>NC_056725.1:936753303-937098303 GCF_019279795.1 Protopterus annectens | reverse complement strand
GTTCCCAGCAAGGAAACTTCAATCAGTGCATTGTGATGCAGTTTTTTGAATGTTCAGCAGTGACATGAAACATGTAGCAGTGCCTGCCACTATTTATTTTGAGCATTTTCCAAGTTCCATTAACCTTATAACCAAGCTACCGAAGAAGTGGAAATAGGAGCTCTGTGACCAAAGTGAAACAGAGGGGTAGACGTTGCTTTGGGTAGCTGATATTGGAATGCTCTGCCTGTTTTGGTGCAGCTCAATGACATGCATGTGTGCCCTAGATGTCTGAAATTAGTTCTGCCTTTTTGTCACATTGTATGTGGCAAGGACAGTTAAGTGTCACAAGAGATGGAAAGCCAAGATGGCTTTATGGAGTTGCGGCTTTAGTCCTGATGTTTCCACTAGACAGTCTGGATTTGACTTGTAACCTAGATGCTGTGTGAGCCAGTAGGGGAGGGATAGGAGCAAGTGGCCAAAGTGAGCTGACAGTTCTGTTGGGAGTAGTTAAGTTCCTCATCAATGCAACCACCTTCTGCACAGACCTAGCTTTTGTGTTCCCAACCCAGGGACCTAGGAGTATGAGCCTGACAAGTCTTCATATCAGCTTTGAGAGTGTACATACTTATGTGTGGGCAGTGGTTTAACATAGCAAGGCATTGTATGATCCTGTTGGCCAGTAGCGGAGAGGGGGAACTATCTCCCATCCTCCTAATGAATGATGGCCACAGTTTCTGGGTTTTGTGTTTCTATTCTAGCATATTTTAATGCCAAAACTGGGGAGGAATGAGTGGACCAATTGGGGACATGCTTTGTGGTGTAGAGGAAAAAAACCTGGCGATAAAAACATAAAGTACGTCTGCACTGTCATGTTTTCTTTTACTAACTGATGCATGTTATCTATGAGTGCGCATTCACACATGTTGCATCTGTCCATCTTTTATATCTCTCCACATAATGGTTTTCATCACCACAACCGTGATGATGACTCATGGCAAGTGTGGCAATATGTAGTACATGTCCTGGAGTCAGCTTACTGTAGTGACTTCCTGCACCCTTTAGCCAGTTATTAATTATCCATACAGTCAGGATATTATCAGTTAAATTATCTGCACTTCAGCCTGACATTTGGTTACAGACTTAATCCACCTTTCTGGTGAGTGATTCTGTTTTCTTTCTGCTACTGCAGTGACTAAATTAAATGACTCTCTAAGGGGAAGAAGAAATGTGGGTATGTATTTAGCAGAGCTAAGTGGCACTGTCTTTTGTGACACTCACTTTTTTCACTGATTGATTGTTTACATGTTCACTCTGACCATTCCACATGGTGGAAGACTGAGGCATCATGTTGATCATGATAATTTTGACTAAAAATATCAGTGTCGGTGTTAGCCATCACATGCATGTTAACTAGCCTTACTTCAGATCACTTTTCCTAGGAGTGCCGGAAGCTGCTGAAGGTTTGGGGAGGCAATGGCAAAAAGGGCACATATCTAAAATGGAATTTGTTTAGATGTCTACTGCCATAACACTGGGGGTATGTGACGGGGACAGTACTGACAAGCCATGATTGGTCAAAAGTCTAGTTGGCCTCAGAATATCCATAAATCTAAACTGTTTTATAGCTTTCTCCCATAGCTTGTCAAGAAATGTCTGTCTACCCCCTTAATGAACCTGAATAGCATAAAGTGGGTATAAGAGAATGAATAAATAATTTAATATGTAAGCATGACTACTACCTTGGAAGTCAGTGTAGCCCCAGTAAAATGTAACTGTGTGTTAAATTCTGCCTAAAATAAGCTATTAGACAGGAGAACCAAAGACCATGCAAGTACTGAGTGAATTAAAGGCAGTAAGCGCACAGGTTTGTGCCAACTTATGGGCGTACAGTTAAGTGCGTACTAAAAGTGAAGTTTGATGTACATGAATGTAGTGTCTTATTGTACTTGTGTAATTTTTTGTCTTTACTGCTCTTGATCCTGGGTTGTGGTTAAAAATGGTCAATAGGCCAGTCCAATTTCCTGGTAAACAAATTGCAGTCATTAAATAAACTCTCCAGAATTTTGCAGAACATCCCAGATTTAGAATTTTTTTTTTTTGCCCTTTTCCTCATAAAATGTTTGATTTTTCTGGAAAAACTCAGCATCATATTTCTCTACTCTCTAGAATGTCCAGATAATTGTTTCATATTTTGGATTGTTCCTAATAAAATTTGTGGTTTTCTGGCAAACCACTGTGGATTGTGTTTATTAAACTAGACATTTGAGTTTGACACTTCATATCCTTCAGAAAATGTGTGCTAATGTGAAACCTGTTCTAGCACCTTTCTAAGTCTCTAAGAACAATGCTTAAAATCACTCCCTGATTTTGGCCCTTTATCTCCCCTCCCAATTATTTGTGGCTTTATCCAGAATTCTTAAGCAAAAAGGTAAGAGGTCTGCTGAGGATTACAGTCAGTTCACTAATGCCAAGCATAAAGTTTCATACTTCGCTTGCCCAGAAAATGCATGTTTATGCAAAACGTATTCTAATTAATGTTTAAATTAATTAGTAATGTTTAAAAACAATCCCTAGTGTTGAGCCTTCATTCCCAGTTGTTTTTGACTTTATCTAATATTCTTGAGGAAAGAAGATGATTTGGTGTGCTTCAGAAAAACACACAGGCAGTTCCATGGTAGCCGTGAATTTGGACAGGCAGAAGATGATGATTTATTGCTCAAATTGCATTTTTCCAGCTGCCTGAGCTTTTGGTCATTTCGGAAACAGCAATGCAAATGTTTCTGTGTAATCACTATTCTGACACAGCTTCATGGCACGTTAGGCAGTTGAAAGTGTGGGGTTTGTCACCCCCTCACCCTATGGTTACTGCATCCCCCCAAGTTGTCACCTTGATTAATGATTTTGTAGAGTGAACCTTTGAATTTAACTGGTCCATGTTCACTGCATTCTTTTCTTTAGGATTTTATTTCGTCTGAATATAGACTATTAAGTGAGCACTGCTTTGTCTAAAGTGGATAAAGTTTGAGTCCATGAGAAAGCTTTTAGTAAATGGGTAAATCTTCCCCCACCCCATTCCATTCGGGGTCTACCCAGTAGTGGATTGTTACCTGGGTGACCTTTTCATTGTTGTGATAACTACTTTGAATATTATTGTAAAAGAGAGCAAGGGACTGCATTTGTAGCTGTGATTGAAGTATGCACTGAAGTTTACTGTGGATAAACAGAACAGAAGTAAATTTGTTTTTTGGGCTGACATGCAGAAGACTAGGTAGATGTGCCTTTGCTGTCACTAGGCAGGACGAGTGTAGATTTTTTTTTGTGATGGGAAGAGTACTACTACAGAGAATACTGATTGAAATGTATAAGTAAAACTTCAGAGGCGTTAATGTGTTTATTGTTCAAAGATGTCACTTGGACATCCGGAATTAGGTACAATATAAAATGCATCCATTTTCCTCTGCACTTTGGTCTGTTGTTTTTTCCTTCAAAATTATGTGCTACATTTGTACACAGGCAGAGAAGATATTCTTGCAGTCATTTCGTGATCCTTCTTGGGTAACTGGAAGCTATGTTCGACTGAAGAAAATAGTGTTTTAGTGCTACTGCATGGAGCAATACAATTATATTCCAGTGCTGGGGTTGAGGGACAAGCTTACTTGGCACATTTAAGACTTCAGAACGATGATTGTTTGTTGACTGCACCACAGTAGTGAGTTTTTTTAGATTGGGTCTCTTGCTGGAGGTTGGCAGCAGACAGTGCTGCACAGCAAAGATCAGAGGCAGAAGGAAAACGCTTCAAAAAGGCCATTATTTACTTCACTGTGACACATCGATAAACAGAAAGTATGGCAGAAACAAGTGTCCTAACAACTTTTAAAGCCGTTTGTTCTTCGGAGGTACAACCATGCTTGTCTGTTTGGCAGTGCTCTTTTTTTACTGACTTTGAAAGTCAGTAAAACGTTTTGTTCCTACAGTTATTTTCTGCAACTGTGCTAGTACGTGGAGCAGGTAAAGCTCCATGATGTATAAAGGGTTGTGATCAGAGATTACCAGTTTCAACCAACTTAATATGTTCCTGACAGGGATGCTAAGAAATCCTCCTCTGGATTTTTTGCTGTCAAGGTTAACTTCTTGACATCCATGTCTCGAACAAATAATAAGCTGGGCATGCTCATATTAAAGCAAGAATCACAAGAATCATCTTTATTAAATTATCATTTACGACATAAGCAATCATGCATTTATATAAATGAAAACACACCATATTGAAATTTTTAGTTGCAGACATCACTTGTAATCTGTCCAGTCATTGTCAAACATTACATAGCTCATTCAAATCCTGCCTTCTTTTAAACCTCATTCCTCCTCCAAAGTGGTTTTCTGCATGTATTATTACAATTACCATTTTTTCTATGTAATTTGCTCCTACACTTTCTCTGTTGCTATATTCAGTACTTGTAGTACAGCTTGTTTAGACTTTGTTTTCCATTTTCTACTAATTGCTTTTTGGCAGCCACCATATTTAGACCCAGTAAAGCCTTGCTATATGTGTAGGCAATTACGATTCTGTATCATAGCTCAAAAAAATAATTTCCTTTGTTATACAAATTTGTTCACCCAGTATTTCTGATGGAGAAGTCTGCAAGGAAGTTTTAAAGTCTGCCAACTCATAACACTGCCAGAAAATAAGTTCCCAATTACCTTTTTCTTCCCCATCACACCTCCAATATTTGCTATCTACTTGAGGAAAAATTCTTTGGGCGTCTACTTGGGTTGTAAAAATACCTCTGTGAGCACTTCCAAGCAGGGTCCTAAATCTTCTAGACTTTGTTACATATTTAGGAGGCATACATATATCCCCCATTAGTTCTTTGTGAATTACATGTCCAATCTCTCTTCCAAATCCTTTCTAATGTCGTCAGATTGATTCTTGTAGTTAGACACAATATTTTGTGTGTCCTGCTAATTATCTCTCTTTTAACTGCAGCTTCTGTTCTAGATTCTATTAAATAGTCTGTCAGTGCTGGCCTTTCACTTAGGCTGTCCCTATTTCTTCTCTTTGCCTATACTCTGATATCAGTCCTTGATAGGGTGGGCAGTCTCTACCTTGCAGTCCAAATAAATTCTTGCCCTCTTCCAATACTATTACCTTTCCCGCCCTGTCTAATTAATTGTTCCCGATACCTTGGTTCCTTTGCCAGTTTTCTGCAGTAAATTCCAGCCCCCTCTTGCCTATTGTCTGTATCCCTAATTCCTGTCATCCCTATGGGCAGAATTTCCTTTCTCCATTCCCGTGTTGGCTCAGTTATTAAAATACTTACTGCTACTTTATGAATATAATATTCTGTATGGTTATTGTTGTCCTCCTCCAGGATTTTATTTTCTTTACCAAGGATTCTGAATAAAATGCAAACAACAAATGGGGAAAAGGGGACACCCCTGCCTGGTTCCTGTGCTGAAATAGAGCGCATCAGGGAAGAACTCCCCCCACCTTAATTTTCACCTCTGATCCCTCATATATTCTCCTAATTAACCTAATAATTTTATCAGGGAATGCAAATGCTCCCAGTGCCATGCTCTTACAATCCCAGCTTACTCTGTCAACTGCTTTCTGTCTATCAAAACACACCAACAACAGTGGTATTTTCTTACATTGTTCTTCCATTTGGATCATCATTGTTCTGTTAATGTTGTCAAATGTTTGCCCCCCCCCCCCCCCCCCGCAAAACAACATTGATTCACGTCTATAAATTTTGGCATCACCTTTGCCATTCTCTTAGCCATTATAGACATAAAATACTTAATAATCATTGTTTGGAATTCAAATGGGCCTATATGAAAATGTATCTGAGGGGTCTTTACCCTCTCAGTATTACAGCCACAACCACTTTCAGGATGTTGGTGCTCCTCCTTCTCTTAAAAATACTGTTGAAGAAAAACTTCCACATCTTGGCATATTTAATTCTTCTGTGAACATTTCCATATGTACTTTTTCTTGATTTCCATATTTCTGTGCTTTATACAGATTTTCATAATTTTTTTGAAATATTTCTAGTGCTACTACGATATAGGTTTTGTAAGCCTGGTGACAACCCTTTTTACTTTCTGTTGCCTGAATCATTGTGCTAAATGTTTTTGTGCTCTGGAGTTATCAAACGACACTTGCTTAACTGCAGTCTGTCTAAACTCTTGCATATTATAGAGGTAATTCCTTATTTTCTGATATGTAGCCGCAGTGGTGCAGCGGTAGCATTGTCGCCTCACAGCAAGAGGTTTTCCCGTTCGATTCTTGGCTGGAGCGCTTTCTGTGTGGAGTCTGCATGTCCTCCCCGCGGTCGAGTGGCATTCAAAAGACATGCGTGAATGGGTGTGCCTTCATTGAAGTTTGGGTGTCGAGCTGGCACCGTACAAATCTACTGCCAATCATTAGCGGACCGGAGTTCCGCTGTGGCGACCCCTAACCGGGAAAAGCCAAAAGAAAAACAAACATTCTGTAATTTGGAAAAACAGTAAAATAGGCTCAGTGACAACCTCTGGCAGACGATAACAGTTACCATATAAATGTCTTTTCAGACCAATTGCTGTCTATTTTTGAAGTTCAAGAAAGATTCACAAAAACCTTAAGTATAAAAACCTTTTATTCGAAAACGAAAAATAGTTAAGCGCTTTCACCAAAGTGGCTTCTTCAGACATCAGTAATACAATCTGAGTGAATGTACTTCACTATTTATAAGTGAATAAACCTGTTCAATCATGACATCACAATTAATAAATAAGAAATAACAATTAGTTAATAAATGTATCCACATGCTTCTCAACCCAAGTCCATTTATGCCACAATTATCCCAACTAGAAAGGCATAAGAAGTAAATACACAAACAAAAACACTTAGTTTAGGTGATGCAAAAGCGCATAGATAAAAATGTCATGTATGTATGTGTCTTTCGGCTTTTCCCGGTTAGGGGTCGCCACAGCGGAACTCCGGTCCGCTAACGATTGGCAGTTGATTTTTACGTGCCGAGTTGCCAGCCCTGACACACAACCTTCAACGAAGGTATGCCCATTCACGCATGTCTCCACGCAGAAGACGCTCTAGCTGAGAATCGAACCAGACAGCGTCTTACTGTGAAGCGACAACGCTACTACAGCACCACCACTGCGGATAGATAAAAATATAATACAACACAAATAAACTTAAACATCATATATATCATGAAGACTTAATAAATAAAATATATATGAAAATATATAATTAAAACATGAATACGTGTATATAATATAATATAATATAATATAACATATTATTTACTTAAAAGGTGTTTACTTAAAAACAAGCCTCCTGTTTTTAAGGGCTGGCTTAATGGGGATTTTCTCATTTAAACGGGGTATAAATGTGCTTGAAATCTGATGATCCAATTTGTTTCATTCTTTGTGAAATTCCTGACATCTCCACCTCTCAAACTGGGTGTATTGATATAAATAACCATAAACTTAAACGAATGTATATCATCAGTAGTTACATGTTTTGAAAGTGCATTTGCACCTGATTTAATACGTATTTGGTACAAATGTTCTCTCACCATGTCTCTAAGTCTCCTGTCAGTTTTGCCAACGTAAAAGGCAGAACAGGAGGAACATACAGCAAGATAAACAACATGTTTAGTGTTGCAATCAGCCGTTATATCGAACTTATATATTTGTGAGGTATTGGGATGTACAAAGACAACAGAATTAAGAGCAAAATTGCAATTGTGGCAGGGCCTAGTTCCTAGATGTAAGTTGTCTTGAGGAGGATACACATTATTGGAAGGATGACATAAGAGTCTAAATAAATTTTTCTTGTTTTTAAGTAAAAACTGTGGTTGTTCCCCTACAATAGCCTTAATAAGACGGTCTATGTTTAATAAATTCCAGTGTTTATATACTATATCTTTTATCTGATGAACATCATGTGTAAAAAAATAATAATTTCTGTGTGGATGTGCTAATACTATCAGAGTTACCAGACTCTAAATATCTATTATTCCCTTCCTCTGAAAAGTATGGGCATGCCCTACTAGACCTTAAGTTCTCTGTACTCAGAAAACTATGACTTATCTCACTAACGTTATATTTCCTTACAACTAACCTGTCATTGAGGTCAGCTAGTTCTCTTTCAAAGTTAGACTGTAGTGGATTCAGTCTAGTGGCTCGAATTGCCTGTCCTTTTACTATATTGTATCCAGGATGCATGCTATGTCTATGTAATAATGTATTCTTATAGCATGGTTTCCTATGAATCCCTGTATTTAATTTACCATTGGTAAGGCGCTCAACTTGAACATCTAAAAAAGAGATATTGTTACGTGACATAACAATAATGAATTTTAAGTAATCAGTGAGAGAATTCACTTCTTCAAAAAATTCATCTAAATCAGCCTCACTGCCATTCCAGAGAAAGAACAAATCATCTATAAAATATAACAAATTCCTTATAACTGGACAATCAAAAAAGTTTATCCTTCTCTCATACTGCCATCACAAGGTTGGCGTAGCTATTGGCACAAGAAGTGCCCATAGCTACGCCGTCCCGCTGAAGAAATAAGTCTTTGTCGAAGAGAAAAATATTATTTTCTAACACTGTTTTGAGCAATGTGCAAATCAGATCAATTTTAGTGTCCACACAATCAGTATATTTATTTAGATAATTATGTATACTTTGTATACCTTGCTGGACTGGTATAATTGTAAAGAGGGATTTGACATCCATGGTTACTACTACTAGCAACTATTACTCATGCTCCACGACTATGTAAACCTAGTATATTTGTCCCTAATTTACACCCATTAGTGGATGCATTTTGTAAAATTGTTGAAGAAGACATATACACTACTTATAAAGACACACATCCTAACACTAAGAAACATAATCTGTCCTTTCAGCAGAAAAAGGGCCTTAACTAACCTTAGGAAAGATAAAAACATCTCGATTAGATCAGCAGATAAGGGTGGTCCTGTAGTCATCTTAGATGCTAAAGATTATAATAATTATATGCGTGAGATGTTGAGTAACACTATATTCTACTTGCCTATTAGAGAAAGTGATGTCCAAAAATATGTTTCTATGGTTTATAATATTTTGCATGAGTTATCCATGAGTGGAATTATCACTACAGAAATGTTTAACTTTGTTAGTTGAGCATCCTCTAATCCCTACTATCCAAGGATTACCTAAAATACACAAAGATACTATGTGACCCCCTATGAGACCTATAGTGGCGGGTAGAGGTTGGGCCACAGAACCCCTTTCTATGTATGTTGAAAAAATGTTGAGACCTATAGTGAACCTAAATCCAGTTATTCTAAAAGACACTAAACAGTTTCTACTTGAGCTATATAGAGAAACAGCTGACATACCAGACAACCTCCCATATATCTTAGTAACCATGGATGTCAAATCGCTCTTTACAATTATACCAAATCAACAAGGTATACAAAGTATACATAATTATCTAAATAAATATACTGATTTTGTGGACACTAAAATTGATCTGATTTGCACATTGCTCAAAACAGTGTTAGAAAATAATATTTTTCTCTTCGACAAAGACTTATTTCTTCAGAGGGACGGCGTAGCTATGGGCACTTTTTGTGCCAATAGCTACGCCAACCTTGTGATGGCAGTATGGGAGAAGGATAAACTTTTTCGGTTGTCCCGTTATAAGGAATTTGTTATATTTTATAGATGATTTGTTCTTTCTCTGGAATGGCAGTGAAGCTGATTTAGATGAATTTTTTTGAAGACGTGAATTCTCTCACTGATTACTTAAAATTCACTATTGTTATGTCACGTAACAATATTTATTTTTTAGATGTTCAAGTTGAGCGCCTTACCAATGGTAAATTAAATACAGGGATTCATAGGAAACTATGCTATAAGAATACATTATTACATAGACATAGCATGCATCCTGGATACACTTTTAAAAATATAGTAAAAGGACAGGCAATTCGAGCCTCTAGACTGAATCCACTACAGTCTAACTTTGAAAAAGAACTAGCAGACCTCAATGACAGGTTAGTTGTAAGGAAATGTAATGTTAGTGAGATAAGTCATAGTTTTCTGAGTACAGAGAACTTAACGTCTAGTAGGGCATGCCCATACTTTTCAGAGGAAGGGAATAATAGATATTTAGAGTCTGGTAACTCTGATAGTATTAGCACATCCACACAGAAATTATCATTACTTTTTACACATGATGTTCATCAGATAAAAGATATAGTATATAAAGACTGGAATTTATTAACCATAGACCCTCTTATTAAGGCTATCGTAGAGGAACAACCACAGTTTTTATTTAAAAACAAGAAAAATGTATTCAGATTCTTATGTTATCCTTCCAATAATGTGTATCCTCCTCAAGACAACTTGCATCTAGGAACTAGGCCCTGCCATAATTGCAATTTTTGCTCTTATATTTGTAAATCTCTTGTCTTTGTACATCCCAATACCTCACAAATATATAAGTTCGATATAACAGCTGATTGCAACACTAAACATGTTGTTTATCTTGCTGTATGTTCATCCTGTTCTGCCTTTTATGTTGGCAAAACTGACAGGAGACTTAGAGACAGGGTGAGGGAACATTTGTACCAAATAAATATTAAATCAGGCGCAAATGCACTTTCAAAACATATAGCTACTGATGATACACATTTGTTTAAGTTTATGGTTATTTATATCAATACACCCAGTTTGAGAGGTGGAGATGTCAGGAATTTCACAGAGAGGAATGAAAACAAATTGGATCATCAGATTTCAAGCACATTTATACCCTGGTTTAAATGAGAAAATCCCCATTAAGCCAGCCCTTAAAAACAGGAGGCTTGTTTTTAAGTAAACACCTTTTAAGTAAATAATATATTATATTATATTATATTATATTGTATTATATACATGTATTCATTTTTTTAATGATATATTTTCATATATATTTTATTTATTGATTAAGTCTTCTTGATATATATGATGTATAAGTTTATTTGTGTGTTGTATTATAATATTATCTATGCGCTTTTGCATCACTTATTGTTTTTGTTGATGTATTTACTTCTTATGCCTTTCTAGATGGGATATTTGTGGCATAAATGGGCCTGGATTGAGAAGCATGTGGATACATTTATTAACTAATTAGTGTTATTTGCTTATTTATTAATTGTGATGTCATGATTGAACATGTTTATTCACTTATAAATAGTGAAGTACATTCACACAGATTGTATTATTGAGGTCTGAAGAAGCCATTTTGGCGAAAGCGCTTGCCTATTTTTCGTTTTCAAGTAAAAGGTTTTTATATCTAAGGTTTTTGTGAATCTTTCTTGAACTACAAAAATAGACAGCAATTGGTCTGAATAGACATTTATATGGTAACTGTTATCGTCTGCCAGAGGTTGTCACTGAGCCTATTTTATTGTTTTTCGATATTTCTCATTTTATTGGTGCTCAGTGCCATTCATTTTCCAGTGGTGTTGGTTATCTATTTTATTTTATAAACATTCTGTAATTGCTCCTCCTCTTGTTCTATGATATACCCTGTAGTCTGCATTACTGTAATCTTTGTTAGTCCTTCTAAATAATTCTTGTTACTTCTTAACCGTGTCTCTCTGTTTATTTCCACCGTATTTTTAAACTCCACTTTAATTTTATCCTACTACCTACCTATATTTCAGAAGAAATTTGTATCTTCTCTAGTAACTCCTGAATAATTTCCACTGCCCATTCTACTCTTTAAACAGATAGGTGGGAACGCACCAATGTCTCATTTTTATTTTAATTATTATTGACAAGTGATCTGAGATAGTTATTGCATGTGTATCAAAACTTTCATTTTGTTAAATATAGGTTCTGTCTGCCCTAGCCCAATTTTTGGATCTTAGGGAATAATACGTAAATTTACTCTGGACTTCTTACTGAATTTACATCCTCCATGACAAATATTTTCATAAATTTCTTCAAATATCTACCCACTTAGGTTGTATTTTTCCTTCTGGGCTGCCAGATATATCTTCACTATTGCAAATCAAATTCCATTACCTACCTGTAAATAATATTCCCTGCTGAAAGCCGTTTATTTCTCCCAAAACTTTCTTCAGCTCCATTATAGCAGTTTTAGGTGTAATATAAATACATGCCAGTGTAATACTCTTTCCTTGCCAGTAGTCCCTTAGGTACTACAAATGTACCATTATCATCTTTTTTATCCTCTTCTACCACTATTGGAGCTCCTCTTGCAATTAATATAAGTACCCCCCATTTTCCTTTTCCCCCAGATATTCCGCTGAATAACCAGATTATCTAATTCATGTGCTCAGTTCTTCCCAAATGTGTCTGATGTGGCTTAGATATTTGCACTGTTAATTTTTAATATAGTTTTTTGCTCTCTGTTTTTGTATATGTCTGTGAGATCATTTACATTTAAAGGTAATATAGAAATGTGTTGTCATTATGTAAAGAAGTTATTATTCCCACTGGCTATATGTAACAGCTTTTTTTTAATATCTAGCTCCAGATTTTGTCTTACATGTGTACAGTAATGTTTGACAGGTTGATCTTTTATACATTTGTTTGTTGTCATACCCATTTGAAGCTATGTCATATCTTACAAAAAAAAAAAAACATACCCCCAGAACACCCCTAAAACCTATTAACTCTCAGTACTAACACACACAAATGTGTATTTCTTCAAATATACAAGTATAACCTTCCTAATAAGAACAATTGTCCCAGACTTGACAGTCACACTTACAACTTGGATTAACCTATAAGTAAGGTTATCCATGCTACAATGCATGATACAGTGTGTGTTTCTGCTAAGTGCTGTTTGTTTTTGTCTTGTCTTTATTTCTGTCCCAGTTTGGAAAAATGCTTGAATGCTTTCAGAAAACATTATTTCCTAGCCATTGAAAGAAAGAAGTTTTCTGCTTTTATTGCTCCTAATCAGTTTGTCTCCATGGAGACATGAAAACCAGATACACAGTTGCTTCTACAAGCACTCATTTATTTGCTAGAGGAAAACATTTTATTATATTTAGTGTTCTTATTTATTTATTTAGTTGCTTCCCCTTAAAACTTGTTACTAGATCAAGACAAGTGCCTTAATCCAGTCATTTCCCTATGTAAGAGTAAGAAAACGCACTTCAGTTTTCTTCTTGTATCATGGTCTTTTGACCAGACTTTTCGTCTTGATATACATTACAGTGCCTACTTTTTTTAAAAAATTAACAGGGAGAAGGAAAGAAGGGGAAAAACATGGGCATCTGTTTACTTTATTATCCTTCTTATAATCAGAAATAACAGAGAAAGCTTTACTTTATAGCATGCAGATCACGTCAGGCATTATAAAAATACTACTGCTAATTACAAAAATGTATTTTACTTACAGTTCACTCTTTCCTCCTCCTCCTCCTATCCTAAATGTTCTTCCAAACATTAATGACATGAAGTGTAGGCCATATACTTTAGAATCCCCCACAAGTTTAACAAGGTCATAACAGCCTAATATTTCCAAGTTTTCTTGTTCTGACATATTTCACAAGTATAGTTAATGCTCTGTAATCCCACATTTATTTGTCACTTTGAGTTGCTGGTTTTCTTCCTGTTAATCTCCATCTCCCAAATCCAGTCTCAGCTTCATTTCAAATATGCTCCCGATACTTCTAGTCAACTCTTTTTCTTTCAACAAACATCTTTATTAAATTTTCACGTGACATAGGCAATATTACATTTATGTGAATGAAAAACAAAATGACACTTTAGTTGCAAACATTATACATCACAGACACCATTGAAGCAACTGTAGTTGCAAACATTACACAACTTCTAATCTGTCCAGTCATTGTCAGTTAAGCATTATATAGCTCTTTCAAATCCTGCCTCATAAACCTCTGCATATATTGTTCCCACAGTTATGATTTTTTCCTATGTAGTTTTCTCCTTCCCTTTTCTAAAAACCCCAAATCCATTTGTTTTATCTCTGTTACTGTTTTCACTACTACTAGTAAAATTAGACTCAGCAAGGCTTTATTATATTTAGGCAATTCTGATTCTGTAGCATAGCTCAAAAAATCATCTCTGCAGTCAATCCAGTCGACTTAACAAGCATCTCTGATAGAGCGGTCTGTAGGGAATTCCTAAAGTTTTGCCAGCTCATTACACTGTGAAAAAAAATGTTCCCAGGCACCTCTTTCTTGCCCATCACACCTCCAACATTTGCTACCCACTTGAGGAAAAATTCTTGTGGAGTCTACTTAGGGTATAAAAATACCTATGTAAATGCTTCCAGACAAAGATCCTAAATCTTCTAGACTTTGCTGCATGTCTGGGAGATGTACATATATCCCCCCAGTGTCTCTTTGTAAATTGTTTATCCAATTTCTCTTCCCAATCATTTCTAAGCTCCACTGATTGATTCTTAAAATTATCATGCAATATTTATATGCTTTACTAATTATTCCTTTTTTAATGGCAGCTTCTGTTCTAGATTCTATTAAAAATTCTACCAGAATTCAGGAGCCCCCTATTTCTTTCTCTTTGCCTATATTCTGCCTTCCCTATCAAGGATTGATATCAATCTCTAACCTGCAGTCCAAATAAATTCTTGGCCTCTTCCCATTCTGTTACCTTTCCCTTTCTAGTTATTTGCTCCCTGTACCTTGGTTCCTTTGCCAGTTTTCTCCAATTAACTTCCAGCCGTCTTACCTATTGTCTGTATCCCTAACCACAGTCATCCTTATCAGCAGAATCTCTTTTCTCCATTCTCATAATGGTTTAATTTTTAGAACACTCCTTGCTATTTTATGAATATATTACTCTGCACGATTCTTGTTGTTTTCCTTAAGAGTCTGCATCCAAAATCCCAACCTCTCTTTATTTCTTGAGCTTCCTCCCTGTATTATCATCATCATTCCTTTCTACTTTGAATTATAGTTTTCTGCTTGTCCTACATATAAGAGCCTTAACTGTGTTGTTCTAAAATACCCCCTCAAATTGGGTAATCCTAGTCTGCCTTGTTCTAGTGGAAGAATCATCTTATCCCACTTGACCCGTGCTGTCTTCCTTCCCAGATAAAATCCTTCCAACTCTTTTTTAATTGCAATCCACAGCTTCTCGTCTGGTTGATAAAAATATGCCTGACCTGTTTTTAACAATAAAGGGTCTAAAAACATTTTAATGGCTTGCGTCTTAGTATCCATATTCATATAACAAAGCTTTCATTTTCTCAGTTTTTCTATTGTCTTCATTTAGTCTCTTTCCACATATCCTTAGCTGCCGCGGCAGAGTAATTTCTAATCCATACTCTTAAATACTTCATTTTATCATGTCCCCATAAATATGGATATTGTTGGACCAATTTGTGTGTGGGTACATAATTTACTGTTATTGCCTTTGTTTTAGCTTCATTAATTCTGTATCCCAAGAAGAAATTAAACTGTCTTAGAATGTCCCTTTCTGGTTTTGTCATGTATAAAATGTCATCATCTGTAAATAGAGCCAGCTTTTCCTGACTGCCATACCAGTTACGTCCTCGAATTTCCAAGTCCCTTATTTTCTTTGCTAATGGTTCTAAATATAATGCAAACAACAAAAGGGAAAGCGGACAACCCTGCCTGGTTCCTCTATGCAAGCAGAATCTTCTAGTCAAGTCTTGTGTTTTTTTTTTTTTTTTTTTTGTGTCTCAAGCATTTTCATTTAAAACATCAGAAAAGGTTTCACTGGCACAGTCTCCGTATAGTTTTTATTACCAGAAGAAGAGTTAGCAGAATTTCCTTCTATTTCAGCATTCACTTTTTGTTGGACAAGCTTTTATACTTCATCCATAACATGTGCATCAAAAAATGATTTTGACCCTGCAGGAAAGAATATTCTGACAATAGTTAGATACGCTCGAGTCTCTCACCTGCTTCTTGACATTCCGCGATTAATGGAATAAATGAACTCTTCTGCCTGGTGTACAGTGAGTAATCATTTTCCACAAACACCCTACTGTCTCCCATCTTTAGTACTTTGTCCTTCTGCCATAGTTTTGTCCGAATCAACTTCTGCAGGTAGGATTGCATCTTTACTATTACAGGTCTTGATTGCTTTCTCATGGCCAGGTTTCGAGCATATATATGATGTGCTCTTTCAATTAACAATTCCTGATGCGGAATGTCAGTCCTTTTGCTTATTTGTGTTTTCATAAAATTAATAGAGTCTGTTCCTTCCAGCTTCTCTGGTACAGCAGAAAATTTCGGGTTTTCCCTACATGCTCTGTCCTCTAATGCTTTTACTTTTTGTAGCATCTCTTGTTGAGCAGTCTCATATTCAGCCAGCCTTTTCTTCATTTTGACTTCTGAGTTTTGTAGTTTTATCACCCTATCTGAATATCTGTTTAAAGCTGTTTTCAATTTTTCCAGCCTTTTGTTATTTGAGTTGCTATATTCCTTCAGTGTTTTGATTTTTGCTGAACAGCAGCAGAATTCTTCCCAGTCCGTGTTCTCTCCTCACCTTTTGTGATTGAGTTTCTTTCAGGTTCTCTGAATTTCTCTTTTGCTGGCATCCAGACGGTGCATTTACTAGCCAATTACTGAAATTTTCCCAAAAAGATAAGTTCAATGGCTATCTTTTCTGAGTTTCAGTTTTCACACCGGGAGAACTGAAATTAAGCTGTTAATCTGTTTGCAGCCGTATTGGAAGTCCTCAAAATAATCCTCTCTTACGACGTTTTAGAGGACAGTCTAACAGAAGTAAGCAATATAATGATATCTGTTTTGGCAATATCAGTCATTCTACTTACCCTGTATGAAGATGTTGCCTTGATTATAGAAGTGAGACATGATTGGGCCTCTACAAGTTGTTGCAGTACAGTATAATTTAAGATGAGTTAAATGGAAACTACAGCTGAATAAAAGCTTGTGCTAAGTTTGTCAGAAGGGCACTTTCCTAAGATGGATATATGCTCAGGGGTACATAACTCAGCTGATAATGTAATAGGTCACTCCATTAATTTTGTGTTAAAGGTATTATTTTTTGATTGGAAGTGCCAAGCCAGTTGTATGGCTGTTAGAATCAGGTGTTTGTACTTTGCAGTACACATGACTGCACATCCATGTCTGTAAACTTCATTTTTATTAATATTGTCTATAAATGTGGGATTCTACCTCATGTAATCCCTGCCCAACTAATTTAAAAAGTGGAGGGTGTTTGAGTGCGAGTCCCCTCACAAATGGCATTCATGAAAAGAATAGTTTCCTGGTGAAGTATTGACATGTAATTTGAACTTGCATTACACTGCCCATTTGGTGGAGTAAGTATAGTAAAGTAACCCCAAACTGGAAGGAAAGTAGAAAAAAAGTGAAATCCTATCCACTTCTCATAGGAGGTAACAGTTGTGGGAAGATTTGGAGAAGAAGAAATGCAAGGCTAAGAGTTTGGGAATTAGCATACACCTGGCAAAGTGAATTGTGAAAGAAGACTATAATATTTTAACTGGCTTTCCAACTAGGTTTGAGGTCTGGAGAGAGAAATTCCAGTCATGTAGTAAGATAAAATGCCTGCTGTTAGGGAGCAGAAAGGCCAAGACACCAGCAGATGAAGGCGTTACAAAATAAGGTACAAATTTGTATGTATGTAAGCCAAAGTGCAGAAGGATTAATTCAAGATTAAAAAGGGAATAATCAAGTCATAATGAAGATTCTGTTAAAACATTTAATTTTTTAAAGTGCATATTTAGCTGGCATGGAGGGCTGATCACACAGTGAACCACTGCAGCTGTGGTCCAGGTGCTGAATTATAAATACATTATACTGTGTACAAATATAGTACACAGCACAATATACCGTATACAAATATAGTACAGTGCACAATATACCATATATAAGTATAGCACACCGCACAGTATACCATATGCAAATGTAGTACACCGCACAATATACCATATACAAATATAGTACACTGCACAGTATACCGTATGCAAGTGTAGTGCACAGCACAATGTACCGTATACAAGTATAGTACACAGCACAATATACCGTATACAAGTATAGTACACAGCATGATATACCGTATACAAATATAGTACACCACACAATATACTGTATACAAATATAGTACACAGCACATAAGTCAGTTTGCTGCATAAAGTGTGCTGAAGACTGGGGAGATGGGGCTAAGAACAGAAAATGATGACAAGTAAGTGTACAGGTAGCCAGCTGTTGTAGCTTGGGTACCAGGACATTCACTGATGCGAGCTAAAGTTGTGGATATTAACCATGCTTTGCTGCAAGTTATTCATGGCTTACTTTGTCATTGACCTCACATTTGTTTTGATTGTCTTAAGTTATAACAAAACTAGGTTTGTAAACCTCTTCAGCTGAAGAAAAGCATTTAGTCAGCTAATGAATAGGAATGCAGGAAAGAATTGAAACTCTGTGAATTCAGCACTATGCTTGTTGAACATTTAACCTTCACTGCCTGCTTATCCTGTAGCAGTGTATTTTTTAATGTTCAGCCTTAAAACAGGTTTGTGGTTTACCATTACCTTTATTTGCATATTTAAAATAGTATTATGGTAGTGTTTGTTTCAACTAGATATTCACATGTAATGCAGTTGAAACAAACACTATCATAATACTACTTTTACATGTTGAATTGTGATCTTTTTTTTTTTTAAAGTGTTGCATGAAAAATCACTAATATAAAAATTGAGTTGTGTACTCTTTAAACAGTCTGTGACTAACATTTTACCTTTCTTTTTTAAACTAGATTCAGAAGTCAGAGTAATCGAGTTATCCCTGCTCCTTAACCAGCTGCATGGCTTGAAGGATAAAGCTCTGATTAAACCTCAAGTGACCCAAGTTTGACTAGCAGAGGCTGCTGATAGCTCCTGCATCCTTTGGGGGAGAGACCCTGGGTGACACCTACTAGGAACACTAGGTGTTTGCCCATTGGAGGTCCATGCCAGCCAAGCATTACTACCTTAGTGCAGTGATATTAAGTAGCTAAGAGGAAACCAGCATTATAAGGCATGCTTTCCCTTGAGAAGTAGCAGTTATCAGCATGGAAGAGCCTCCCAAGGTGTGGGAGGCATGATACACCCAGGGTGAAGAAGGTAGGCTGTCCTTTTAGGACCAACAAGCTGGCCTGATCCCAACCACTCGACTCCCACTGGGAAATAAAGAGCTAATGAAATTTCCTGGACAGGAGCAAATGGGCCTAAACCTAGAATTACCTGCCCACTTGTTCTGCCAGATGGAATTGGTCATTTGGGCAAAGGGGAGAAACCATCAGGCAGGGTCCGGGGGGGTTAATCCTTCCACCTATTAACTGGCAAAGCAGAAAGTTTGAAAATTTTCAGTTCTGACTTTATTGTATTTGCAAAATCTTCAAAATGTGATGCCTGAAGTGTAAATAGTATGTAAATGTAACATTTTAAAGAACATATGCCTGTTTCATCTCACATCAATACAGCTGGGAAATCATACATGTGAAAACACTGTGCTTCCCACGGAGCTGGGAGGCACAGAAGAGAGAATTCTATGGCTTCTTAGCATATTTTTGTAACTGAAACTTTTAGAAGCAAAGCATGTAACAAAAGATTATTTTCAGTGTACAGTATCTTGGTTCTTAAAGTAGTAAAACTTGTATTTTTTTAATTACAAAATTTTATAAACAGCATGCACAAATAAAAAAATTGAGTGAGGAGAAGCATATGTTGTAAGGTTAAATGAATACTATTAATGCCATCTTCTCAATAACATCTCCATGCAAAATCCATGGAATTACAAATTAAAGTTTAGAACATGGATTAGAAACTCTGCATTAATAAACACTGTCACACTCGGGTTCTCATCTCACCGACTGTTCTGTTACAATTTACTTTTGTGTAATAATACTTGATGTAGGTGTGGGTTTTGCGGGATTTACACATACTTGCGGCGTTTGGTCACTCGGACCTTTCCTTTTTGAGTATATCCTGGTAGGTGTGGATAAATCTCTGTATAAACCAACTGGAACATATGTTCTTGCTCAATTTACTTAAGGCTTTAAAATCTTTTCTCTAGTCTTAGTAACAAAAAAGCTTAAAGATGCATTTTGACGGCATAGCCTTTTAAGCTTTTAACCTTCAAGTTTTATCTTGACAAGGCAGTAAGTATACAGTGCATGTTCTGATTGTTGTAGTATGTATTTTCTTTCCTGCTTTTTTGAGTCTGTATGACTGATGGCATGTGGATGAAAATCTTAGCTGCTAATACTTTGCATTCCTTTAGTCCTTAAAACACAGGAAGGAAAGTGTAGCAAGTAAAGCTCGACGTGTCAGTGTATGTTATGAAAACAGTGAAATCAGAATTGATTGCTTCGAATGATTGGTTCTCTCTTTTTATGCGGTTTGCATGCATAGTCCTGAATGTTTTTAGTTTCTTTGTCAGAGAGAACGCCATTGAAACAGATGCTGTAGAGAGACCATTATTTCACCCTGCTGATATACTGCTTGTGAATAGCTTAGATCAGGTACTGTCATCACTTAGTCTGACACTGTGACAGATGAATTGTTATCTGCTGACTCTAAAACATTCGTTATTGGAGCCCCAGTCCCTATGTCTAGAACACTGTAATTTCATCTGCTTTACCTTCATTCATTGCATTCTTTGATGTATGCAGCGTTTTGACATGCATTTTATTTATTTATATATTTATTTATTTTTGACTTTGCTCCATGTTGCACTTTAGATGAGTTCTGAGTGGTGAAACAGTGGCTATATGTTTTGCAATAGATGCTGCTTTCATCATCTAGTTTTATCCTGTTTTAAGTTTTTCTGTATGGCAGATGGTCTCCCACATTAGCACAAAAAGAATGTCAGCTAGAAAGTTAACAACCCAACAGTGACTGCTTTGTGCAAATATTTTAAGTCTTAAAATCATTAATTGTGAGCACTTTGTCTTGCTGTTAAATGCAGGGTATGCAGTTTCTGTAAAAGCAATGTGCTCTGTGGGTGGCTACTGTTATCTGTAAAATGTTAAATATGCAAAAGCAAATGCTGGCATCTTTGGCTTAACTGGAAATGTTTGGGGCATGACTAAATATCCTGAATGGTATTTTGAGTTGGTGGAAGTTTAGTTTCCTTTCACTTAAACTGATGTAGACAAAACATACATCTGCAGCTGTTTTTTCCTTTTGCCCACATTAGTGTTTTACATGAATGCATTGCCTTTATTGTTATCGCCCAACATCGCTTATCTCACTTTAACTCCAGAGACCTGCATGGAGTACCGCACTGTGCCGAGTATCTTAACATGTCTTCCATCAATGTGTACTTCACTCCCACAGCCTGTGTTTTTCTTTCAGGCACTTACGCTGCACACTCAAAATTACAATGCAGTCCAGCATTTCTTGATAACATTTAAAATCGCAAGTGTTTTTACATCATTGTGGTTTGGAGGTGCTTCCCTTGGTATATCATAGCTTGGGTGCATTTAAAGGAAAAAAAAGAGCCCTTGTCCCCAGACATTCGCTGTTTGTAATGGATGTTATGCCTATATACAGGACTCTTTTAATGCAGCACAAAATGGTGTATTTCAATTTTTTTAATTTTCATTGTGTATAGGAAAGAGGCCATTTTATAGATACAACACATACTGAAAATGTATACTAAATAGTTTTTGCAAACATCTTTGTTAAACCATAACAGTTTAAGCTGCTCCATGAATTCAAATAGTAGGAGAGAAAATAAAACTTAAAATTCTGTTAGTCATGCAGTGTACATGTTCTTTTAACAGTTTTCATTCACTGCAACATTATTTGTTTCAATTTCTGCTTTCCTTTTAAATCCACCCCTCCTCTTGAGAAGTGTTATTCGTGCATTCTTCCCGCAAATTTTATTTCTATGAAATTCTGTCTTTTGTCCACAAAATAATCTTATCTCCATTTTTTATCTCCTTTACAGTATTCAGTACATTGTTGCAGTTGGTTTAGATTTTGATTTGTTTTCCAGGAATTTATTATTTTTGGCTGCCAGTAGTATTGCAGTTAGTAAGGCCTCAGTCCCTGTGCTCATAAGACTGTAATTTCTGCTGCTTTATCCTCATTCATTGCTTTCTATTGATGTATGTAGAGTTTGGCGTGCATTGTATTTATTTACTTTTAACTTTGCTCTGTGTTGAGCTTTAGATGAGCTTGGAGTGGTGAAACAGTGGCTGTAAAGTTTCTTTTACGTGTAGACTGTTAAGATTCTGTATCCCAGCTCAAACATTTCCATAGTTATCTTTTATTCCCATAACAGTTCTTGTACAAGTAGGGAACTTTTAAACCCCCATCCAGTGAAGAATCGTCTGAAGGTTTACTTTGGTCTAAAAATATACATGCAAAAATTCTAAACCTTATGGACTTCATATACGTGGAAGCCCTACAAACCTCTTCCTGTTCTTCCTTTGTAATTTGTCTTTCTGTTCTCTTTTCCCAATATTTTTTTAACCTTCTTCAATTGATTTTTATAGTTATGCAATCTTTATATGCCATACTACATATCCCTTTTCTAATAGCATCTTCTGTACTAGACTCAACTGTACCAGAGCTGGTCTTTAACTTAGCGCACTCCCATATCCTTTTCTATTTGTCTGTGCTGTTATCAATCTGTGATAAGGAGGGCAGTCTCTGACCTGTAATCTAAACTCTTGCGCAACTTCATCCCCCTTCTTTTACCTTTGTCTTCTAAATTGTTTGCTCACAAAACTTCCTTTGCTAAATTCCTTTAGTAAATTCCATCCACTTCTTACTCTTGTTCTTATGTAAACATATTATATTTAATATTTTAATTATATTAATACTACATATTGCCCCAACTTAGACAAATATCGGTAAAATCTTTCTCCATTTCTATCCTGACTCAATATAAGTAGCAGAAAGTATTTTAAGAACTGTTGTGTATGATTATTTTTCTTACTAACTTGCAACCAAAATCCTAGTCTCTCTGACTCCCTCTTATGCCACTTACCTCTGGTCTCTTACCTCACAAATTCGTAGGCCTGCTTTGGTGTCATAGAAGGATAAAACCATAACTATGCCATAGCCAACCCGGCTTTGATTAGCAGTTTGAGTGACTGAAGGAGTGGCTGAAAGAGAAGGGATGGGCTTGCTTATCCTAGAGGGATAGCAATTATTAATGATACTCCCCAAGGTAAGGCTTAGTCGAAAAGACAGGAGTTTACCTCAGATGGGGGACCAGTGAGTGTTGGGGTGGGTAGGGTAAAGTCAGTAGGGCATGTAATACAAATTCCAGCAACTCTTTTAGTTATTTATAACTTCTACTCTGGATAATAAAATATACCTGACCTGTATACAAGACAACAGGAACTAAACGTATTTTTGCTGTTTGTATATTACTGTCTGTATCCATAATCAAGAGCTTGCAATTTCTCAGTGATTGTTATCTTTTGTTTAGATGTTCTTCATGTTTCACTGTTGCAGTCATTACATTTGGGGTAATCTGCTGGCAGGTTGCCCTCAGTCGGCCTGATTAACAAAGTCTTGGGTCCTGCGTCGGTTGCTGTCCCTTCTTCCATGACGTCAGGTCCGTCAGGGGTATAAAACATGCAGCCAACACCATTAAATCAGTCTTTCTTGCCGCACGGTGCCCGAAGCAGAAGCAGTTTGCAAGTGCCGGTCAGCCGACTACTGAAATTTTCATTTTCGAATTTCAGAACCAAAGTCTTAAACTAAAAAGCTAAGTACCCGCTGGGGAAACTTTTTCTTGCTCCTTACCGATGTCAGTAAAAGTTAATAATTGCATTACTTGTGGGAAGCAAATACCTCATAAGGATTTTAATTTGTACTGTATTCCTTGCCTAGGCCCTGACCACAACGTACCTTGCTGTTGGTTTTGTGCTAAATTTAATCAACTAACTATTAAACGTCAGTATATTTTTGCCTCTAAATATTTTGGCTCATGCTTTAATTATCCAGAAATGTCGTCGGTTAGCAATCCGTCTACCAGAATACCTAAAAAACGCAAAGAAAAAGACAGAGACAGGCTGTTGAGGACCAAAACTGATGACGCTTCTCCTAAGCCAGTCGCCAGTTCGCCGGTACTCAGTGAGGCGCTTTTGTAGCCCCTGATACCCAATACTTCTGATTTGCAGGCCTCTACTGAGACCCATTCGGAGTCCGGTATGCCCGGTATGCCGCGAGATGCTTCAGTTATGGAACCCGTGGATGTCTTTACCTTAGGTGGGTCCAGAGCCACTGTGCAGGCACCGGCTTCTGAGGGTGTTTTCAGGCCTCCAGATTTATATATTAGACCGATGCCATCTTCAAAACTAAGGCCAAAATCTAAATCTATGTCTAAAAGAACGATGCCTGGGCCACATGTGCAGGCCCCTATGACTAAAAAACAAATGATCAAAATGGCTGAAGATTTAATTGCTCTGATCAGGGGTAGCCACCCCCCCCCCCCACCCCTTCTAAGATGCCTAGGCAAGACATTGATTATGAATCTTCTGAACAGGATTCTCTTTCTTCTGACTCTTCTAATAAACAGGATTTGTCTATACCTACTTATGAGGACTCTGATGCAGAAGATTCCATTCCTTCTGCTTCTCCCCCTGAGGATTTTTTCTTTTGGGGAAACTTTACATACCTTAAGGGAACATTTCCACTGGGAAAGTCAGGATTTCTCTGAATCTAAAAAGAGACTTAGGAATTTTCTTCTTCTCCCTCACCATAGGCCTTTGGCTATACCTCCTGTTCTAGACATTGTTGATGTTTTTTTCAGAATCTAGTTTGGCTCCTGATTCTCTGCCTCCAGCTCCTTGTAAGCCAGATAGATACTACAGGGTTCCTGACTCCCACAAATTCCTTTTCAAAAATCCTATTGCAGATCTTGAAACCATTTCTCAGGGTCCCAAGTGCATTAAGGCCTCTACTGCTAAAAATCCTACCTCTTCTGATAGAGATTCCAGGGCGCTGGATAGATGGGGTAAGAAGGTTTACACTTCTGCAACCTTGGCAATCAGGGCTTTAAACTGTCAATTTCATATGCTTAAATATCAACAGCATATCATGGGACTGCTTAAACAGAAAATTATGTTAATTTCTGACTGTGTGGAAAATAAAGATTTACAGGATTCATTGCATTCAGCTGAACAAGCTGGAAAGCATACTTTGCAATGTGGTTTTGATTCTTGAGAAGCCTCTTGCAGGGCTTCTGTAACTGGGTCTGTGCTAAGAAGGCATGCTTGGCTCAAAGAGTAAACTCTGCCTGATTATGTTAAAGCAAAATTGTTGGATGCTCCTTTGCAACAGGACCTTCTCTTTGGTAATAAGGCTGAAGAAGTTTTAAAAAAGATGGAAGATAAAGCTAAATCTATGCAAACTGTGAAAAATTTCTTACAAGTGCAACCTCCAAGATTTAGTAGGCACTGGCCTACTAAGAACTGGCCCTTTCCAGTTCCTTCGAGAGCCACTCAAGTCAAACCCAGACATTCCAAGGGTTCCAGGTTTCAGTCACAAGGGACTTTTAGAACAAAACAATGGGGTGCCTCCTCCTCCAAATCTGGAAACAACAAGGCACCTCCTGTGGTAAACAGTCTCAATGACTTCCCTTTACACTTACCAAGCACTTACCTTTTAGCCGCCCCTTTGGGGGGAAAACTGGCACTTCATGCAAGAAACTGGCAACTTATAACCCAGGACAAATGGGTTTTAAATATAGTATCCCGATGATACAGATTTCATTTCCACATGTTGCCAATCCCACACGGATGGCCACACCTGCCTCCAAATCAGTGGGCAGAGGCCCAGAAACAAGTACTTAGGTTCATAGGTTCATACTAGGCTATCTGCCCTAGGGCATTTATAAGCTTAGCCAGAGTGTGTTTGGCTTTCACCACCCATTTTAAATGAATTTTACTATGCCCTTTTTCGAGGTTAGTATACTGTGCCTCTGTCTAGCAGTGACATATACAGAAGTGATACCCGGGGTAAACCTACGATCTCCCATCCACTCATCAAGATTCCTCTTGAAGAGAGTCAGTGAGGGACTCTGCCTAACCTGGACTGGGATTTTATTCCATAGTGAAGGGAGCCTCTGGGTTATGAATCTGTCCCTCCAGCATGTCCTATTTATTTCAGTGCTGAGGTTCAAGTCTCTCGAGCGCGTAGCTCGATGGGATTTGGGTTTTCTGAGGTGCAGCATGTCCATTAACTCCGGGTTGGACATGGCTTTATACGTCAGGCACAGATCACCTCTGAGCAGGCAGTATGCCACTGAGTAGAGCTGGAGTTTCTGTAACCGGGCAGCATATGGCATCTGTTTGAGCCCTTTGATCCTCTTGGTGAGGTACTTTTGGGGTCTTTCCAGTTGATGCAGGTGTCTGGTAAGGTACATCTCAAAAGGGGCATTGTACTCAATTATGGGCCTGATGAGGGATGAGTAGAGAGGCACGATGACCTCCCCTGATCTAGATGTGAATCCCTTCATGATTGGGTGGGCTATATAAAATGTTTTTCTAACCACTTTGGCCACGTGGTTGTCAAATGAGAGATTGCTATCAACTTGGGTCCCCAGGTCCCTAATTACTTCTTCTGTACTTAATGGATTACCACCTATGTGGTAATTTGTGAACACTTTGTTTTTCCCATAGGGGATGACTATACACTTTTTGGCGTTTAGCTTGAGGCCATGGCTCTGGCACCAGTTGTCTGTTTCTATGAGGCCCTTTTGGAGGATGCTTGTGTCGGCTGGAGAGTCGATTATGGTGCCCAGTTTGCAGTCATCTGTGAACTTGGTCAGCCACAGTCCTTCCATGTTGGCTTGTACCTCCGAGAAATATATACCAAACAAAAGAGGTCCCAGGACTGAGCCTTGTGGGATGCCACTTGTAACTGGTTTGGAGTTCTGTCCTTGAGCCAGTTTGCAACCCATCTAGTGACACAGGGGTTTATATTTAAGCTGGTGAGCTTATCTATAATGCCTGAGTTGGGTATTGTATCAAAGGCTTTTGCGAGGTCCAGGTAGGCTCTGTGGACGACCTTCCCCTCGTCAATGGCTTTGGTGACTGTTTCAAAGAAATTGACCGGGTTTAAGAGGCAGGATCTGCCCTTAACAAAGCCGAACTGGGTAGGATCCAGTGTCTGTAGGTCTCCAATATCTTTATTTATGAGGTCCATGATGATCCTTTCCATAGCTTTGCAGACCAAGCTAGTCAGGCTTATGAGGCGATAGTTTCCAGGATCCGTTGAGGCACCACCTTTGTGGAGAGGGACCACTGTTGCTGTACGCCACTCTTTGTGTACATATCCTGTAGTAAGGCTGAGATTGAACAGTAGCTTTATGTTTGGATTTAGCTCTTCTTGGAGTTCATGTAGGACACTGCCCGGGACACCGTCTGGTCCCATTGATGCTGTGTTTTTTGCTTTGGAGAGAGCGGCTCTTACCTGAGCATCTGAGATGTCAGGGGGGGGCAGCACTCTGCTGGGATAGATATTTGCCCTTTTGGTGGGGGGGGGGGTGAAGTTTGCGCTGAACATGTCAGCTAGGATGTTGGCAATGTTTGTGGGTTCGGTGTATTTTTTGTCATTTTGGACTAATTCTGAGCATGTCTGGGAATTCCCACCCAGGTGCCTAACATAACTAAAGAAAGCCTTGTGATTATCCTTAGTGTCCTGTGCAATTTTTCTTTCGAAGCTGGCCTTAGACGATTTTATGAGTGCCCCTAGTTTTTTGCTAATACTGATCAGAGATGCCTTCCCTTTTTGGGATTTTGCTCTGTCATGTAGTAGCTTCCTCCTCCTGTTGTATAGTTTGTTTATGGCTGGGGTCCACCAGACAGGACGTCTGCCTTTGGAGGATTGGGTCTTGGTTTTATTTGGGATTGCATGATCCATGCATTCCTGAAGGTGATCATAGAATGCGTTTATAAAGGATTCTGCGGTCTGGGCCGTATTTTCCACAGGCCCTGGGGCTTTGAAGGATTCCACCTCAGTTTTGAGGAGTGTGAAATTTGCTTTAGAGAAGTTTTTCACTGTGGTTTTCTGGGTAGGGGGTGGGGTCGGGATGTGAATATCCAGTGAGATTAGTTTATGGTCTGATCTTACCAGTAAGGGATACACTTCTGGTCTGGAGCATAGAGTCCCCATGTTGGTGATGATCAGGTCCGGTATGTTTTCCCCTCTTGTGGGAGTGGTAACAAAGTTGTTCCATAGTATTTGAGTTTATAAATTCTAGGAACCTTTGGGCTAGGGTGTTGGAGCTAGAGTAATGCTCCCAGTCTATGTTTGGGTAGTTGAAGTCACCCAATATAATGGTGTTTGGAGAGACCTTCATATTTTCCAGTGTTCTCAGGAAGGCCGAGTGGGGTTCCTGGGTTTGGGAGGGTGGTCTGTAGCAGGCTATAAACTGGAAGGCAGTTTTACCCACTGTTAGTTGCACATGGATAGTCTCTGATGCTTCGTGCTATGCCACCAACCTGGAGGTGTGGGTATCTTTGACGAATATTGATACTCCCCCCTCCTTTTGTGGTTCAGTCCAAGTTTTGGGGCCGGAAAGCATGATAATGAGGTATAACCTGGTAGTGCTGGGGTGCTCTCGGGAGCCTTGAACCAGGTTTCTATTACTGCACAGATATCGATGTTCTCCATGCTAGGGAGAGTTTCGAGTGCGTGCATCTTGAAGTTTAGACTTCTGGCGTTGAGTAGCATTACTCTTAGTTTCTTATCCCTTGTGATACCTATGGAGGTGGGTTTGTCTTTTGAGCCTTGCCTAAAAAAGGCACTATGGGGGTAGCAAGAGCCTTTGCCAATATCCGAAAGCCCAGGGGTGATAGGTGCAAGCCGTCCCTAGCGAAGCATCGTGGCTTGTCGAGCATGTCATCCCAGGCTGACAGACATTGGATCCCCTTTGAATGACACCAATACTTAAGCCAATTGTTGAAATTGATCATCTTGTCTTCATATTGTGGCATCATTCTTGGTGAAGGTAAGATATGCTACTCAAGGTCAGGGTCATACCGGCCTGGGCTACATGATCAGAGAGCTCCTCTATGTCTCTTTTCATGTAATCCAGGGAGGTACATCTCAGATCATTCACACTAGCATGGACAATGACTGAGTCATATTTGTACTTGCCTTGGAGTGACCCGAGTGCTTGTATTATGTGGCAGATCCTAGCGCTCGACAGGCAGGTCACCGTGACCTTTTCCTTGTTCAGCCTGGTGAGCGGGACGTCAGTGTGCCTGACGATAGAGTCACCTATTACAATTGTGTCAGGTGTGTTGTTTAGCCTTAAGGGCTGTGACTGTTCGGCACACTGGCTTTGTGAGCTATGTGTTGCACATGATGTTCTTCATCTCACATTGCTGCAGTCATAACCTGTGGGTAGTCCGCTGTCCTCGGTCGGCCCGAATACCAAAGTGTTAGGCTGGCGTTGGTCATGGTCGCTCAGATCTGACGTCAGTACGCCGTGGTACTAAAGTGCATGACCGACGCCATATCCTCAGTCTTTCTTGCCGCATGGTCCGAAGCAGAAGCAGCGTTTGCAAGTGCCGTTCGACGTCCTGAAATTTTCGTATTCTGAGTTTCAGACCGAAGACCAAGTTGGGCAGATTTTTATTTAGAGCCTCCGAGTATGTTTTTGTGTGTTTATGTGTTTGGTTTGCTGTTGTGGTAGGTCTATGTGAGACTGGAATTGTAGTGAGTGTGGTTTCCTTCTCCTCCTGACTGATTACGCCCATACTGAGGTGAGAGAGCTTAGCCTCCAGTTTGGCTATATGGTTGCATCTCTCACATGTGTTGGAATTTATTGGGAGGAGGAGAGGGTTGTCTGTG
Source organism: Protopterus annectens (assembly GCF_019279795.1). Taxonomy (NCBI): domain Eukaryota; kingdom Metazoa; phylum Chordata; order Ceratodontiformes; family Protopteridae; genus Protopterus; species Protopterus annectens. The sequence continues at coordinate 937,068,487 of NC_056725.1, read as the reverse complement.
TACATGAGGCAGTTGTAACATTGCCTCAAGATTCCCAGATTCACCAGCTGGACCGAAGAGGAGATTGACAACTGACCTTTGGACATGCTAGAATAGTATTGGGAATTCCTTTATAATTGAAAAAAAGGGCCAATGGGGAACAAGGTACTCAAGGGGAGTTTGTGAGGGTGTAGTGCTTTTAATTTTTTAGTGCTGACTTATATAATTGCTTTAGTGAGCAAGTGCCAGATAACTTAAATGCAATGTGTTACAGGTAACTTAAATGCAAAAACGACAAACAGTAACTTTCTTTCAAGTGAAACAAGGAAATAAGTACAGTAAGCAATGCAGATATCACTAGGGATCCACAGAAGCGCTGAAAAGCCACGTTTTAGGTGGAATTAGCGTTTCAGGGAAATAAGTAAACAAACAACAAGCATACAAACAAAGCTAGATTCAGCAGGCCTGGATCTAGTCTATGCTACTGCAAACAAGGTGTACCAATTTCAGTAAGAAACGGTTCATATATGCAGGCACTATAAGCCTTTAACCAGAAATTCCCAGCTCAGAAGGGTAGAGTCCAGCCTGTCTTCCCACAGGAGTGCAGACCACGAACCTTCTTAATGTAAAATAACTGGCCTGAAGCCCAAGTGCTTAAACCAGAACTAATACACTTATAGAATAACAGACACTGAGACCTCAATCAGCAGTTCCCAACTTAGAACGATGTAAGCTACCTGTCCTGCCACCACAGTGCAGGCCACAAACCTTCCTAATGTAAAACAACTGGTCTGAAGCCCAAGTGCTTAACCCAAAAGACTTAGGATGGTAGCTACACTTTAATCAGGTTACTACCAAGCAGTAATAAATACAATTGAATACTTTAAAGAATGCCTGGATTAGTGTTCAAGTTATACAAAGCTAGATTCAGCAGGCCTGGATCTAGTCTATGCTACAGCAAACAAGGTGTACCAATTTCAGTAAGAAGCAGTTAAAATATGCAGGCACTATAAGCCTTTAACCAGAAATTCCCAGCTCATTAGGGCAGAGTCCAGCCTCTCCTCCCACAAGAGTGCAGACCACGAACACTCTTAATGTAAAATAACTGGCCTGAAGCCCAAGTGCTTAAACCAGAATTAATACACTTGTAGAATAACAGACACTGAGCCCTCAATCAGCAGTTCCCAACTTAGAAGGATGTAAGCTACCTGTTCTGCCACTACAGTGCAGACCACAAACCTTCTTAATGCAAAACAACTGGTCTGAAGCCCAAGTGCTTAAACTAAAAGGCTTAGAATGAGTTACACCAAGCAGTAATAGATACAATTGAGTATTTTTAAGATGACGCAAAAGCAAAATAAAGTAGGAAGAAACACAAATACAGTAAAAGCAGATAAAATTTTTACTCATGAACACGGGGGTTATTCAACCAGTACCAGAAGAGGAAAAGGGACAAGGTTTCTATTCAAGACTTTTCCTGGTACCCAGAAAAAGACCAATCATGGTGTCCAATTCTGGACTCATCTACTCTAAACACATTTCTGGACATTCCAAAATTCAAGATGCTGACTCTTCAACAGTTATTTCCTATGCTAGGCAAAGATGCCTGGTTGGTAACTCTAAGACTTAAAAGAGGCTTACCTGCATTTCCCAATCAGGGAATCTTGCAGAAGATACCTCCACTTAAAAGCAGGCTACTTGCATTACCAGTTCTCTGCACTGCCCTTTGGCTTATCTACTGCGCCCAGGGTCTTCACAAAGTGCCTGGCTCCAGTAATTGCATTTTGCAGACAAAGAAATATTCAAATGTATCATACCTGGACGATTGTCTAATTCAGGCAGAAAACTGGGACATTCTTCTAAAATATCTGGCGTTTGTAAAAAGGGTTCTAACTTGTCTAGGGTACACCATAAATGACAAGAAATCACAACTGGTACCCTCTCAAAAAATTACATTCCTGGGTGCAAGCTTGAATACAACTGCCCAGATGGCTTACCTAATGCCAGAAAATAAAATTAATTTGGTAACTTACTTCAGACAGGTGGCCACAAAAACCCTGCTTATCTGCAAGACAAATTTTGCAAGCTTTGGGGTTCATGGCCCCCTGCATTCTTCTAATTGCATATGTAAGACTGCATATGAGGAAACTTCAGTGGTACTTAAAAAGTTAGAGTCAACATCGTCACAGCTTGGAAACAATGATTCCTATCATACCTTGCCTGCAACTAGAGTTCCTATGGTGGGCAGAGGCCTGTCACCAAAACAACGGACTGCCGTTCACTCCACCCCCTGCCACCCAAACCCTAACTACAGACGCATCAGACTATGCTTGGGGGGCTCATCTGGCAGGGAAGTGCATTCAGGGCAAATGGAGCCCAAATCAAATGCACCTTCATGTCAGTCAAAAAGAGATGCTAGCTGTACAGAATGCACTGACAGCCTTCAAGGACTACCTTCATTCAGGACAATTAATGATAACAACAGACAAACATCACAGTTATGTGGTACATAAACAAGCAGGGGGGTACACACTCCTACCCCCTTTGCAGACTAGCCAGGGCATTGTGGAACACAACCTTGACCTGTCAAATACAACTACAAGCTCAATTCCTGCCAGGAAAGCTGAATACTCTGGCAGACGAACTAAGCAGAAATCTCATGGACCCACACGAATGGAAACTGGAACCACAGATTTTCAACATGTTGACATGCAAATGGGGGAGTCCAGACATAGATCTTTTTGCCTCACCCCAGAACCATCAGTTGGACAAATTCTGCACAAGAACTCATCACAAAAGAGCCTGGGAAGTGGATGCTCTATCATTCAGCTGGAAAAACCTATCAGTCTATGCTTTTCCCCCTCTGCCTCTGCTCTCCAAAGTTCTCCTAAAAGTTAAACAGGACAAACCAAAAATGATTTGATTGCTCCAGACTGGCCTCTCCAACAGTGGTACCCAGTCCTGCGCAATGTGTCACACCTTCCACCGTGGCACCTGCCTCAGACACCTTACTTACTGTCTCAGCAGAACAACCAAATTCTGCACACTCAGCTCCAAACTTTGAATCTTGCAGCGTGGCTAATCACCTAAATTCACCCTTAGCATCCCTCAGCAAACCTCTGATGGATGTCATTTTGGAGGCAAGAAGGCCTAGTACTAGAAAATCTTATGCTGACAAATGGAAAAGATTCTGTACTTGGAATCAGTCACAAGGGATAAGCGCAGCAGTGCCCAATATTCCTCAGATTTTACAATACTTAACTGAGATGCTTCACAAGGACCTGTCATTTTCTTCCATAAAAATCCATGCCTCAGCCATTTCAGCTCATTACAACACAGAACCTCCCCTCTTCTCTCATCCCCTGCTAAAGCAGTATCTCAGAGGGGCCAAAAACTTAAGACCACCTAGGAGAGCTCCAACCCCTGCCTGGGACCTCAGTTTTATATTGGAAAAACTCACTCTCCCTCCTTTTGAGCCAGCTGCTACTGCAGACTTAAAATTGCTCTCCTGGAAAACAGCTTTCCTTTTAGCAGTCACTTCAGCTAGAAGGATTTCCGAATTACAGGCTCTTATGGCAGTGGAGCCTTTCATTATTTTTCATGCGGACAAGGCGTCTCTCAGGACCAATCCATCCTTCATGCCTAAGGTGGTATCCAGTGTGGCTCTTAATCAGACCATTCATTTGCCACTTTCTTTCCCAATCCACAGAACAAGGGGGAACGGATTCTGTATTCATTGGATGTACACAGACAACTTAGATTTTACTTAAACAGGACAAAATCTCTAAGAAAATCTGAACAACTACTGGTGGCATTTGCTGCAAGGGCAGAAGGAAAGGCTATTTCAAAGCAGACTATTTCCAAATTGATAAGCCATTGTATTCGTTTCTGCTATATGCACCATGGTAAAACTATCCCCCAGGGGATCAGATCTCATTCCACCAGGGCTGCATCTACTTCTACAGCCTTTCTCAGAGGTGTTCCTACCAGAGACATTCTAGAAACTGCTACCTGGAGCTCAGTTCATACGTTCACCAAACATTACCATTTACCTTTCTTCTCTAAATCCAGAGCTGACTTTGCCACTGCTGTCCTGCAGGGCCTTATAGCTGGTCCTAATGCTGTATAAATCCATCCTCCCAACCATAGCTTTGGGAATCTACCCAAATGTAATGACTGCAACAGTGAAACACGAAGAACATAGTACAGTTGTGTATACTTACCATAAATGTAGATGTTCGAGTGTATTCACTGTTGCAGTCCTGGTTACCCTCCCTCCAACCCCGTTTTTCTCTTAGTATACCTCTACTTTCCTTTACTATGCTTGAAAGCCTTTTTGGTGTATTTGATTTTGTTTGGAGGTATATTTTTGTGTTTTTAATTACTTAAATATTTGGCTCCCCATTTGGGGGGCACCTGACATCTGGGGCAAGAAAAACTGATGTAATGGCGTCGGCTGCATGTTTTATACCCCTGTCGACCTGATGTCATGAAAGAAGGGACAGCAACCGATGCAGGACCCAAGACTTTGTTAATCTGGCTGACTGAGGGCAACCTGCCAGATTACCCCAAATGTAATGACTGCAACAGTGAAACACTCGAACATCTACATTTATGGTAAGTGAACACAACTGTACTTTTTCTTCCCACATATACTTAGCTGCCATAACATAGTCCTTTGTTAATCTATACACCCATAGTGACAAGAATGTTTAACATTTGAGGCAATATGCAAGACAATACAAAAGATTAGTACTGATGATATTTATCTGCATGCACTTCAGTGAAAAAGCAGTTTGGATGATCAGTGCAAGTCTGTCCTTGTGGACAAGGTTGTAGAACTCTCCTTGTATGCACCTTTAAATGTGCCCCTCCATTACCATAGATAGACAGTAAGAACTTGCTCTCCTGAGACTCATGTCATGAACTTCCCTTGGGAAGAGGACATCACAGTGGATTTTTTCTTACTTGCTTTATAATGCTCTTGTATGTTACTGCATTCATTTTCTGGCAATATTTGTGGTACTTGAGTGAACTGATGTGAGGTTACATATGTAAGGAAGCATGTGGTATGATTCCCTGAAGTGGATTTTGTCCTGCTGTTTTCTTGAACTGAGTTAAATGGCACTTATTGATTGGGTGGGGTAATGGTAATCTTTCACCAACCAGCACCCCCCTCACTGAAGGTTATTTTCTTTCAAACCTTCTGTGACTGTCCAACCTGGGGTGCCTGAGTTGTGTGTGTGTGGCTCTGCCTATGTGTCAAGAGGTCAACCTGGTTGCCAGCATGGAGCTTTATTGGTTGTTAATTTTGGGGTGTATTCCTGAGGTAGTTTTCTTAGGTGAGTTGTCTTCCAGACATCTTGTGTCGGCTTCCAAACTGTTCTTCACCTTGTTTGGTTATTGTACTTTGCATTTAAATTTAATGGTCACAATAACTGCTTTCATTAAAGTTTTATAAGCTGTGGTTACTCTCTGCAGATAAGTTGGTATTTGTGTTTACCGACTGATATTACATTTCTTGTGTATCTACTGATCTGATAAGAAATGGTCTATCTTCATTAAACATATTAGGTCTGTGCCACTGGACCTAGCACTGCTTGGCATATAAAGACCCTGCATGCATTTTTTTCTGTTCTCAGCACTCCCATGATGCTAGTTGTGCTTTCAGCTCTCCAGTTCTTTGTTGCTGCTCATCAGATTTGGTCACAGACTTTTCCTCAACAGTTGGCTTGAGAAGTTTTTATTTTTCATGGTTTGGTATTGTCCCTCACTGTGTACTGTAATAACATTGTTAGCAGTAATTTATTTTGCCTCTTCTATGTGTTATACTGCCTTTTTTTCAGGTGTTTCTCAAGCTCCCACCAGTCATTGGTGTGTGTGTTTAGTGGCCTGTTTACGGTTACATCATACCATAGCTGTTGTTTCAAGAGTGCCCTTGCAGTTGGTTTATTGCATTGAGTAGTGGTACTGCCGCCACTGTATTGTCCACTAAGGAATTTGTGTCAGAGTATGTTTCCAGCCTTACGTTCACTTACATTTCCTGTATAACTAGGGTTTCACAAGGCTGTATACTGTTTTTAATTAACTGGGTATTGTTTTTCAGTGAAGATTAAATTTTTCACTGCATTTAATTATTTAGCAGTACATCAGAGGTAAATTCACATGTTTTGGTTAGTCTTTTTTTTTAAGACACGCTTTGAGTTTCGGATATCAGGAGTTTTGTGTGTTTGTGTTACTTGTTACCCGGCTGTGTTTTATCAATAGTAAGCTTCATGTGACAGGACCACAGTCCTTTCCACAGCTAATGCCTGATGCTGTTCAAAATGGGATGGCTTTAGCTTACTGTTTAACAAGAAGCGGCATAGTGCCGACTATGTTAAGTTACTGCTGTCCATACATCACATTTCTTTTATAGTAGGGATGTTTAGTGTTGTAAAATTACTTTTTCTCTTCTGTAACAAAAAGGGCTTATGATGACTTTTTCTTTTAGAGTTTCCACTGACATGAATAGCTGAAATGCTAATTTTGTCATTGATTTTGTCACGCAATGAATGTAGATGGTGCTATAAAACATTGCATGCGTCCATTCCTATTATGGAAAACGAACATATCATCTTGGCATCTGTGTGCAGAAATACTCAGTTTTTCTTTATCTGAGTTTTTGGAGTTGTGTGATAATTGGACTGAAGTGAAAGAAGTAGGTGTGTGTAATCTAAATGTCCCTGATTTTATTTTATTTTTCTTGTGACAGAGGCGAAATGGAGAGGACATACCCATTTCTCAAACAAAGCATATTAATCACAGGCGATTTGCAGCCACGTTTAAACTGCATGAAGTAACTGAACATGATGAAGATCTGTACCGTTGTGTGACCCAGTCTGAAAGGGGTTCTGGAGTATCCAATTTTGCTCAACTTATTGTTCGAGGTACATCTGCATTTTTCTGAGGCACTTGTGTTTACAAGACAATCTCCAAACTAAATGTGTATTAATAGAGGTAATCCTTCAAGTGAGAGGCAGGATTGAAGATTCTGTATATGTTATTCCCTTTTCATAGATGACCAATCTTGTATAATAACATATCAAATAGTGAGTACTTAAGCACAGACTGTGGACCTCTGAGAGTTTAGAAATCCTCAGGTTGCTTTGGTTTTCTTAAGTGATCTGTTTTTGTTATGCCATTGGTATTACAATTAGAAACCTGGTTTTAATGGCTGTTATTGGAAGACAGAGAGAAATGAATTTTCTCATTTTCTTGATTGTCTGTATATATATATTTTTTGCTTGTTTTCTGAATACCATGTCAACAATCTGCGTTTGGAATGTAGTAAATTCTTGTTTAATCATATCCTGGGCATGTATTGAGGCCAAAAAGAATAACCAGTTGTTACCATGAATTTCCTTTTAATTTTAGGTGTGTTTTGTTTAAAAGCACTTAAGGCCATACAGTTCTCGTCAGTTGAGTAGCAACAAATACTGATAACCTTAACATTTTTGCATACATAGCATACTTTATTTGGATGAATATCAGTTTGAAATATTTAACGATGTTTGTTAGTTCTAAAGTGTAAGAGTTAATTAATAACTTTGAAGAGTGGGGTAGGAGTGAAAACTGAACATCGGCAAGCCTGTGGGCTATCTCTGAGATGTTAATGCAGCATCTGTCATGAAGTGTTGTCGACTTTGGAGGTTAACTCTGTTTCTCTGTATAATAGTGTATTGTAGAGAAATGCATAAAACATATTTCCTATGTCATCTGTTGTTGCTGTATGTGCACTGTTTCTGTTTTTGCACTTTTCTTTGGTTCAATGGGTCTTCATACATGTTGTTAGTGCTAATTGTAGTGTGTTGTATGCAAGGTATTCCAGAGTGAAGTACCTGATCAGCAGTATAGGCAGAAAGGGGATTAAAGAATTATTTTATGTACTGAAGATCAATATAAAAATTAAAAACTGATCTACTTTGATAAATAGTTTTGCACTATATGGAGTGAAACTGCAGTGTACATTAGTACAGTTAATTTCAACCGATTTTCAGTGTAGCTAAAGAGTGGACATTTGCCCTCCAGAAAAGCTTGTTTAGTTACTCTGTGCATAATGTTCAGTTATTCATTGATTGATGCAGCATTAATTTTGCAGTGTTCGTACTGCTAAGATCTATTTTCTGCATCAGAGTCCTTTGCATTATGGGTTGTGTAGGGCAGACTAGGATGGGCATAGGTAGAGGATGCCACCTCATATAAGTAAAGAAAGACCTGGCTGTAACCTTGTTATTGAAATGCAAAGTACAAGATCTGCACCAAAATGCAGTTAGTCATATTTAAAGAGTTAGAAAGAGTACAGAATTTTGAAGTTTTGCAAATTGTAATGCCAGGGATAACCGTGAGGACAGAGGCTGATCCCTTTGAGGCCACATATTGATCACCACTGAACTTGTGCATATAATTAATTAGGGTGAGTTCTGTATGTTGCCTAGAAGTCTACTTTTGTTAACATCGGGTCCATGTTGTCCAGATGTGATGTTTCTTAACTGTTACTTCTTCAAAAGCAAACTTTTTAATTGTCGTTCCCTCCCTGTACTTTAGATAACTAACTACTCACTTTGGTACAGTTAAATCATCATAGACGTAGATAAAAATAGATACTATCCTTTCCCACAGTAACATAAAACAACTCTCAAAACTTGAACTTGCTTCTCAATGCAGTGGACATGTACCATGTAGTAAGGTGGTGAACTTGCAAGAATACTTCGTGGTCTCTGACCTCTGTTATTTGGTTAGTGATAGTTGTTGGCCTTCTAATATAATGAGTAATGCTGGTTTTATTTAATTGTATTTCTGCATCGTCATACACAGAAGCCTTGAAACCTCTGCATATACCCTCAGGTAGGTTTATAGCACTGCAAGCATGGATTATGGCTAAAGGGTTGGATACTGAAGATGGGGTATGGTGCCAGAGTGATAGTGTCATAGAACATACAGAACCATATATAGTGATGAGACAGTGGAGTTTGGACTGAAGGAATGGTAATGAAAACCATTTCTGTTCCGCAGCTAAACAAATCATAGTTTGTGTTAACTGTTTCTTTTGTTTCAGTATTCCTGAAAGAAATGTCTCCGCCATGGTTGCTTGTAAATGCTACAGTGCTATGTTTGTTTACTTGGTTCTAGTGGTGGCTTCCATTAGCAGAATGTGTAGCAGTAGATATTTTGTGTATTGTGGTAGTCAGAAGGGTTAGTGTAGTAGGAGAGGAAACTAAACATGAACAAGTCTGTGGGCCATCTGTGGGAGATGAGACGCTAGACCTATAGGATGTAGTAAATCTTTTTTTTTTTTTTGTTGGAAAGGGGTGTAGTGATTCTTATGTTCAGACGTAGTTGCACACTTATTGGTTTGGGATGAGGACCCACAGGCAGTACAGCATTGTATATTCAGCTCCTTTTACAAATTGCATAAGGAAAAAACTTATTAAAAGAGAGAGTTTAATGTCAGAAAAAAGGATGATAGTAATGGACTGAAGAAAAGTACAGTTTTGTACCTACCATAAATGTAGATGTCCGATAGGTATGCATCTGCAGTCATCACATATGGGTTGTCCTGCGTCAGGCAGCCCTTCGGTCAGCCGGATTCCAAAGTCTGGGTCCGGCGTCGGCTGATGTCGCCCCTTCCCCGACGTCAGAGCGCCTGGGGTATAAAAGCGTCAGCCGACGCCATCTTCCTCAGTTTTTCTTGCCCCAGATGCCAGGTGCCCTCTAAGGAAGGCTAAATTTGGAGAAATGCAATAAATTCCAAACATGCACAAAAATATATACATATATAAAAACAAATACACCATAATAGATAACCCCAGCTAGCTATGAGAGGGGAATGTACCCAAGAAATACCACAGAGGGGAAGGAGGGGGGGTAAACCTGACAGCAGATGCATACCTATCGGACATCTACATTTATGGTAGGTACAAAACTGTACTATGTCCTTCAAGGATGCATCTGCAGTTATCACATATGGGTAGAATACCATAGCCAATCTGGGGGTGGAGGATCTATGTAAAGGATGGTGTAGCTAAAATGCCCTGCAGGACTGCCGTAGCAAAGCCTGCTCTGGATCTGGAATATAAAGGTAAGTTGTAATGCTTGGAAAATGTATGCATGGAGCTCCATGTAGCAGCTTCTAAAATGTCCTTGGTAGCCACCCCTCTTAAGAAGGCTGTGGAGGTGGCTGTGGCTCTGGGCAAATGAGGTCTAATGTTAGCTGGCACAGTTTTTCCATGAAAGGAGTAACAGAAACGAATGCAATTCCCTATCCATTTTGAAATTGTCTGTTTTGAAATTGCTTTTCCTTGTGCCCCAGCAGCATATGCTACAAACAACTGGTCAGTTTTTCTGTAATTTTTAGTTCTGTCCAAGTAGCAGCGCAACTGTCTGTGTATGTCCAGGGTGTGCAGAAGCTTTTCCCCTTTGTTTTGTGGATTTGGAAAGAAGGTAGGCAGGTGAATAGCTTGGTTTAATGAGACCCTAGATACCACCTTTGGCATAAATGAAGGATTGGTTCTCAATGAGACTCTGTCTTGATGAAAAATAAGAAATGGCTGTACTGCCATGAGGGCCTGTAACTCAGATACTCTTCTTGCTGAGGTTATGGCCAGAAGGAAGGCAGTCTTCCATGAGAGGAACTGTAGTTCTGCAGATGCTGCTGGTTCAAAGGGAGGCAGTGTTAGTTTTTCCAACACGAAGTTAAGGTCCCAAGTAGGCAGTGGTGGTTTCCTTGGAGGATTGATGTCTTTAATTCCTCTTGGAAACTGTCTTAGCAGAGGATGAGAGAAGACAGGAGGATCAGTGTTGTACTCTGCTGAAATTGCTGAAGCATGAATTTTAATGGAAGAGTAAGACAGGCCATTGTGGAGCATTTCTGCTAAATATTCCAGGATATGCGCCATGTTCATAACTGTTGCATCTAGGCCCTTTGAGGTGTTCCAGGTGTGAAATCTTTTCCATTTTGCTGAGTATGCCTTCCGTGTGGAAGGCCTGTGAGCTTCCATGATGATATCCTTCACTCTCTTGGATAGCTTATCCTGGTGATGAGTCAAGGTATTTTCCAGGCAGCTAGCTGTAATGTTTTCAGGTTGGAATGCAGAGTTTTGTAATTGTGCTGTGTCAGGAGAAGCGGCCATTGTGGCAGAAGCCATGGTTTTGTCCATGACATGCTCTTTAGCAATGGGTGCTAGTGCTGTCTTGGCCAGTCCTGAGCTATCAGAATCACTCTTGGCTGCTCTGCCCTGATCGTCAGTAAGACCTTGGTCATTAATGGAAGAGGGGGAATGCATACACTGTTAGATCTCTCCAGCTGAAAGAGAGAGCGTCCACTTTCCATGCTTGTGGGTGGCATGTCCTTGTGCAGAATTTGTCCAGCTGATGATTGTGTGGGGAGGCAAAGAGGTCTATGTCCGGTCTCCCCCATGATTGTGTTATCTGATGGAAGATGTCTGGGTGCAGCATCCATTCGTGTGCATCCATGTTGTTCCTGCTTAAGCTGTCCGCCAGTATATTGTCTTTTCCTGGTACAAACTGGGATTGCAGCTGTATACTGAGAGTCAGGGAAAGTTCCCATAGATTCATTGCCAGTCTGCAAAGAGGGTAGGAATGGGTGCCTCCTTGCTTGTTTATGTACCACATAACTGTAGTGTTGTCTGTCCTTATTAAGAGGTGGCCTTGATGTAGCAATAACTTGAAGGCCTCGATTGCATGTATCACTGCCAGCATCTCCTTTTGGTTTATGTGCATGCGTAGCTCTTTTTGTGACCATAGTCCTTGAATGCATCTTCCTTCCATGTGCGCTCCCCATCCGTGATCTGAAGCGTCCGTTGTAATGGTTTGGCTGGCTATTGGTTTGCTGAAGGGCAAACCCCTGTTTGACTGGCTTGCTTGAGCCCACCACAGAAATTCCCTTTGAAGGCATGGGATGACTGGTATCAAAGTTTCCAAGCTGTGACTGTGCTGAGTCCATAAACTCCTTGGGTACCATTGGAGTTTCCTCATATGTAGCCTTGCTTGAGGAATCAGAAGAATGCAAGAAGCCATGTAACCCAGGGCCTGCAGGATTTTCCTTGCAGTCAGCTGAGTTTGTCTTGACAGGTTTTTGAAGTAATCTGGTAGTTGGTTTTGTTTTTCTTCTGTGAGGAAAGCCATCTGGGTGGTTGTGTCTAGATCCGCACCCAGAAAAGTTATTCTTTGGGATGGTACAAGTCTTGACTTGTGAATGTTGACTGTATATCCCAAGGCCTGAAGAAGATAGATGGCATAATTCAAGTGTTTTACCAAAATTTGTTGGCTGTCCGCTTGTATAAGGCAGTCGTCCAGATACGGGTATATTTGCATCCCCTGAAGTCTGCAGTGTGCAATTACTGATGCCAGGCATTTCGTGAATACTCTGGGTGCAGTAGATAAGCCAAAGGGCAATGCTGAGAATTGATAATGCTCTGAACCTGCAAGAAATCTGAGGTGTCTTCTGCAGCTTTGTCTGATAGGGACATGCAGGTATGCCCCCTTGAGGTCCAGAGTTACCAGCCAAGACCCCTTGCCCAGCATGGGAAGGAGTTGCTGTAGAGTCAGCATTTTGAATTTTGGCACAATGAGATAAGTATTTAGTGCGGACAAGTCGAGAATAGGCCTCCATTGCTTTTCTTTTCTTGGAACAAGGAAGAGTCTGGAATAAAATCCTTGGCCTTGTTCTGCGAGAGGAACCTTTTCTATTGCTTTCATTTTCATTAAGTTGGAGACTTGTTTCAAAGCCTCTGCCCTTTGATTTGGTGGCAGGTCTGGCACGCCTTTTCTTTTCGGTAATGTGTGGAAATGGAACCTGTATCCTTTGTCTATTATTTGTAGTGCCCATTTGTCCCTTGTAATAATGTGCCAATTTTCTGAAAATAAGGAAAGCTTTCCGCCCAAAGGTGCTTCCAATTGAGCCCTGGTTGGCGGTGTCAAGGTAAAGTCATTGAATCTGTCCTTGTGCAGCAGTTGTAGGCCCTGCACTACCTCTCTGGTTGGGATGCTGCCATTGACGTCCTCTGTAGGAGCCTCTAGCTTGCCCTCTACCTCTGGCACGCCTGTTCTTGCCTCTCTGAAATCTGTCTGTGTCTGGAAAGGACCAGTTCTTGGAAGGCCAATTTCTGCTGAATCTTGATGGCTGGACCTGCATAAAATCTTTGACTGTTTGTACAGCTTTTGCCTTTTCTTCAAATTTCTTTAAGACCTCCTGAGCAGTGGAGCCAAATAACTTTTGCTTTTTCAGTGGAGCATCCAGAAGCTTTGCTTTAACATGGTCTGGCAGAGATTGTTCCTTCAGCCAAGCATGTCTACGTATAAGTGCACCTGTCATAGCTGACCTACATGAAGCTTCCAATGCATCATAACCACACTGCAAAAAATGGTTGCTAACCTGTTGAGAGTTATGTACCAGATCCTGAAGTGATTTGCGATCTAGGGGTTCAGGTGAAGACAGTTTTTTATGCAATTCATCTAACAAATATTCTTGGTACTGTATCATATGGAATTGACAGTTTAAAGCCCACATAGCAAGGGTAGCAGAAGTATACACTTTTTTACCCCATCGCTCTAAAGCCCTGGACTCCCTTTCAGAGGGGAGTGGATTTTTTTGTAGTGGCAGCTGTAACCCCTTTAGGGCCCTGGGAAATAGTTTCTGGATCAGCAGAAAAGATGTGATTCCGGGACCCTGTAGTACCTATCAGGTTTGGCAGGAGCCAGAGGGAGAGTGTCAGGGGTTGTGCTAGATTCCGAGTACACATCATCAATGACATTCAAAACAGGGGGAATAGCCAAAGGTCTATGCTGATGCAAATGCAAGAAGGTCCTTAATCTCTTCCTGGAATCAGAGAAGTCCTGGCCCTGCCATTGGAAATGCTCCCTTATAGTGTGCAAGGTTTCCCCAAAAGACAGTTCTTCAGGAGGGGAGGCCGAAGGGATAGATTCCTCTGCATCTGAATCCTCGTAGGCTGAAAAAGCCTCCTCCTGGTAGTCCGAGAGGGCAGAGCCAGCAGAGGCCTCATCTGAGGAGAGGGGATCAGAGGGCTCAACCCTGGGCCTTTTTGCTGTAGAAGGTTGAGAGCCCCTGTCTGGATGAGGCTGAGAGCCCCTAATTAATGAAATAAGGTCCTCTGCTAGACTAAGGATCTGAGAACCTGTAGTGGGTCCCTGAGGGATAACCCTGGGAGGCATAGATTTTGAGTGTTTAGCAGCTTTAGCCCTAGAGAATGCCTTAATAGACATGGATGCAGGAGGCCTGGCTGCACCACGTGCTGGTGTAGTTTTGTCTAAGGGAATGGTGTCGGAAGGTTCCTGGACACCAGATTCCAAAGGAGATTCAACAACCGAGACAGTAGTGGCCTCCGGGGCCGAGGTTGTCGGTTGTACGGTTTCGGTGGACGATAGTTCCAAGGACTCTGTTTCAGCCGAAACCGAGACACTCGCGGTAGGCCTGGCCGCGGTTTCAGCCGAAACTGCGGACCGTGGGTGTCGGTCCTTGTCCTTGCGTTTCTTCATTAAATGTGAAGTCGGAGTCTCCGACGACATTTTGTAAGCAAAACTAGCCCCAAAAAAATTCCTCTGCAAACTCCGACCGACGTCTTAAAGTGCGTCGGTTGAAGGAAGCACAGGCGGAACAGGCCGAGACGTCGTGGTCTGGGCCTAGGCAAGGTAGGCAGTAAGAGCGGAAATCCTTATGAGGTATTTGTTTCCCACAAGTTAAGCAATTATTAATTTTATCTGACATCGGCTGAGGCAAGAAAGAGTCCCCAACGGGGTACTTAGCTTTTGAAGTCTTCGGTTTAGCTGAATTACAGGAGCTGGCCGACCGGCACTTGCGAACTGCTTCTGCTTCGGGCACCACGCGGCAAGAAAGACTGAGGAAGATGGCGTCGGCTGATGCTTTTATACCCCAGGCGCTCTGACGTCAGGGAAGGGGCGACGTCAGCCGACGTCAGACCCAGACTTTGGAATCCGGCCGACCGAAGGGCTGCCTGAGGCAGGACAACCCATATGTGATGACTGCAGATGCATCCTTGAAGGACATCTAAAATCTGTAGAAGATTACTGGATACGGCAACTTTGATGTAAGACCTGCAGATATTAAAACCTGTGTTCTAGCTTTATACTTAAGGTTTGTCCCTTAGTGTTGAGGTCCAAATTAGCTCCATACTCAGTAGTTTACACTAGTGTAATTTAACTATAGTGTATTAGTCAAGAAGAATGTGTATATTCCACAAACTGTGCCTAAACACTACAGTGACACTAGTGAAACCATATCTTTTGTGCTTGTCATGGTGTTCTGCATTCAGTTTGTCAAAGCCAGTAGGTAGCACTGACTTGGGCACTTAACTGTTCACTATTTCCAGAAACATGTCTTAATGGTAGGCTGGATACTCTGCTGATGTTCATTGTGTTTCACTGTTGCAGTCATTACTCTTGGGTTATCCTGCTGGCAGGCTACCCGCAGTCAGCCTGAATTCCAAAGTCCTAGTCCGGCGTTGGTTGCTGTCGCCTCTTCCCTAATGTCAGTGTGCACCAGGGGTGTAAAAGATGCAGACAACGCCATTTTCTCCAGTCTTTCTTGCCGTGTGGTGCCCGAAGCAAAAGCAGTTCGCAAGTGCCGGTCGGCCGATTCCTGAGATTTTCAAATCCGAATTTCAGAACCGAAGTCTTCATTAAAGCTAAGTACCCCGTTGAGGAAACTTTTTTCTTGCTCCAGACCGATGTCAGAAAAAGTTAACAATTGTATTTCTTGTGGGAAGCAAATACCTCATAAGGATTTTCACTGTTACTGTATTCCTTGCCCTAGGCCCTGACCACAACGTTGCTAGCTGTCTGTTTTGTGCTAGATTTAACCAATGCGCTATTAAGCGTCGGTTCGATTTTGCATTTCATTACTTTGGCCAAAGATTTAATTGTATAATGCCGTCAGAACAGCCGACGATCGGAGTTTACAAAAAACGCAGGGACAAGGAAAAGGATAGGCATCCGAGGTCCAAAACCAACGACGAGGCCTCTGTTAGGCCAGTCGCCGGTTCGCCAGTTCTCAGTGAGGTGCTTTCGCAGCCCCTGACGCCCGCTACCTCAGAGCCACAGGCCGCTTCCAAATCCCATGTGGAGCCGACTGGGCCTCTGGATACTCAAGGTATTGGACACTTGGAAATCATTCCCTCAGATGGGTCCGGAGCCGCTGAGCAGGCATCGGCTTCTGAGGGTGTCTTCAGACCTCCACAGTTGTATGTTAAACCATCTTTAGCTTCAAAGACTAAAGCAGCTCTAAAGACAAAGAAACAAGTACAGCATTCTCCTACTCAGACTTTCATGCCTAAAAAACAGATGCTTAAAATGGCCGAAGACCTAATTACTTTGATCAGGGGTTCCCATCCCCCTCCTGATAAGAGGCCTGGGTAAGAGACAGAATATGATTCTTCTGATCCGGTTTCTGTTTCCTCTGATTCCTCTTCTGAACAGGATTCCTTCCTATGAGGACTCTGATGCTGAAGAATCCATTCCTTCAGCCTCTCGTCCTGAGGATTATTCTTTTGGGGAAACCCTGCATACCATGAGGGATCATTTCCACTGGGAGAGCCAAGATTATTCTGAGTCTAAGAAAAGGCTCAGAGACTTACTGCTACTTCCTTAGCACAGACCCCTTGCTATTCCACCTGTTCTAGACATTGTAGATGATGCATTTTCATAGTCCGGCCTATCCCCTGACTCTCTACCCCCTGCACCTGCTAAGACAGACAGATGCTACAGGGTCCCGGATTCTCATAAATTCCTACATAAAAACCCCGCTGCTGACCCAGAAACTATATCTCAGGGTCCCAAAGGGGTGAAAGCTTCCACTGCAAAAAAAACTGTCACCTCTGATAGGGATTCTAGGGCACTGGACAGATGGTGGAAAAAAATTTACTCTTCTGCTACCTTGGCTGTAAGGGCTTTAAATTGTCAGTTTCATATGCTTAAATATCAGCAATACTTAATGTCACTGCTTAAACAGAAAATGTTGACAAAATCAGAATGTTCAGAGAACAAGGAAATGCAGGATTTATTGCATGCAACTGAACAAGTGGGAAAGCATACTTTGCAATGTGGTTATGATTCACTGGAGGCCTCTTGCAGGGCCGCTGTTACAGGTTCTGTTATTAGAAGGCATGCTTGGTTAAAGGAACAGCATCTGCCTGGTCATGTTAAAGCAAAATTATTAGATGCCCCATTACAGCATGATACTTTGTTTGGTGCTAAAGCAGAAGAGGTGTTGAAGAAAATGGAGGATAAAGAGAAATCCATGCAGACAGTTAAGGATTTCTTACAGGTACAGCCACCCAGATTTAGCAGGAAATGGCCTTCTAAAAAAATTGGTCCTTTCCAGTGTCAGACAGACCACAAAGAGGCAGATACAGACGTCCCAGAGGCAGATCTCAGCCCCAAGGCTCATACAGGCCTAAACAATGGGGTGCTCCTACCTCCAAAAGCAGAGAAGACAAATCACAACCTTACAGGAAACAGTCCCAATGACTTTCCTCTGCCAGATCCAAGCACTTTTCTGTTGGCAGCCCCCTTAGGAGGAAAACTAGCACTTTTTTCATCCAATTGGCAAAAGATTACCCAAGACCAGTGGGTCTTGAACATAGTGTCCCAAGGCTACAGGTTCCATTTTCACACCTTACCAAGGGCAAAAGGTATGCCAGACCTGCCACACAACCAGTGGGCAGAGGCACAAAAACAAATTACAGCCCTCATGGACATGAGGGCCATTCAACAAGTACCACAACAAGAGCAGGGGCAAGGACTTTACTCCAGACTTTTCTTAGTGCCCAGAAAGGACAAAACCTGGAGACCAATACTGGACCTGTCTATACTAAACACGTTTCTGGAGGTTCCAGAATTCAAGATGTTGACTCTACAGCAGCTACTGCCCATGCTGGGCAAGGAGGCTTGGCTCGTAACTTTGGGCCTAAAAGAGGCATACCTGCATGTCCCAGTCAGACAATCTTGCAGAAGATACCTCAGATTCATTGCTGGCTCAATGCACTACCAATTCTCTGCACTGCCCTTAGGCTTATCTACTTGAGCCCAGGGTCTTTACAAAATGCCTGGCACCAGTAATTGCATTTTGCAGACAGAGGAATTCAAATATATCCCTACTTGGACGACTGCCTTATTCAAGCAGAGAACAAAGACATTCTTCTAAAGCATCTGGCGTTTGTAAAAAGATTACTAATTTGCCTAGGGTACACAGTAAACGAAAAGAAATCAAAACTGGTACCCTCTCGAGATAATATTCCTGGGAGCAAGCTTTAGTACAACTGCCAAGATGGCTTATCTCACACCAGACAAACAAAAGCAACTGACTTCTTACTTCAAAAAGTTGGCAACAAAAACCCAGTTATCTGCAAGGAAAATCCTGCAGGCCTTGGGTTTCATGGCATCTTGCATTCTACTAATTCCATATGCCAGACTGCAAATGAGGAAACTACAATGTTATCTAAAAAGTGTTTGGACTCAGCATTGCCACAGCCTGGAGACAGTAATTACCCTCATTCCCTACCTGCAACAGGAGTTTCAATGGTGGGCACAGGCCTTTCACCACAACAAGGGTCTGCCATTCACTTTACCCACAGCCAAACAGACACTGACAACGGATGCATCAGATTACGCCTGGGGGACAGCATATGGCAGGAAAATGTATTCCGGGCGCATGGCCTGCAAGCCCAGATGCATCTTCACATCAATCAAAAAGAGATGCTAGCTGTTCAGAATGCCCTGACAGTTTTCAAGGATCTACTTCAACCAGGACAGTTACTGATAAAGACAGGCAATACTTCGGTCATGTGGTACATAAACAAGCAGGGAGGGGTACACATTCCTACCCCCTCTGCAGACAAGCAATGACCTTATGGGACACAGCATTGACTTATCAAGTTCACCTGCAAGCACAATTCCTGCCAGGAAAAACAAATACTCTGGCAGACGAACTAAGCAGAAACCTCATGGATCCCCACGAGTGGAAACTGGATCCACAAGTCTTCAGCATGATAACAAGGAAATGGGGATGCCCATACATAGATCTATTTGCCTCCCCTCACAACTGCCAATTACAGAGATTTTGCACAAGGATTTACCACAAACAAGCTTGGAGAGTGGATGCCCTATCCTTCAGCTGGAAAAATCTAACAGTATATGCTTTTCATCAAGGTCAGACAAGAGAAGCCAAAAATGATACTGATTGCACCAGACTGGCCAAACCAGCACTGGTACCCAATCCTAAAGAGCTTGTCTCAAGGTCCAGCATGGATATTGCCTCAAACTTCTCACTTGCTGACCCAACAAAACAATCATATCCTGCACAGCCGACTCAGGACCTTAAATCTGGCAGCATGGCGGATAATGTAGCCATTCAGAACACTCCTCTTTCAAAAGCTGTTATGGATGTTATCTTGGAGGCCAGGAGGCCCAGTACCAGAAAATCTTATGCAGAAAAATGGAAGAGATTCTGTGCTTGGAACCAGGAACAAGGCATTGGCACGTATGTACCAAATATCCCCTCAGATTTTACAATACCTAACTGAGATGCTGGACAAAGGCCTTTCCTTTTCTTCAATTAAGATTCATGCCTCTGCCATTTCAGCCCATTACAATCCGGAACCACCTATCTTTTCACATCCTTTAATAAGGCAGTGCCGCAGAGGGGCCAAAAACATCAGGCCTCCAAGGAGAGCACCAATTCCGGCATGGGACCTCAATTATGTCTTGGAAAAAATCACACTGCCTCTTTTTGAGCCAGCCTCAACAGCGGATGTAAAATTCTTATCCTGGAAAACAGCTCTGCTCCTAGCAATAACCTCTGCAAGACGAGTCTCAGAGTTACAAGCACTCATGGCTGTGGAACCTTTTATCATTTTTCATCCAGACAGGGTTTCTCTGAGGACAAACCCAACATTTATGCCTAAGGTGGTGTCCAGTGTGGCCCTCAACCAAACCATTCACTTGCCTACCTTTTATCCAAACCCACAGAACAAGGGTGAGAAAATTCTGCATTCTTTGGACATACACAGGCAGCTACGCTTCTACTTGGACAGAACTAAAGCTTTCAGAAAGACTGAGCAACTTTTAGTGTCATATGCTGCAGGATCACAAGGAAAGGCTATCTCAAAACAGACTATTTCTAAATGGATAGGCCATTACATCCGTTTCTGCTATTCTCAGCATGGCAAATCAGTGCCTAAGGGCATTAGGCCTCATTCTACCAGAGCAGCAGACACTTCAGCAGCTTTCCTCAGAGGAGTACCAACCAAAGCCATCTTAGAGGCTGCTACTTGGAGTTCAGTGCACACTTTTACAAAGCACTACCACTTACCTCTTTACTCTAAATCCAGAGCAGGCTTTGCCACTGCAGTTCTGCAGGGCCTCATAGCCTCTCCTAATCCTATTTAGCCCAGCCACCCATCCTCAGCTTTGGGATTCAACCCAAGAGTAATGACTGCAACAGTGAAACACGATGAACATAGTACAGTTGTGTACCTACCATAAATGTAGATGTTCGAGTGTATTCACTGTTGCAGTCCAGGTTACCCTCCTACCATCCCCCTTTCTTTTGCTGGGGTTTATCTGTACTTCTCTATTCTATACAATCTGTGTGTATTTGCTTGTAGATGAAGGAAATGTTTCTTTACTGCATGTATGTTTATTGGCATAATATATTTAGCATACCTTTTTGGGGGCACCTGACATCTGGGGCAAGAAAAACTGAAGAAAATGGCGTCTGCTGCATCTTTTATACCCCTGGCGCACTGACGTCAGGGAAGAAGCGACAGCAACCAACACCAGACCAGGACTTTGGAATTCAGGCCAACTGCGGGTAGCCTGCCAGCAGGATAACTCAAGAATAATGACTGCAACAGTGAATACACTCGAACATCTACATTTGTGGTAGGTACACAACTGTACTTTCTCCTTTGCAAGAAAACTCTAAAAAGGTACAGGCGATGCCAGCTTTATACAGGGAGGGTACTAATGTCTCTGAGAGGTGGAATTACACTGAACTGCAGGGAGAGGGATACTAAGCTCCCAAGGTTGAGCTTTGTCCCAGTAGTAATTACTGTGACAACAATGATGTCAGATGTCTACTGTTACAGTCAAATTCCTACAAAATAGCTAGCTATGTGTACTGCACAAGACCCTTGGAAAGAGGGGCTTGGATACAAATACATGGCTTGGAGGGCCAGAATTAGGCTCATTAATCCTCCCGTGGGTGGGTAGCCTTCAAAAGAGGCTGTGTTGGGAGCATGCCACCTGGGAAAGACACTGTGGGTCTCCATTTTGATGTTGGTCTCCCATCTCCTGTCCATGGGTGGGGTTATGCCAGCAAAAAAAAAAAAGATATCCTAGGCAAGTTACTGGTGAGAGCTTAAATCACCATCATGGGTGCCCGAAAATGGTTTCTTATAGACAGCTATCATCCTATTACCAGGTGAAACCCCTGGGTAATGGAATGATTGGGGCCATGTCTGATAGAGTGAGGGAGAGACTGGTCAGTTGGCACAAAAAGCTATTTGAAAGTTTCTGTGCAACCTTACTTTTCTGGGCAGTCCAGTGGAACTGTTGAGCTCATTTTGAGTAATAAACCTGGTTATGCAGCATGTATACTGAGCAGTTCTCACTTATTGTGATAGGCATTATGTGGGGAGACTATTCTGTTTTGTGTTGGGCAGTAATAATTTCCTTTAGGGGTCATGTGCTTGCTCTTAGGAGTGTCGCATCACTGTCACTGACCTACTTAGTGCTATGCTCATGGATGTCTATAAGTTAGTGCACACATGAGCTGCATGAATGTGATTTTCTGGTAACATTACGCCATTATCATATATACAGCAGAAATAGGTAACTTTAACATGGTTCCTGTGCTGTTAATTTCCTTTATTGGAAGAAAGCCTGCAGTTAAAAAAATGTGGACATGGATTGCTCAGACTTGTACTTCGCTGGTACTTCTTTTTATTGTATTCTTTAAATGCTAGCTGGTCTTTCAGCAAGAAGAAAGATAACGTGCAGGTGTGCTAGCAAAACAAGGCCCTGGGAAACTTCAGAAATGTGTGCTGTAAGACCGTTAATTCTTGTTTCTCAAAGCATCATGGGAATGGTGGATTTGTGGCTTTTGGCTTGATTGCATTATTGAAATCTTTATGGCGGTTTGCATTCTTGAGCAATTTCTCTGCAAAATATTCACTTTTTTTAGGTATTATTTATACATGTCCCTTGACTGATGTTTGTAAATGTCTTTATGCAGTTGTTTTTCAGGGTCTTTCTGTCTGTGCCTTGTGTGCCTGTACAAGGGTACTTAAGTTTTATTGTTCTATATCACTTGGATCCTATCCCCTGGTTTAAATAAATACAAATCTTTCAAAATGTAAAGCACCTTCCACTTGTATCTTTCTGGTAGATGAAATAACACAGAAACACCCACCTGTCATTGGTAGCATCTGGTTTGTTGGCATGCTATGTCACTATGGATTCCAGAGTGTGCTGGAACAGTTTTAGAGATAATTTGCATTCCGTCATTTGCCAGTAAGCATGCCCTCCTCTTTAGAATCACAGGCAATCCAGAACTTAGTATGGAGAGCAGATGACACAAGGGAAGGAAGTAGTCATAGATAGAATGCCAGACATTTGTAGGGCACATGCATACTTAAGAACAGTTCTGAGCACTGGCAGTTCCTCTTTTGGCATATCTTCAGAGTGGAAGGAGACCAAGGAGCCTTTAAAACGTATGTGCAATATACAGAGAGGAGATGCAGTAGAAACACAGAAGGGTAGCTCTGGTGGGATCTAAACCAGAGAACTTAAGAGCTTTGAGGCGTCATACCTCCTGTAATGTTTTTTTAAAGGGAGAGATTTGTAAATATTTCTGTACACACACACACACACACACACAC
Source organism: Protopterus annectens (assembly GCF_019279795.1). Classification (NCBI taxonomy): domain Eukaryota; kingdom Metazoa; phylum Chordata; order Ceratodontiformes; family Protopteridae; genus Protopterus; species Protopterus annectens. The sequence goes on along the minus strand of NC_056725.1, from coordinate 937,045,532 downwards.
ACACACACACACACACACACACACACACACACACACACCACTGTCCAGGGTCTGGGGAAAATTTGGACGTCACCAGGGTCAGCCAGAGAGAAACTTAGTAACTAGCCTGTGGACGTGCTGTTGTGTTTGGGGCACATGTATGTTTGTGTAGGGATTATTTGTCTTATAAGAATCCTAGTTTAGGACTGCTTTGGGTCTCATGCTTAGACATGGGAAGAGAATTAAAAGGTATATTAGTATAGCTATATCTGTTCAACTGCATCCTTGTGTAATTGGTGTTGCTGTATATCTGCAGTTTCCACTGATGTTAGTGAAGCAATTTTTTGCTTTACTTGGATTTCTGAAGTTATAGCTGGAAATTGTCCAGTAGTATCAAGTGATTCTAACCAGGTACTAGAACAGTAAGTAAAGTCACAGTGACTTGTTATCTTTACGGTTCTACCTTCACTGAGAAGGCACAGACACGCACAGCTGGTTTGGCTAGCCTGCCCAGAACCGCTCTCACAGTTCTTTGAGTAAGTAAGCCCCATGCAGCCATAGAAATAAATTGGTGGTAATCACAATGTACATGACCACAGTAGACTAGAAAGTGTAGTTTGCAATTCCGAATGCACATCTTGAAGGGTATGAGCTATTGTTTACAATCTGTAGGCAGAGTGGACACACTGCACAGATATGTCCATACCAGCTGGAGGAAAAAGTTTAATCCAGTGTGTGACATTGAAGTAGTTATGCAGTGGTACTTCACCTGGGAGTCAGGGGAAGAATTGTTATGTAGTGTTAAATTAATAAGTCTGGACTAGGCTGTTGATCCAGAGGACCAGCCGCAATACCCCAAATTGTAGATACCCACTGACTTAAATTGTCCCTGGTTTTTACCCCTTTCTATGAGGGGAAATTGCCCCCATCCATTCATTTAAGTTGCACTTAGAGGGTCAGGGAGCTGTTTTGATTTAAATCCAAAGGAAGTCTGTTCCTTAAAGGAGGGGTTTCTCAGGGATATTTTTCTTTCTTTTCAGCAGGTCCTGTTTATATTTTGGTGAAAGTTAAAGTTCTCTTACACGGGCGTTAGTTTTATGAATGTGCAGGTCACACAGTACTGAATCCTTTGAAGCTGTGTATGTTAAGACAGAGATCAATAAGAGTCTGGAGGAAAAGAAAAGACACAGCAGTCTGGGGAAGTTCAAAGAAGTCATACCCTTTATTCTTTTTTTTTTTTTTTTTTTTTTAAACACCTTTGTTAAATTATCACTTAAGATGTAGACAAACTTGCGTTTATATAAAAGAAAAAACATTAAGTTGTTCCCATTGACATACATTATACACCACATATGTTCTTTTGTATAACTACCATCAACCCGACATTACAAGCATTGCTCGATTCCTGCCTTCACTTAGATCTCACTCCTCTTGCTCAACATTATACTGCATGTTATTGTTCTCTCAGTTTCTGTTTATTTCTGTGTAATTTGCTCCTACCTTTTTGTAAAGATCCTACTCCGGTTCTTCTGTCTCTTTTACAATATTCAGTACTTCAGATACAGTTAGTTTAGACTTTGGTTTTCATTTTCTAGTAATTAGTTTTTTGGCAACCACCAGAATTAAACTTCACAATGCCTTAGTATGTCTAGCCAGTTCAGATCCTGTGTCCCAGCTCAAAAGGATCATTTTCTTAGTTAAACCCATTTGTTCACCTAACATTTCTGACAGAGTACTCTGTAGGGAGTTTTTTTTAAAGTCTGCCAGCTGATTACACTCCCAAAACATATGATGTTCTTCGTGTTTCACTGTTGGAGTCATTACATTTGGGTAATCTGCTGGCAGGTTGCCCTCAGTCGGCCTGAATAACAAAGTCTTGGGTCCTGCATTGGTTGCTGTCTCCTCTTCCATGACGTCAGATTGTCAGGGGTATAAAACATGCAGCCAACGTCATTTTATTCAATTTTTCTTGCCCCAGATGTCAGGTGCCCCCCAAAAGGGGAGCAAAAATATATATATAAATATCAATAAACAGCAATATATATATATATATATATATATATATATATATCCATGCACTTTTAGCAACATAAAATTTACCTTCATCTAAACGCAAATGCACCACAAAGGCTTTAGAATATAGTGAAGGAAAGAGAAGTTATAGAAAAGGGGGTGGCGGGTGGGTAATTCGGACTGCAACAGTGAATACACTCGAACATCTACATTTATGGTAAGTGTACACAACTGTACTATGTTCTTCGTGTTTCACTGTTGCAGTCATTACATTTGGGTAGAATCCCAAAGCTATGGATGGGAGGATGGAACTAAATAACGTTAGGGGCGGCTATAAGGCCCTGCAGAACTGCAGTGGCAAAGCCTGCCCTGGAATTGGAGAAGAGAGACAAATGTTAATGCTTTGTGAAGGTATGCACAGAGTTCCAAGTAGCAGCTTCTTGAATGTCTTTGGTGGGAACTCCTCTGAGAAAGGCTGCTGAGGTAGAGGCAGCCCTTTTGGAATGTGACCCGATTCCCATGGTGCAGGTAGCAGAAACGAATGCAGTGGCTTATTCAGGTTAGAAATAGTCTGCTTTGATATAGCCGTCCCTTCTGATCCTGAAGCAAATGCCACCAGTAGTTGCTCAGACTTTCTTAGAGATTTGGTCCTGTTTAAGTAGAATCTTAGTTGTCTGTGTATGTCCAATGAATGCAGAATCTGCTCCCCCTTATTCTGAGGATTTGGGTAAAATGTTGGCATGTGAATAGTTTGGTTGAGCCACACTGGATACCACCTTACGCATAAAAGAGGGATTGGTCCTGAGGGACACCCTGTTTGGGTAAAATGTAATAAAAGGCTCCACAGCCATGAGAGCCTGTAGTTCTGAAACCCTTCTTGCTGAAGTGATTGCCAAGAGGAAAGCTGTTTTCCAAGATAAAAATTTTATATCCGCAGTAGCTGCTTGTTCAAAAAGAGGCAGGGTGAGTTTTTCCAGCACAAAATTGAGGTCCTATGCAGGAGTTGGTGGTGATCTGGGAGGCCTTAAATTTTTGGCCCCTCTAAGATACTGTTTTAGCAGAGGATGAGAAAAGATGGGAGGCTCCAGTGTTGTAATGAGCCGAGATGGCAGAGGCATGGCTTTTTATTGAAGAAAAAGATAGGCCCTTGTCAAGCATCTCAGTCAAGTATTGTAAAATGTGAGGAATATTTGGTTTTGCTGTGTCTGTTCCTTGTGCTTGGTTCCAAGCACAGAATCTCTTCCATTTATCAGCATAAGATTTTCTAGTACTAGGCCTTCTAGCTCCCAAAATGACATCCATCACAGATTTACTGAGAGGTGTTTGAATAATTAAATGATCAGCCATGCTGCAAGGTTCAGAGTTTGAAGCTGGGTGTGCAGAATTTGATTGTTCTGCTGAGACAGTAGATGAGGTATTTGAGGTAAGTACCAAGGAGGGAGTTGAGACATATTCCTTAGGATTGGGTACCAGTGCTGGAGAGGCCAGTCCGCAGTAATTAGGATCATTTTTGTTTTTTCCTGTCTGACCTTTAGTAAGACCTTGGAGAGAAGAGGCAGAGGGGGGCAAGGCATAAACTGATGGGTTTTTCCAACTGAAGGATAGGGCATCCACTTTCCATATTTGTCTGTGATAAGGCCTTGTGCAGAATTTGTCCAGTTGATAACTTTGGGGAGAGGCAAACAGATCTATGTCTGGGCTCCTCCATTTCTGTGTTACCATGCTGAAGATTTGTGGATCCAGTTTCCACTCGTGCAGGTCCATAGGATTTCTGCTTAGGTCGTCTGCCAGAGTATTTTGTTTTCCTGGCAGGAATTGAGCTTGAAAATGTACTTGGTAAGTCAAGGCTGTGTTCCACAATGCCATGGCTAATCTGCAATGGGGGTAGGAATGTGTACCCCCCTGCTTGTTTATGTACCACATAACCATGGTGTTGTCCGTCTTTATCAGTAGTTGTCCTGGATGAAGTAAGTCCTTGAAAGCTGTCAGAGCATTCTGAACTACTAACATCTCTTTCTGGTTGATGTGCAGATGTATTTGTTTTGGGCTCCATATGCCCTGAATGCATCTCCCCGCCAGGTGGGCCCCCCAAGCATAGTCTGATGCGTCTTTAGTTAGGGTTTGGGTGGCAGGGGGGTAGAGTGAATGACAGTCCCTTGTTTTGGTGACATGTCTCTGCCCACCAAAAAAACTCCTGTTGTAGGCAGGGAATGAGAGGAATCATTGTTTCCAGACTGTGACAATGTTGACTCCATAAGTTTTTTAGGTACCATTGAAGTCTCCTCATATGCAGTCTTGCATATGGAATTAGTAGAATGCAGGATACCATAAACCCCAAAGCCTGCAGCATTTGTCTTGCAGATAACTGGGTTTTTGTTGCCATCTGTTTGAAGTATGTTGTCAATTGCCTTTGTTTGTCTGGCGTAAGGTAAGCCATCTGGGTAGTTGTATTCAAGCTTGCACCTAGGAATATAATTATTTGAGAGGGTACCAGTTGTGATTTAATTTCGTTTATTGTGTACACTAGGCATGTTACAAGCATTTTTACAAATGCCAGATGTTGAAGAAGCATGTCCTTGTTTTTTTGCTTGAATGAGACAGTCGTCCAGGTAAGGATAAATTTGTATGCTTCTTCACAAAATGCAATTACTGGTGCCAGGCATTTTGTGAAGACCCTGGGCACAGTAGATAAGCCAAAGGGCAGTGCAGAGAATTGGTAATGCAAAAACCTGCCTTGAAGCGGAGGTATCTTCTGCAGAATTGCCTTAATTGGGATATGCAGGTATGCCTCTTTTAAGTCTAGAGTCACTAACCAAGCGTTCCTGCCCAGCATAGGCAGTAGCTGTTGTAAAGTCGGCATTTTGAATTTTGGAATGTCCAGGTATGCGTTCATAATCGATAAGTCCAGTATTGGATGCCATATATTGTCTTTTCTGGGTACCAGGAACAGTCTTGAATAAAACCTTGTCCTTTTTCCTATTCTGGTACTGGCTGAATAGCCTCCATATCCATGAGGGACGTAACTTGTTTCTGAGCCTCTGCCCATTGATTTTGTGGCAGATCTGGCCAACCGTTTGGAATTGGCAAAGTATGGGAATGAAATCTGTACCCCTGGGATACTATGTTTAATACCCACTTGTCTTGAGTAATTAACTGCCAATTTTGAGCATGAAGTGCTAATCCCCCCCCCCCCCCAAGGGGGCTGCCAAAAGATAAGTGCTTGGTGAAGGTAGAGGGAAGTCATTGAGACTGCTTACTGTAGGGTTGTGCTTTGTTTCCTCCAGATTTGGAGGTGGAGGCACCCCATTGCTTTGACCTGTAAGAACCCTGAGATTGGTATCTAGAGCCTTTTGTGCACCTGGATTTGCCTTAAGAGGCTCTGTTGAACACAGGAAAGGACCAATTTTTAGTAGGCCAGTGCCTACTGAACCTGGGTGGCTGCACTTGTAAGAAATCTTTTACGGTTTGCATAGATTTAGTTTTGTCTTCCATTTTCTTTAAAACCTCTTCTGCCTTATTACCAAACAGAGTATCATGCTATAAAGGGGCATCCAACAATTTAGCTTTAACATGATCAGGCAGATTTTGCTCCTTGAGCCAGGCATGCTTTCTAATCACAGATCCAGTAACTGCGGCCCTGCAAGAGGCCTCCAAGGAATCAAAACCACAATGCAAAGTATGCTTTCCAACCTGTTCTACTGCATGCAATAATTCCCGTAATTCTTTATTTTCCACACAATCAGAAATCAACTTCATTGTCTGTTTCAATAAGCCCATAACATGCTGTTGATATTTAAGCATATGAAACTGGCAGTTTAAGGCCCTAATTACCAAGGTTGCAGATGTATAAACCTTCTTTCCCCATCTATCCAGCGCCCTGGAATCTCTATCAGAGGGGGTAGGATTTTTGGCTGTAGAGGCCTTTACACCTTTGGGACCCTGTGATATAGTCTCAGGATCAGCAGCAGGATTTTTGAATAGAAATTTGTGGGAGTCAGGAACCCTGTAATATCTGTCTGGCTTACTAGGAGCCAGAGGTAGGTAATCAGGAGACGTGCTTGATTCCAAAAACACATCATCAACAATGTCTAATACAGGAGGTATAGCCCAAGGCCTATGCTGAGGGAAGGAGAAGGAAACCCCTATGCCTCTTTTTTGATTCAGAGAAATCCTGACTCTCCCAATGAAAAATTTTCCTTAAAGTATGCAAGGTTTCACCAAAAGAATAATCCTTAGGAGGAGATGCAGATGGGATGGATTCTTCTTCATCTGAATCCTCATAGGGAGGAATAGAAAATTCCTGATCAGAAGAGGAATCAGAAGAAATGGAAACCTGATCTGAAGAATCATAATCAGTGTCTTGCCTAGGCCTCTCTTAGAAGGGGGGGGGGGGTTGGGAATCCCTGGTCAAGGTAATTAAGTCCTCAGCCATTTTGATCATCTGTTTCTTTTAGGCATAGGGGCCTGACCAAGTGGCTCATGCGTCAGTTTTTTAGACTTAGAAACTGTTTTTGATCTTGTTTTTGAAGTTGGCGTTGGTTTTATGTAAAAATGTTGAGGCCTGAAAACACCCTCAGAAGCCGGTGCCTGCTCAGCGGCTTCGGACCCATCTAAGGGAAAGACATCTGCGGGTGCGAGAGTCTCGTGGCATACCGGACTCTGCTTGGGTTTCGGTAGAGGCCTGTGACTCAAAAGTAGCAGGTATCAGGGGCTGCGAAAGCACCTCACTGAGTACCGGCGAACCTGCGACTGGCTTAGGAGAAGCTTCGTCATCGGTTTTGGACCTCGACGGTCTGTGTCTGTCTTTTTCTTTGCGTTGTTTGTGAACTCCGGTAGTTGGATTGCTAACCGACAACATTTCAGGGTAATTAAATCTGGATCCAGAATATTTTGAAGCAAAAATATACTGACGCTTAATAGTATGTTGGTTAAATCTAGCACAAAACCGACAGCAAGGCACGTTATGATCTGGGCCTAGGCAAGGAATACAGTACAAATGAAAATCCTTATGAGGTATTTGCTTCCCACAAGTAATGCAGTTATTAACTTTTACTGACATAGGTAAGGAGCAAGAAAAAGTTTCCCCAACGGGGTACTTAGCATTAGTTGAAGACTTTGGTTCTGAAACTCGAATGCGAAAATTTCAGGAGTCTGCCGACTGGCACTTGCGAACTGCTTCTGCTTTGGGCACTGCGTGTCAAGAAAGACTGAATAAAATGGCGTCGGCTGCATGTTTTATACAACAGTGAATACACTTGAACATCTACATTTATGGTAAGTGTACACAACTATACTTTCCCAGTTTCCCTTTTCTTCCCCATCTCACCTCCAGCATTTTCCATCTACCTGAGGAAAAATATTTTGGTGTCGTCTTGGGGTATAAAAATACTTATGTAAATACTTCAAAGCAAAATTCCTAAATCTACTAGACTGTGTTGCGTACTTTGGAGCCATACATTTGTCCTCCCATTGTTCCCTTGTAAATTGCATATCCGACCGCTGTTCTCAATCTTTTCTAACCTGTTCTGATTGATTCCCATAGCTATCATGTAGTATTTTATATGCCCTACTAATTATCATCATTTAACAGCAGCTTCTCTTCTAGATTCAACTAAAAACTGTACCAGATTTGATCTTTAACTTAGGATCCCTGTATCCCTTTCTCTTTGCCTATAATGTGCAATCCATGGTAAGGAAGTCGGTCTCTAGTCTTAGTGTAAATGCCTTATTTGGCTCTTCCTATTTTTTTTACCTTTCCCTCCCCAGATGTTTGCTCCCTAGTATCTTGGTTCCTTTGCCATTTTTTTTGAGTAAAATTCAGCCCCATCTTGCCTATTCTCTGTACCCTAATTGTAGTCATCCCCATCGGCAAAAATCTCCCTTCTCCTTTCTCATGTGGGCTTAATTCTTAGAATACTTTCTGCCAGTTTATGAATATAATTTTCTGTATGGCTGGTTTCCTTAAGGATCTGCATCCAAACCCCCCCTTCTCTCCTTATTTCGTGACTTTCCTGCCTGTTTCATCATCATCATCCCTCTCCACTTTGAATTCTAGCTTTCTGCTTGTGTTATGTTTGAGCCTTAATTGTGTAGGTCTAAATTAACCCTTCAAAGCATCTAAGCCTAAGCCAGCCTGTTATATTGGAAAGATAAACCTTGCCCTCTTCCCTTCCCAGATAAATTCCTTCGTCTGTTTATTAATTCTTGTCCACAACTTCTCTTCTGGTTGATTAAAGAAAAATGCCTGACCTGTATATAAAAAAACTAAAGGGATTCCAAACATTTCTACTGCTTGTATCTTGCCATCCACATCAGTAAACAAGAGATTACAGTTTCTCAGTTTTGTATTATCTTTTGTTTAGTCTGTTTCCACATATCATTAGCTACTGTAGTGGAACCCTTTTTAATTTTCTTTTCCTTGCGGCTTTTCCCGTTAAAGGTCACCACAGAGGAAAAACGATCTGCAGAATGATTGGCAGTGAAGTTTTATGGTGTTGAGTTGCCAGCCTAGCGCCCAGTCTTCTACAGAAGGCACACACACTCGCACCTAGGGCCAATTTAGAGTGTCCAATCCACCTGCAGCATGTCTTTGGGGTGTATGAGGAAACCACAGCACCTGGAGGAAACCCATGTGACCACAGGGAGGACATGCAGACTCTGCACAGAAGGCACTCCAGCCGAGAATTGAACCGGAGAACCTCTTCCTGTGAGGCAGCAATGCTAATCATACTCCTAAATACTTCATTTACAGCTGTAGCCTTTTTTTTATCTTCATTAATTTTATATCCTGAAAAGACTTGAAGCTGTCTCACTGTTCCAAAACAAATCTCCCTTCTCTATTCTCATGTTGGCTGAGTTCTTAGAATAGTTTATGCAATTAGTGGCAAATTGTTAAAGATTGAAGTTAGAAAATAATGATAGACAATTGAGTTTCAGACTTCACACCCTTCAGAAATGTCATGCTAATGCAAAACCTGCTATTGTGTCAGCTTTCTGTTTGCAAGAGCAATATTTAAGAATTGTCCCTATTTTGGGGCCTTTGCCCCACATTTATGGCTTTGTCCAGATTCCTTGTTCTAAGGGGTTGAGAGGTATGAGGAGTAGAGACAGAGCTTCCTTAGTTCTGGAGGAAATACTCCTGGTGATTGGTCTGGCAAGGTAAAAGGATTTCCTAACAACAGTGGAAATATGGTAATCAAAGGATAGTTTGTTGTCAATGAAAGTTCTCAAATCCCTAATGGCTGAGTCAACTTTGGAGGTGTGTAACCTATGTGATAAATGTATGGGTGCCCAGTTTTACCTAAGGACACAGTGCTGCATTATTTTAGCATTTAACGTTAGGCCATGGTCCAGGCACCACTTGTTGGTTCGTGTTTGTCCCTCCTGAAGAATCTGAAAGTTGGCTCGGGAGATCGTCTGTAAACGTGGCCAGCTGTGACCACCCTGACGTCAGAGAATTAAATATCAAAGAGAGGTGGTCTTAGGACTTATCGTTGCGGGTCACCAATGGTAACTACTCTCTTCTAAGAGAGCTTTCCTCTCTCATAGTGTGATGTCATGTGTACAGTTTGCTGCCCATTGGGTAACATAAGGATTTCAATTTAATTTGATTAGTTTGTTGATATTGCCAGAATGTGCGATGGTATGAAGGACCTTGTGCAGGTCCAGATAGGCATTGTAATCCGATTTGCCTGCGTCAAATGCATCAGTGACATGTTATCCTTAGCAGAGGTAGCAATTATCAAATCGTAATTACTTTTGGAAGATTTGATTTTGAGTTTTGTGAGTTTTTTTCTTCTTGTATAGTTTATTTATACTAGTGTGTCAGCATAGGGTTTTTTCCCTGAATTTGGCATTATGTCTTATGGGGCCAGATGCATGCTTTGAAATTGGCATAGAAATTACCCCCAAGTGTAGCATTGTGTGAGATGGACTAGTCAAGGTGAGGAGGGTGCTTAAAGTCATTAGGTCGTCCTACCTTTGTTGCAGTAGGCTTTAAAATGTAAACACTGCCTTTGAGTAAGGCTGCAACACATTGTCATGTACTACTGTTATAGCCAGAGGAATAAATGCAAAATATGTGGCTGTGAGCATGTTAGGAACTAGTTTGTACCATGTACGAATTATACTGGAATCTCACATTCCATGGGTGGTGTAAACGGTCCTGCAGTCTTCATACTTTATATCTTGTAATATCAGAGTAAGGTGGCGGGTCTTGTGCAGTGCAATTTTTGTTTTCTGACATGACACCTTTAAATGTTGCTGTGTTACCTTTTCTGATATTATTTAACTGATTCTTAATCTTAAACATTGAAATCCATTGTAAAAACAAAAAATGCAGAAGATCTATTTCTAGAAAAATTGCTGTTTCTCATAAATGATAGGAGGCTGTGTGTTACTTTAAAAAATGTTTTAAAAATATTGGGCTTTTGCTAGTTATGCTAATTTCAAATCCTTTTTATTTGCTTCAGAACTGTCTTTGGAAACTAAACATGTAACCTTTGAAACTGACAGTAGCCAGGGGTTAAGTTATGTTTAAATGAAATTCATGGATGACAAGACAGGTTTGTTAAAATGTGTTGCATTATGTTTGCATCATGAATGACACCGGGGGGATGATCTTTTCTTTTTTTCCCCTAAATAGCATCCCTTCCATTCATTTGTTTGCATCCTGGGGCTTGCAGTTCTGAGCAGGTATCCCATGATAATTCAGGTTCCAGTTTCCCCTTGTTGTTGCCAGATTAAAGTGTTAACATTTGCCAAAAGTTCTCCAAGGGAGGTGAGGAACCCTGGTGTTTAATGTGGTGATGAGTTATTAGTTACGTGGCAAGTCTTGTATCTCATTGGCACTTAAATGCTTGACATCTTGCTATGTAGATGTAAAAGATGGTAATTTTAAAGGAAATTTTGGGGCCACTGATGTACATCGCTCTTAATAAGAGCTGGCATTGTGTTATCCCTTGTCAGATATGACCAAGGGGCAGGAGTTTATTAGTGCCTTATCTCTCGAAGTGAAAGTGACAGGCCATGCTTAGGGCCGTTTTGTTACCATTTGTAACAAATGAAAATTTCAGTGGAGAATTCTTACACTGAAGAGTGTATTGATCTGTATTTTCTGTAGCCAGAGAGGATGGGAAAGAAAAATCCAAACATGATGAAATGCAATTTACTTTGTCATGAGTTTAGTATTGCTTCCAGATCATTTTGAGTAATGATAGTATCTTCAGCGAGCTGGAGCTGACCTTTATTGACAGCATAGCACGTTATAGAAACACAAGAGATTGGACTGAGTGAAAAAATTTTGATTGTGTTATTATCCTCTTCTCAGCTGAGAATTGTGAACTTGCTTGTGCAGTCCTTTGTTCTGTTTTTACAATACCACATGGGGAACACATGCTGGGTTTGGTTTGTAGCTTAAGCAGAGATCAAATGACAATCATTTTCATGTTTTATTGAGCCATGTTTCTCAGGCTGATGCTATTGTTTACATATGGAGTCTGTCTGTGTCATGTTGTTGTGAATTACATTTATATCCCTTAGGTTCCATCTTATATGTATGTATATCAGATCAGACATTCAGAGCTTCATAAGTTATAAGTGGTTTGAAGTGATTGTAAAATTCCATACCTGAGCTTGTGTAATCCTAATACACTGAAGTCTCATTCAGAATGTATTAATCGTGTGGAGTGCTCAGCACAGAAATTGTCCCCTGGCATTTCTTTGCAGTGTACAGGGGTGGCTGCCAGGATGTCGATGCATATGCTCTTAACCATCACTTTGCTTGCCGGTGCTGCTTTTACATCTGATCTTCAAAAAGTCTTTGCTATTAACCATCTATGATGTATTTGCTTTATTACCGTGTGAATCCGAGGTAAAATACGCTGTATTTTTTTTTTTTTTTTCAATTTTTTGCCTCCCTGCCAGATGACTATCAGACCCACTCTAGTGAATTTTAAGAATGTTGGCTCCTGGGGGAGAGGGAGTAGTGAGCCGCTATACAGGTAGGCTTTGAGGCTGGCTGCCTCATCTCTCTGCTTCTGCTTATCTAGAGGGTCAGTGAATGTGCTCATCTCAGCAGACTGAGGGTTTGGCTTTATCACCCCCCCACACCAAAAAATGTATAAGGGAAAATAACTTTCTTGGGTGGCGTAAGCTATGGAACCTTGCTGGCTAGGCTTAGGTAGGCCCTTGAACCGATAGCCTAGTCCCTACCTATGAACCTATGGAAAGACATGATTAAATGTACCCAAACCAGAAAACTATGCGACACTGGTCTCATAGCCTGTGTTTCATTCCAGTGCAAGGCTTGGAGACATTTCTGTATGATTTAACCCCATTTTTTGTAGCAGAAATGGACACTCATGGCACTGTAGGTGCCCATGATGGCTGTAATTTATGTATGCATATTTCCATGTATGTACAGTGGAAGCTAACCTCGCAAGTTTTGCAGTGCCAAGCACATATTCCATGTCTAGTGCTGTGAACCAGCTATCTGCACATATTGGATACCCAACAGTGTAGTGATCAGGACCCCCCCCCCCCAAGGGTTGGCTACTTAGCACTTCGGCACAGGCCGCTGATTTCCACCCTGCCTAGCTCTTTCAGTGCCAGGTCTGCTGCTCAGACTAGGCTGTTTGGGCCATGTTCAGGAGTTTATATGCTATGGACTCGGGACAGATAGGTGCTATTTTTCTTTGTTTTTTTAAAATAGCATTACAACTTAAGGTTATGAGGTGTAGTACTACACTTGGCTGAAATGGGGAAGACACTATGCTTGCCTCTTGTGTGTTAAACTGGGCATTTACATCTTGAATTGTGGACACTGCCAGCTGTTCATCCTCACTGCTAAAGCCAGTTCACTTTATTAGGTGGTGAAGTGTGTCATTTTTATCTTTGCTCTTCCAGTCTGTAGTCTTGTGACAAGCTTTACAGACCAAGGTTGTGCTGTCATCATGCTCATCGGAGCCAACAGGTTAGTAGCACTGATTTTTCTTTGTGCGTCTGCCTGGCAGAATACAAGGATACATATGAGGTGCCATTTCAGTGTTCTGTACCAGGGTTGAGGTCTTGTTCCCTATGGCCACTCATGTAGTTCTTACTGGAAGAATATTGGTCAGAGAGCATCTGAAAACAGCCGTTCTCCTTTGGTCATCTCTTAGTGATTTTGTGTGAAAATGCCCCCGGCTACCCATGTTTCTCAACACTGCAAGTAGATGTCTATTCTTGCCTTGTTTAGGGTATATGGATGACTTCTTTAACACTTTAAGTGGAGTTTATCTTTTTTTCTTCCATCCCATTGGGCTGCCTCTGCTGCTGTTGGCATTCCTGGTTAAAAAAAAGTTGTTCGGCTTTAGTACACTGTTTTTGCAGATGACTTTTATAGCCAAGAAATCTTAAAAAATTGTTTCTGTTATGTTGGTGTCTGGACTAAACATCTGGTGAAAATGGGCCATTCTTTTAAGGTGCAGATGTGAGAACAAAATCTCACTTGTGGGCCAGTGCAACTGCTATCTATACTGGCTTGGAGAAGAACATGATGCCTAAAAGTGTTTGTCGTATTTTCACTGCAGACACCTTTTGTACGATAGTAAACCAGTTAAAGATGTAGATGTTGTATGTTTGTAATATCATTAAAGTGCAGGACCATCCAGAGCAGTCTGTCACCTCAGAACTGAGGCCTTCTTCCACTAAGTCATCAAAACCATGGCTTCACAAACCTCTAAAATTCATTACGAAGTCCGATCTTTACAAGGTCAGCAAGCCTGTACAAACTGCAGCCTTTTTGTCTCTGGGTTCTTTAAATATTCTAGAAAGAAAAAGTGACTGAAAATTGTTTTCCAAGTTGCTGTCTAATTCTGCAATGCACAGTTTAAATTCCAAAGCTTAACTAGCTTAGCAGATTCAGACGTGTGTGTGTGTGTGTGTGTGTGTGTGTGTGTGTGTGTGTGTGTGTGTGTGTGTGTGTGTGTGTGTGTGTGTGTGTGTGTGTAAAAACAGTCCTGAGACCAGCTTCCTTCTCTTTTGCCTATTTTTTCTCTTGAGCTTGACTGTGACAGATTTGTAGATGGCCTTTTGAAGACAAATGAGGGACTGTCTGCCTGCCCTTTCTCCATCCTGCTGCATATGTGAGGGTAGAAGCAGTTTAGTGGTTTTCTCCTTGAGCCTGGGACTTCTAGGCTGTTCACACTGCCATCCTTGCCATGTCTACTGGTTTTGAGACTGCTAGAACCGAATTTTCAGGATTGATACTAGTCTCAATGCCTTTATCCAAGTCTGTGTTTGTGGTATCCTTAACATCGTAAACCTCAGCATTGATGGATGTCCGTTGTGTTTCACTGTTGCAGTCATCACATTTGGGTTATCTGCCTGCAGGTAGCCCTCAGGAGGCCTGAATACCAGAGTTTTGGATTCCTGCATCGGATGCTGTCTCTTCTTCCATGACGTCAGGTCATCAGGGGTATAAAACATGCAGCCAATGCCATTACATCAGTCTTTCTTGCCGCGCGGTGCCCGAAGCAGAAGCAGTTCACAAGTGCCGGTCGGCTGACTCCTGAAATTTTCATTTCTGAGTTTCAGAACCAAAGTCTTCAAAAAAGCTAAGTACCCCATTGGGGATCCTTTTTCTTGCTCTTAACCGATGTCAGTAAAAGTTAACAATTGTGTTACCTGTGGAAAGCAAATACCTCATAAAGATTTTTATTTGTACTGCATTCCTTGCTTAGGCCCAGACCACGACGTCCTTCGCTGTGGGTTTTGTGCCTTATTCAACCCCGAACTATTCGTCGTCGGCCTATATTTGCAGCAAATTATTTTGGTACTCTGTAGAACTATCCTGAAATGGCTTCAGTAAGCCATCCAACTACCGATATTCCGAAAAAGCGTAAGGATAAAGACAGAGACAGACCGCATAGGTCCAAAACTGCCAGAGACACTTCCGTTAAGCAAGTCGCCAGTCTTCCGGTACTCAGTGAGGCGCTTTCGCAGCCTCTGATACCCGCTACTTCAGATTCACATGCTTCTACTGAGACCCATTCAGAGTCCGGTATGCCGTGAGAGGCTTCTTCGACTATGGAACCTGTGGATGTCTCTACCTTGAATGGGTCCGGAGCCTCAGTGCAGACACAGGCTTATGAGGGAGTATTCAGGCCTACAGACCTGGATGTTAAACTGACGCCGTCTTCTTCATCCAGGCGTAAAACTCGCAGCATGCCTAAAAAAATGACATCCAAACCGCATGGTCAGGCCCATATGCCTAAAAAACAAATGCTTAGAATGGCTGAAGACCTTATTACCTTAAATAGGAGAAGCAAGCCTTCCCCATCTAAGAGACCTATAACTGGTTTTCCTTCTGATTCTTCTGATCAGGAATCTGATATTTCTGTTTCTTATGATTACCAGGATTTGCCCTTATCTACCTATGAGGATTCTGATGCAGAGGATTTCATTTCCTCTGCTCCCCCTCTAGAAGATTTTTCTTTTGGTGAAACCTTGCATGCTCTTAGGGAGAATTTCCGCTGGGAAAGCCAGGATTACTCTTAACTCCAAAAAGAGGCTTAGGGAATTCTTACTCCTTCCTCAACACAGGCCTATAGCTATCCCTCCTGTTCTGGACATTGTAGATGATGCTTTTCTGGAATCCAGCCTTTCCCCAGACACCTTACCTCCAGCTCCCAGTAAACCTGACAGGTGGTATAGAGTACCTGACTCTCACAAGTTCCTCTTCAAGAATCCTACTGCGGATCCAGAGCCCATTTCACAAGGACCAAAGGGCATTAAGGCTACTGCTACCAAAAATCCTACCCCTTCTGATGGAGATTCTAGAGCCTTGGACAGATGGGGTAAGAAGTTGTACACGTCTGCCACTTTGGCCATTAGGGCTTTAAATTGCCAAGTTCATATGTTAAAGTACCAGCAGCATATTATGGGACTACTTAAGCAGAAAATGATGTTGATTCCTGGCTGTGCTGAACACACAGAATTACAGGATTTAACGCATTCTGCAGAACAAGTTGGTAAACATACATTGCAATGTGGTTTTGACTCTTTAGAAGCATCTTGCAGGGATGCTGTCACTGGGTCTGTACTTAGAAGGCATGTTTGGCTTAAGGAGCAACACTTGCCATATCATGCTAAAGCTAAATTACTGGATGCTCCCTTAAACCAGGACCCCTTGTTTGTCAACAGAGCAGAAGAAATCCTCAAAAAGATGGAGGAAAAAGCTAAATCTATGCAAACTGTTAAAGAATTCCTGCAAGTACTGCCTCCAAGATTTAGTAGGCATTGGCCTTCAAAGAATTGGTCCTTTCCAGTCTCTTCCAGGCCCTCTCAGTCCAAACCCAGGAACAGCAGACCACCTAGGTTACAGTCTCAGGCTACACACAGGCCTAAGCAGTGGGGGGGCTCCCACTTCCAAAGCGGGGAGTAGTAAGGCACCCCCATATGGAAAAGTGGCACAATGACTTAACCTTAACTCTTCCAAGCCCTGCTCAACTGACTGTTCCTTTAGGGGGAAAGATCGCCCTGCATGCAAAAAACTGGGAGCTCATTACCCAAGACACATGGGTTTTAAATATAGTTTCCCAAGGATACAGATTCCACTTCCACATCTTACCAACCCCAAACGGTTGGCCAGACCTACCCCCAAATAAGTGGGCAGAGGCTCAAAAGCAGGTTCTCTCTCTAAGCATCAAGGCTATTCAACCTGTCCCAGAAGAAGAATGGGGGCAAGGTTTTTACTCAAGACCTTTCCTGGTACCCAGAAAAGACAATTCCTGGCATCCTGTCCTGGACCTGTTTATCCTAAACACCATTTTGGTAATCCCAAAATTCAAAAGGCTAACTCTTCATCAGCTGCTTCCCATGCTAGGCAAAAATGCCTGGTTGGCAATACTGGATTTAAAGGAAGCCTACCTGCACATCCCAATCAGTGAATCTTGCAGAAGATACCTACGCTTCAGAGCAGGCTACATGCACTATCAGTTCTCTGCACTGCCCTTTGGCTTATCTACTGTGCCCAGGGTATTCCCAAAGTGCCTAGCTCCAGTCATTGCATTTTGCAGGCAAAGAAATATTCAAATATACCCATACCTGGACGATTGTCTAATTCAGGCAGAAAGCCAGGACATAATGTTAAATCATCTAGCATTTGTTAAGAAATTACTAACTTCTCTGGGGTACACCATAAACGAAAAGAAATCACATCTAGTACCCTGCCAACAAATTGTATTCTTGGGAGCAAGCTTGAATACTTCAACTACAATAGTATCTTAAAAAGCCTATGGTGTCAACATTCTCAGGACCTAGAATCAATGATTCCTATCATCCCTTGTCTAAAGGCAGAGATCCTTTGGTGGGCTGTGGCCTGCCAACACAACAAGGGTTTGCCATTCACTCTACCCTCTGTCGCACAAACCCTAACAACAGACGCATCAGACTATGCATGTGGGGCTCACTTGGCAGGACAATGCATTCAGGGCAAATGGTCAAATGCACCTGCATATCAATCAAAAAGAAATATTAGCTGTACAGAATGCTCTGACAGCTGTCAAGGACCACATTGTTCCAGGACAATTATTGGTAAAGACGGACAACACCGGTGTTATGTGATACATGAACAAGCGGGGGGAACCCACTTATACTCTGTCTGCAGACTAGCCATGGCTCTGTGGAACACAGACTTGAGCTACCAAGTGCACCTACAAGCTCAATTCCTGCCAGGCAAGCTAAATACACTGGCAGATGATCTAAGCAGAAATCTCATAGACCCACATGATTGGAAACTGGAACTAAAGATATTCAACATTTTGAGAAACAAATGGGGGAGCCCAGAGATAGACCTGTTTGCCTCCCCTCAGAAATACCAATTGGGCAAATTCTGCACATGGACTCCCCACAGACCAGCTTGGAAAGTGGATGCCCTGTCCTTCACCTGGAAAAACCTATCAGTTTATGCCTTTCCCTCTCTGCCTCTCCTCTTGAATGTTCTGCTAAAAATCAAACAGGACAAACCAAGGACAATACTTATTGCACCAGACTGGCCACGACAACACTAGTACCCCCTCTTGCACAGTATGACACTGCTGGAACTATGGCACCTGCCTCAGATCCCTTCCCTGCTGTCCCAGCAGGCGGGCCAGATTCTGCACCTTCAGCTCCAAACCCTGAACCTTGCAGCCTGGCTAATTCCTTGAGCTTTCCAGTAGCATCCCTCAGTAAGCAGGTGCTAGATGTCATTCTGGAGGCAAGGAGGCCTAGTACTAGAAAATCCTATGCTGAAAAGTAGAAAAGATACTGTTCCTGGAGCCAGACTCGGGATGGGCACAACGGTGCCCAGCTTACCTCGTGTACTTCAGTACTTAACAGAATTGCTCCATAAGGGCCTATCTTTCTCGTCAATTAAAATTCATGTCTCTGCCATTTCAGCACATTATAACACTGAACCACCCCTCTTCTCTCACCCCCTGCTAAAGTAATTCCTCAGAGGGGCCAAAAATTTAAGACCCCCCCCCCCCCCAGGAGAGCCCATACTCCAGCCTGGGACCTTACCTTTGTATTGAAAAAGCTCACTCTACCTCCCTTTGACCCAGCTGCAAATGCAGAGTTGAAATTCCTTTCTTGGAAAACAGCCTTACTTCTAGCCATCACTTCAGCAAGAAGAGTGTCTGAATTACAGGCCCTCATGGCAGTGGAGCCTTTCATCATCTTTCATGCGGACAGGGTGTCCCTCAGGGACCAGTCCTTCCTTTATGCCCAAGGTGGTATCCAGTGTGGCCCTTAATCAGTCCATTCATTTGCCAATCTTCTTTTCTAATCCACAGAACAAAGGGGAATGAATACTGCACTCCTTGGACGTGCACAGACAACTTAGATTTTACTTGGACAGGACTAAGCCTCTCAGGGAATCTGAACAGCTGCTGGTTGCATTTGCTGCAGGGACAGAGGGGAAGGCCATTTCAAAGCAAACCATTTCTAAGTGGATAGGCCATTGCATTCATTTCTGCTATAAGCACCATGAAAAACCTACCCAACAGGGGATAAGACCTCATTCCACCAGGGCTGCATCTACCTCTACAGCCTTTCTCAGAGGTGTCTCTACCAGTGATATCCTAGAAGTTGCTACCTGGAGTTCTGTACATACCTTCACCAGGTATTACTACTTGCCAGTTTTTTTCTAAATCCAGAGCTGGCTTTGCCACTGCAGTCTTGCAGGGCCTTATAGCTGGTCCTAAAGCTATCTAATTGCCTCCTCCCTTCCTTAGCTTTGGGAATCTACCCAAATGTAATGACTGCAACAGTGAAACGCGAAGAACATAGTACAGTTGTGTACACTTATCATAAATGTAGATGTTCGAGTGTATCCACTGTTGCACTCCTAAGTACCCTCCCTCCAGTCCCCTGACTTCTGTTGACTATACCTCTGTTCTTGTTTACTATGCTTTAAAGCTTTCTGGTGTATTTGCTTTTGTTGGAGGTGTAACCTTGCATATAATTGCTTCCCATTATGGGGGCACCTGACATCTGGGGCAAGAAAAACTGATGTAATGGCATCAGCTGCATGCTTTATACCCCTGACTACCTGACGTCATGGAAGATGAGACAGCAGCAGACGCAGGACCCAAGACTTTGATAATCAGGCCAACTGAGGGCTATCTGCAAGCAGATAACCTAAATGTAATGACTGTAACAGTGAATACACTCGAACATCTACATTTATGGTAAGTGTACACAACTGTACTTTTCTGCTCTGGTTGATAAAAATATGCCAGATCTGTGTATAAGCGTAATGGGACTAAAAACATTTTAACTGCTTGTATCTTACTATCCGTATGCATGTAACAAAGCTTCCATTTTCTCAGTTTCTGTGTTACCTTTTTAGTCTCTTCCCACATATCCTTAGCTGCCACACCCGAATAATTTTAATCCATACTCCTAAATAATTCATTTTATCATGTCCCCATAAATGTGGATATTGCTGAACTAATATGTGGAGATGTAATTTATCGCTAGTGCTTTGGTTTAGCTTCATTGATTTTGTATCCCAAAAAGATATAAAACTGTCAAAAACACTGTAATGTCTATTTCTGGTTGTGTCAGGTACCATACCTCCCAACCATGCAGAATTACTCAGTTTTTACCACGTTTTGGGGTCCAAATGAATGGGTGCCACGATTCACGAGTGGCACCCCTTCATTTCTGATTTTATTTTCCTGAATATCGCGCTGTCGGGACTGATGTCATCACGTGCACGATGACATCAGCTCCATCAGGGCTACCAGCCAGTCGGAATTGAGCTCACGTCATCATTTCCGGCTGGCCTGGCTGCAAATGCAAGCAGGAATGGATAATGGATCAGCAGTGCTGCAGGAACAGATTAATGGCAGCAGCACCCAGGGCTGTGGAAATGATTAACTGCAGCAGCACTCATTTTGGAAGACTCAAGTAAGGAAGTGTGCGTGTGTGTGTGTGTGTGTGTGTGTGTGTGTGTGTGTGTGTGTGAGAAAATACCCCCATGTAATACACCTGGTGGCTACATGTATTCAGGCTCAAACCCTGTACCTTCGGTACAGGGTAAAATTAACCTAAAGTCCCTAGCTACCACCATTTTTAGCTTTGTCCAGATTTTTTTTGTTATAAGAGTTGAGAGCTATGGTGAGAAGTGAGAACAGAATTTGTATTCCCCCATTATTGGCTTTGTTGTTTGTCCAGTTTTTTTGTGCCAAGAGTTGAGAGCTATGGTGAGTGAGAAGTGAAAACTGAATTTGTATTCCCCCATTATTGGCTTTGTCCATGTTTTTGTGCTAAGAGGGTGAGAAGTGAGAACTGAATTCACTAAATGATAGCCAATAAGTTTCAGCCTTCCTATGTTTTAGCAAACTGCTGACTTGACATAGTGGTATGTTGCTCTGACTGTAGTGCATAGGGTCCTGAGTTCAAGACTTGCCAGTGAAATGCATGGTGGTAACACAACATTTTATTCTAGCAACTTTCCAAAATTATACAAGCAATGTTTAAAATGTGTCCCTGGCTTCTGACCTTTAGCCCCCCCAACAAAAAATGACATTGAAAATAAGTGCGAGAAGCTGTGCAAGATGCCTATAGCTTACACTTCTGTCATTCTATTTATAGTGTGGGTGTGGAAGTGGAAGTAGACTTTTATGATGGAAATGTTCTGAATTGGACAGTTTTGTCATTATTGGTTCATGCATTTTGTTTCATTGCCTACAGTACAGCCTACTGGAAAAAGGTTCAAACAATAAATGTAAAATGCACTGCATCTAACAAGTGTGCTGTATTATACAAGGAATATAACTTAAAGTCAGGAAGGCGTATCAAAGAAAAGAACACGTGTATGTTTTCTTGTTTTGTGTGCAAGGGGCCCAAAGATAATCTTTATCCACCACCGGCCAGATGCATTTTCTTTGGATGTGGTGTGGGTTTCAATGAATGTGAATTTCAAGGGCAGAGAAGTTTTAATGCCAAGTCTATATTCATTGTGAGACAGTATTGCTTTGTTTAGCAGATATCTATTCGTGTTTGTGCATTGTGGTATAAAATGTAAAAATAAAATCCAGATAAACATTATAGAAGTAAAGCAGTATGCACACATTAGTGTTTATGGTAAATGGGGAGAAATCACCAGGTAATGGGACATTGGAATTGGTGCCGTATTTTGGTTGTCTGTTCTTCAGTTTGCGTTTGAAAGTTGGTATCCTTCAATTCCATTGGAGTGGGTGGGGTTACGTAATTGTGTATGCAAAGTATGTGTAAATCAGCATACAGATTTGTTCCTATTTTTCATGGGCCTGTTGATGTTTCCAGGTTGAGAGGTATGTCAGATACAAAATATCATCTGCATATAGAGCCAGCTTTTCTTGACTACCATACCAATTATATCCTTGCATTTCTGAGACCCTTATTTTCTTTGCCAGTGGTTCTAAATATAATGCAAATAAAGAGGAAAGAGGACACCTCTGCCTGGTTCCTCTGCTCAAGAAATTATCAGAGAGGACTCCATCCACTTTAATATTTGCCTCAGATCCCTCGTATGTTCATCTAATCAACCTTATAATTATTTTCCAGGAATGCAAATGTTTCCATTGCCCTGTTCAGCTTACTCTGTCAAATGCTTACTCTGCATCAAGACTCACCAACAACAATGGTATTTTCTTATATTCTGCTTCCCCCGGATCATCAGTGTTCTGTTAATGTTGTCAAATGTTTGCCTCCCCTCCACAAAACTATATTGATCATATCTATCAGTTTTAACATTACTTTTGCCATTTTTTAGCCATTATAGACTTGAACACTTTATAGTCCTGGTTTAGTATTGAAATGGGTCTGTATGAAGTGGGACCTGACTGCTCTTTACCCTATTCAGGGATTACAGCCATCACAGCTTTCTTCCATGATGTTGGTATGTCTCTACCTCTTAAAATATTGTTAAACAAAACCTTCAGTTTTCTCTCCTAACTTCCAGACTTTACAGGCATACCATCTATTCATTGGGACTTTCCTGTAAATTGGTTATACATCACAGTTTTCATCTCCTCCTATCCTAACTGTTAGTAATTGAGCCTCTTCTACCTCTAACCTTGGCATATTTAATTCTTTCATAGACATTTCCGTTTGTATCTTTTCTTGATTTCTATATTTCTCTGCTTTATACAGACTTTCATAGAATTTCTAAAATATGTCTAATACCTCTGCAGAATCTCTTGTTACCTTCCTTCTTACAGGCTCCCTAAGCTTGGCGACAAGCCTTTTTTACTTTCTGTTGCCTGAGTTGTACTAAATGTTTTTGTGTCTAGGGTTATCAAAAAAACATTGCTTAACAACAATCTTTCTAAAGTTGTGTATATTGTTTAGGTAATCCCTTATTTTCTGCTTAGCATTCTGCAGATGATCCTCTTCTAGCTCTATAAGATTACCTCTATTCTGCAATACTTTAACATTTGTCAGTCCCTTAAATAATTCTTATTACTTCTTAACCGTAGCTCCCTTTCTTTTATTTCCACCCATTTTTAAACTCCACCTTAATTTTATCCCACTACCTAGCTATATTTTCAGAAGTAATTTCTATCCTCTCGAATAGCTCCTGAATAATCTCCACTACCTATTTCTTAAATTCCTCTTTTTTCAACAAATGGGTGGGAAAGCACCAGTCTCTCATTATTTCCTTACTCTGTATTTTTATTTTAGTTATTATTAGCACATGATCTGAAATAGTTATTGGGTGCGTATCAAGACATTCAATTAAATGCACATGTTCCTGTGAAATGTAAATTCTGTCTAGCCTAGCCTAGTTTTTATATCTTGGGGAGTAATATGTTAATTCACTCTGAACTCCGATTATTGAATTCACATCTCCCATGCTAAATATTTTCATACATTCCTTCAAAAATCTACCCTCCTCTGTTTATACTTTGCCTTCTGGGCACCCCAGCCATATCTTCATGGCTTCGAATGAAATTCCAGTCCACACCTGTTGTTGTTGTCTTTCGGCTTTTTCCGGTTAGGGGACGCCACAGTGGAACTCCAGTCTGCTAATGATTGGCAGAAGATTTTCACGAACGCCGAGGTGCCAGCTTGACTTTCAACCTTCAACGAAGGCACACCCAGTTACGCATGTCTTTCAAACGCTCACTCAACTGCGGGGAGGACATGCAGACTCTACACAGAAGGCACTCCCCACACTCCAGCCGAGAATTGAACAGGAGAACCTCTTGCTACCAGGCTAAATACTTTGACAGTGTACGTTCTGTCTGTGACCCAGTTGGCTACCCATCTGGTGATGTATGGGTTAATCCCTAGCTGGGAGAGTTTCGCAGTGATACCAGAGTGGGGGATTGTGTCATAAGCTTTGGCTAACTGAAGATAGGCGGTTTGTACTGCTCTTCCCTCATCCAGGGCTTTGCTGACATTCTCAAAGAATCCACCAGGTTCAGTAAGCAAGCTCTATCTAACTGAGTCGGATCAAGAGTTTCAAGGTCGCCTATGTCCTTGTGGATAAGGTCCATGATGATTCTTTCCATGGCCTTGTAGATGTGGCTGGTTAGGCTTATGGATCGATAGTTCCCAGAGTCAGTTGATGGACCCCTTTGTGCAAGGGATTACTGTTGCTGTTCCTCACTTTGCCAAAACAAAGCCAGTGCTCAGGCTATGGTTAGAGTTCCGAGTGGTTCTGCTAGGTCTTGTTTTAGATTGTTTAGTAAGCAGCCTGGAATGTTATCTGGTCTTATAGAGGCCGTGTCCTTGACCTTGGAGAGCACTTGTGTGACCTGTTCTTTGGAGATATTTGGCAGAGGACTGGTGTCAGAAATGCTTCGGGGTATGTCTGGTGGGGTCGGGGGAGTTTATTGCCAAATCTGTCAGCTAGCAGGTTGGCTTGGCAATTTCCTTAGGTTCAGTGTGAGTGGTATCGTCCACTATAAGTTTGTTACACAGTCAGGCATTCCTTTTTAGGTTTCAGACGTAGCTTAAGAATGCTTTATGATCCTTCAGCTAGGGATGTTAATTTAGCCTGGTAGCAAGAGGTTCTCCCGTTCGATTCTTGTACTGTACTATTTCTTACTGAAAACTGATTATTTCTCCCAGAATTTACTTAAGCTCTGTTGTAGCACTTTTAGGTGGAATGTAAAAATACATGTCTGTGTAATCCTCCTCCCTTGCCAGTAGCCCCTTAGCACTACAAATTTGTGATCATCTTTCTTATCCTCTTCTGTCATTATTGGAGCTTCTCTTGCAATTAATGTAAGTACTCCTCTTTTCCTGTGTTGCAGATATTCCACTGAATAACCACCCTGAAAACCTATTTCAAATTCACATGGTGAGTTCTTTCCAAGTGTGCCTCCTGTAATAGCTATTTGCACTCTACATTTTAATATAGTTCACTATTCCTTCTTTCTTTGTATTTATTTGTGAGACCATTGACATTTAAAGACATTACAGAAAGTATCTTTATATTAAAAAGTTGTTATTCCCACCTTTTATGTATAACACCTTTTTTGTTAAATGTTTAGTTCCATCTTTTGTGTTGCATGCATACATTGTGTGGCAGGTTGACCTTTTACTTAGTTGTTTCTTGTCATATCCATTTGAGTCTGTGACATCTTACCAAATTTATTGTGTTATTGAAAGCCCTCAAACAAAAAAAAGCAAACCCCAGTACCCCCCTAAAACTATTCATTTAATACTGACACACAAAAACATATAAATCTTCAGATATTGAAGTTTTACCTGCCTAATAGGAACAAATGTCCCAAACTGACAGCCGCACTCTGACTTGAGTTAACCTAAAAGAGAGGTTATCCATGCCAAGATGCATGGCGCAGCCTGTATAACTTGTTTTGTCTTATCTTTATAGCTCTCCCAGCTGGGGAAATCCCTGAATGCTTTCAGAGAACATTGTCTCTTAGTCATTTTCTCTCATTTGTTCCCCAGCCAATCACTGTCCACCAGACTGTAACCAGTTTCTCATCATCAGATTGTTTCCATGGAGGTATGAGAACCAGTCAGTCAGTTTCTGTTTATCAGATTGTTTCCATGGAGACATGATGGCCAGATAACAGAACTTCTACTAAGCTGGAAAAGACAAACTAGTAACTTCAAAATGGAAAAAAAACAGGATCCAACCAAGAGACACACTGAGGCACAATAAGCTAGCGCTTTCATCCACTTTTAATGATGTGAACTTCTTCAGAAAAAATAATAATAACTAAGCATACATTCATTTGCTAAAAAAAACTTGTTACTAAGTTAATATAAGGTCCTAATCTAGTCATTTCCCCATGCAAGAAATGAAAAAAAGCACATCAGTTTTTCTTTTGTCATTCTCTCTTAACCAGGCTTTTTTTTTATTACATTGCAGTGCCTACATTTCTTAAAACTGAACAAGAAGAAAGAGAGAAGGGGAGAAAGAAAGAAAAACAAAAGAACATCAGCACCTATTTACAATCTCCATTACACTTGAAAGTAACTGAGAAAACTTTTTTATAGCATGGAAAGAAAACCAAACACCACAAAAGTAGTACTATTAAGAAAAATGTTTTCTTTACTTACAGTTAACGTTCTCTCCCCCCCCCCCCAAAAAAAACATTTTTTCTGAACATTAATGACTTGAAGTAGGGCATATACTTTAAAGTCTTCCACAAGTCCAAACAATTCTTAAGTCCAGTATTTCCAAATTTTCTTGTTCTGCCATATTTCACAAATAGAATTATTGCATTGTAAACCCACATTAAGTTACTGATTCCATTACTGTTCATCTCCATCTCCCAAATCCTCTCTCTGCTTCATTTCCAATGTACTCTTGATTCTTTTAGTCAACTGTCATGGTCCCTTCTTTCTTTCCAACATTTCCATTGAAACCATGGAAAAGGTTTCACAGGTAGTCTCTCTCTCTCTCTCTCTGTGGTCTTTTTTATTTTTACCAGAAGAACAATAAGCAGAAATTCCTTCTGTTTCACAGCTCACTTTTTGTTGGAAAACTTTTGAATTTCCTCCTGAGCATGTACTTCATCAAAAAATGATTTTGTCCCTCCAGGGAAGAATACCTTGAAGACAGATGGGTACAGCAGTTTAAATCTCACACCTGCATCTCGACATTCTCTGAATAGCGGAATGAATGTACTCCTCTATTGCCTGGTATACAAGTAATCATTCTCCACAAACACTCTGCTGCCTCCCACTTTTAGCATTTTGTCTTCCTGCCAGTTTTGTGAGAATCAGCTCCTTCTGCTGGTAGGATTGCATCTTTACTATTAAAGGTCTAGGTTGCTTGCTCATAGCCAGGTTTGGAGCATTCACTTGATGTGCCCTTTCAACTAACAACTGCTGTAGAATACCACTCCAATTGCTTATTTGTGCTTTCATAAAATTAATACAGTGTGTTCCTTCCACCTTTTCTGGGATAGCTGAAAATCTCAAGTTTTCCCTATATGCTCTATCCTGTAATTCTATTATTTTTTTAAGCATCTCTTCCTAAGCAGTCTCCTATTCATCCAGCCTTTTCTTCATTTCAGCCTCTAATTTTTTACAGCTTTATCGCCTCATTTGAATACCTGTTTGAGGCATCTTCCATTTTTTTCAGCCTTTTGTTGTTTGTGTTGATACACTCCATAAGTGTTTCAATTGTTTTGATCAGGTATGTATGCAGTTGTCTTATTTCTTCTAGGAGGTTACTGGAAGTCATGTCTGGAGGTTGCACTGCTTTTTGCTGAACAGCTGTAGAACTTTACCCAGTCAGTGTTTCTTCCTCACTTTTGTAGCTGATTGTTTTTCCAGATTCTCTGTATTTCTTTTTCCTAGCATCCAGGCAGTACATTTACCAGCTAGTTACTGAAATTTACCCATAAACACAAAAGTTGACTGGCCTTCTCTGTTGAGTTTCTGTTTCTGTTTTCACAGTGGGAGAGCTAGAGTTACATTGTTACTCCATGTACAGCCATCTTGGAAGTCCGAGCATACATTTTGATTCCAGGGCTTCCATTTTTTTTGCTTTACTTATGTTCCATCACTCAGATATTTGGCAGTCATTACTACATCTGTTGGTAACAATCCTAGTCAAAGAGTAGGGGAGTTTTCCCTTGTGTCTTGAGTTCCCATCGCAAGTGTCACCTGAGCACAGGCCATATTTAAAAAAAAAATAAGAAGTATGCAAAACAACATCAGAGGCACATCATATGAAACTTCATATGTTTGTCCTGTAATGTCAGATACTGGTGAGAATGGTTGGAAAAGCGTAGGAGTCAAAAAAGGTAAAATGTGCACATATTTTGACTGCTGTACTATCCTTTTGAAGATTTTCTGTAAAGGTAAGTGCCACTTTTTTAAAACTGTAGTTATTAATGAACTTTTAGTCCCTCTTGAGCTTACTTGCAATATTGGCAGCTTTTATTGCAAATGTTATTTTTTAATAAACCTGTTTTGAGACTACAGTTGTAGTCATGGTGTTAGATTTGAATTTTTTTTTTATAGTGATGGATATCAGTTTTGTTCCACACACACTTTGTTTACAGAAATGCATGCGTTATTGGCTTTGGATGGAGAATGTTAATGCCCCATCATCCCATTCACCTAGCAGAAAGTCTGCCAGCCAAAACATGATGCAGAAAAGGTCTCTCTCTACTGTAGATGGATGGAGGCCTGACTGCTGCAATAGACCTTGGTTTGATTAATAGGCTAGATGCTGGGGAACAGCCAAGTGGAGGGATGGAAGTGAGTGACAGATGTATGATCCCCCCATCCTGGGGAGAGGAGAAGTTGGCAGTTGCTTCAACCAGAGCCCTTTAGGGGGTAGACCAGATATCCCAAGTCCTGCAGCTTGGGATGCAGGAAAACTCAGTATACATGCATCTTAGCTGGACTTTTAATTGTGCTGAAATATGTATTTACACCAGGGAAAGGTGCATAGTAAAAAGAATACTCTTAACTCCTGCTGAATGAAGGCTATGAACTGCAATTCTCCCTTCCCAATATCCTAGGATGGTAAGGGTTGGGAGGAATGAATGGAGCTTGACAGCCATGGGGGGGATCAAAAGCCAAAAAATAAAAATGTCCAAGCCTTGATCTTTCTATGATGACCCTCATTCTGTTTGCCCTGTAGTGGCCCAGCATATCCTGGTTCCTAGTACTTCATAGCACGTTATCTCCAGCAGTGATTACAGTATCAGTATTAGGGGAGATGGTCCTATGGCGGACACATCTGCCTTTGTCTGGAAGTGCAGCTGCTGCTTTAGGGGCCTTCGGAACATCTAGACATCACCTGACGTATCTTCAAAGCTCTCAAGAACATTTCATTAAGGCTGCCTACAAGGACAACTGCTATTCATCTTAGCCATAAGATGTCCTCTTCCTCTTCAGATTGCAGGACTTCCCAGTTTTCCCTGGCCTGTCTTGAGCTTGTTTTGATCCAGATCTTAGTCCACTGTTAAGTAGCATTTCTGCAGTAATGCAGAACTCTGGCCCAGTGTAAATTAAACAGTTTTTGAATAATCTGTCTGCTCCTTGGGACTTGCATGCTGGCACATCCAGTTTAAGTGGTCTAGTGTAATGCCTGATTTCAGTCCTCTGACCTTTAGTACCCCCCCCCCCCAAGACAATTGATTAGTTGTTTCATTCCTTTACCCACTGGCCTTTGGCTGTTGTAGTTTAATATTTGGCCATCATAGGGCCACTCTGAAGAAATGGGTGTTCAAGCCTTCACTGTGGTGGTGATCGATGCACCTCCAAAACAATACTCTCAGTTCTGGGCCCTGTTGGTGTGGGTGTGCTAATTTTGATGCCTTGTTTAGGAGTGATTCCACTGTCTTCAGTGAACATCTGTTTGCATGCCCGTACTAAAGACTAATTTGGTTGTCCGGTCCAGATGTGAAGTGTATTTTCATTAATATTGTGAAATTCTTCCTTTGCCTTTGTCTTTCTATTCCGTAGTGGCATTTTCAAAAAGTGGTGGTGTTCAGCCTTAGTGTTCATTCTTTGCAAAACATTCCTTGAAGCTAGTTGTAACAGATAAATAGTACAGTTGTGTGAGTAAACTTACCATAAACAGTAGATGTTTGATGATCACTGCTGCAGTCGTCTTAGCTATATGGGTTATATCCTCCTTAGGTTATAATAACCAGCCAGCTTCCAAAACTTCAGTGCACCAAAACCATCAGTCAGCTCGACCTGAGCTTACTAAAAAAGCAGGTTTAGGCACCAAGCCTTTTAGAGCCTTCATGCCATCAGAGAGAGGGTGGCTGATCCCTGAATGGACAGTGCTAGGAACAACAAAAAATAAATGTCTACACACACTGGTATATACAACACACCAGAAAACAGGGGATATGGAGGGGAAGAGGGCCTCCACTGAGCAGTGATCATTCAAGCATCTTCCCACAATTGTACTATGTTCATCATATTGATCACTGTAGCAGTAGCCTTAGCTATATGGCTAGGTTACGGTTGCTTAGTACATTTGTGCAATGGAAGAAGGGTCCAGGAGCTCATGCAGAATGGTCCTAGCAAAGTATGAACTAGACTTCAAGAAGGAATCAAACTTTTATAATGCTTTGTAAAATTATTTTCAGATGGTCAAGTTGCTGATTCTAGAAAACATTGAGTCCAACGCTTTACAAAAAAGCCATAGATGACGTTAAGGCCATGGTAGAGTGGGCCTTGACCCTGCTTGGAGTAGTTTTGAGTATAACAAAAGCTAATAGCCTTAGACCACTATTTGGAAATAGTCTGCTTTGACACAGGTTGTCCATTCCTCTTACCTTCACAGGAAATGAGCAACTGATCTGAAGACCTGAAAGATTTAGGTCTACCAAGATAGTACCTGAGCAGTCTGTGGACATCCAAGGTTAAGACAGTTCCTTAGAAAATTTGGAAAAGTACTGAATAATCTTAGAGTGTCCCTGTATCAACTTACTTCTTTCATCACACTTTTTGATAAATTCAGCTGCAGAGGAATAAGAAACCTAAATCTCTATCCAAAGGAGAATTTAGCATCTCATTTTTATGTTCAGGAATGAAAACAGGCAGATGGATAGTTTGTTTTAATGTAAACTGTGGTACCACTGTAGACATAATACAGGGATTAGTTCTCAAAGAAACCCTCTGTCTGTGGAAAATGAAATAGGGTTGGCTCACCATTAGAGCCTGCAGTCCTGATTCCTTTCCATGCAGAGGTCAGAAATCCATTAACCTCTCTTCCATGTTAAGAACCTGAAGTCAGCCTGGTTAGCTGGTTCAAATGGAGTGAGTTTTAGCTTCTCATACGCAAAATTAGGATCCCAAGCAGGGGCCACCGGTTTTCTTGGAGGCCTCTTATACAAAACCCCTTTCATAAACATTTTAACATGAGAGGAGGATTCATGGGCAGGCATGCTGAATTGGCTGATAATGAACCTTGATAGGTGAGTAAAAAGACCATAGGCTAGTAACTCACACAAACATTGTAATGTCAGAACAGATAGCCCTAATTGGGTGTTGGTTTTGTTGTTGGCACCGACTAAAAGCTTTTTCCATTTGATAATGCATGATTTTCTGGTAGCAGGCTTTCTTGCCTCCATTAGTACCTGCTGCACATCCTCAGTAAACAGGTGCTAAAGATAATTTAGACCATATGATCCAGGCAGTCAGTTGAAGTTGATAGGTGTTGGGAGTGTATCAAATAGCCCTGATCTTTTGTAAGTAGATTCATCCAGTGAGGAACCTTGTGTTAACTGCCCCTGGCGTTTTCCTAAAAAAGGAAGAATCACTGTTCCCTGGGCCAGAAGGGAGTTAACACAATGATCTTTTGGAGGGGGGGGGATTCCTGCTGATGTACCCTGGATATTAGTGGAAAGGGTGGAAAAGCGTACATCAACATTCCTGTCCAAGGAAAAGAAAAGGCATAGGTCTTCCAGGCCTTCTTGCATGGAGTCCTGGAGCAGAATCTTGATAGCTGATTGCTCAAAGAGGAGGTAAAGAGGTCTACTTGAGAAACTGCCTACAGATGGATCAACTCTTGGAAGAACCCCAATCTAATTTTCATTCTTGAGGGACTACCTCTGTCCTGTGCAGATTGTCTGCTCCACAGTTTTGCTCTAATGGAATGTAGGATGCCTGTAGAGTGAGATTGTGCTGTGAAGCTATATCTCTAGTTAACATGGCTAATCTGCAAAGGGTATGACCTGGTTCCTCCTTGCTTGTTGATGTACCATATGACTGTGGTATTGTCTAACAACCTGATGAGGCCCCGAGGACCAAAGATGATTCAGTGAGTTGAGTGCTTTGATCAGGGCAAGCATCTTTTATATTTTTGTGCGTGTCTCTTTGGTGTCCCACACGTCTTGCACTCTTATCCCTCCTGAAACTGCTTCCCGTGCAAAGTCTGCGGCATCTGTGGTGACAGACCGTCTTGGAAAAGGGAGGGGAAATGGAGACCTGGATTTAGGGGTATTTGCTGTCTCAACCTAGTGGTCTCTCTTCTGATAAACCCCTAGCACTGAGATTTGAAAAGGCAAAGGATTTTGGTCCTGGTCCCAGAGAGACTTCAGATAACAATTTATCATTCTGTTATGGAGTCTTGCCAGGGATATCATGAGAATCGTAGAAGCCATGAGACCCCAAACTCCTGAGATATTCCCTCACAGTGGCTGAAGTCTGAGTGGGAAAAACCTTAGAAATAGATTTAGATCTGTTTTTTTCCTGTGGAAGAAAAGGTTCCTTGAACAGAGGGGTCTAGCTGATGCCAGAAGAACACGATTCTTTGTGAAAGAGTCAAAAAAAGACTTTTTAATGTTCTGTTGGAACCCTGTCTTGTGAAGAGATCTCATCAAAGTTTAAGATTCCTGACACTTTAAAAAAGACAAGATAAGGAAGTTGTCCAAATATGAAAAAAAGTGGACAACCCTGTAGCTTGCAGTGAGCTATAACTGGAGGTAGACAGTTTGTGAACACTCTTGGTGCAGTCAATAGCCGAAATGATAAAGCAGAGAACTGATAATGCGATCCAGTTGGGTCCCCTTCAGAAAATCTAAAATTTAAAAAACTGAAAATCAAAATATCTAAAAGTCAAAATATTTGAAAATGGAATTTGCTCCTTCTCTACTGTTGTGCGATCTCAGAGTTGGTATATATAATTAGCAGGGAGTTTTGCCCACTGCATTAAACATGTTTTCGATATTTTGAGTTTTAGATATTTTAATTTTCAGTCTTTTGAACTTTCAGTCTTCTGACGTAGGCCCATCCAGACACATAATAACCTTAAGAAATGCCTGAAATCGATGTGAAAAAGGATGCAATATGCATCTTTTAAATCTGTTGTTAACAGGAAATTTGAATGAGGAGGTAACTGATTGTGAAGTGACATCATTTTGAACTTGGGCACTGAACTTTCACACACAGGTTTAGGAAAGAAAGATCCAGAACTGGGCTCAAGGCATTTTCTTTCTTTGGCACTAAAACATCCTTGAATAAAAACCTTTCCACACCTAGGAAAGCTGTGGTTCTGTCACTCCTTGGGACAGCATTTGATGAATTACAGGTGGAAAGAAGCCTTGACTGGTCTGGTTGATGGTTTACCCCTGGAAAGGAGGAATTTTCTTCCACTGCCATCTGTAAACTTGATGAATGATCTTCAGAACCAATTTGTCTGAAACTACTTGTTGCCAAAGAGAAAAGTGGATGTTCAGACTTTCTGGAAGGGAAAGGGGTCTGCCAGGGTGGTTGTGTGTGTGTGTTGGGGGAACTGAAACACGGTCCCTTTCATAACCATTGACATATTGGACTGTCTTTGGTTGTGGAGTTTTATGAGTTATTTTTAGAACTCCCTTGCTACTTAGTAAACAACTGCTTACATCGATTTTGGTCGAGACTATTTATTTTGCTAAAAATTGGATAAGAGGTTAGACAATCCCTTAGAAATTTTGAAAGAAGAATAATCTTAGAGATTCCTTGTATTTGCCTACTGTTTTCATCACACTTGTATTGATAACCTCTGCAGCAGAGGAACCAAAGACCTAAAATCTCTATCCAAAAGAGAATTTAACGTCACATTTTTCTGAGAACACAGCCAGGCAGACCTCCTTAAAACAGGTCATAGAGCTGGAAGAAGTATCAACTGAGTCGTACACACACTGTAAACAATGAGTAGCGACTCCTACAGTTAAGAAACAAAATTATATTAAGTAGATTCTTCCTCACACGAAGAAACTGCGGACAAAACATTCTTCATACTTTTATAATTAGTCAGAATAAACTTTAACATAAGAGCGTGACAGTTCAAAATTCTGAAAATCTAAGTTGGAGAAACATACACATTTTTCCCATACTTATCCCCATCCTTATCAGAAAGAGTGGGATAGGAATTAACTAAATGTTTAGCAGCAGGATTAACTATAGCTGTAGCCGCTGGGTCATGTTTGGGAACAGTGTATAAAATCGTAAAAGACTGAGGAACTTTATACATTCTGTCTGCCGCTTTAGGGACAGCTGGCTGACTATCGGGAAAATTCTAAGCAGTGACACGCACATCCTCCAAAAATGCCAGAACTTGAAGAATCGGTGAAGGTTCTGGAAAATGTTCTGACTTAAATCAGTGGTGCAGTATACAAAACAAGTGGATTATCACCACTGATTTCTGACTGGGCTACCAAATTTTAACCTTCCCGTGGTCATACATCTGAGTGTGTTCTCGGTTCACAAATGTAGGGGGTATATAGGCAGATGTATGATTGTGTAGATCCTCAGACTACCTCACCATCACCCCAAACACAGGTCACGTATCCAACGGATTGATCATCATTTGGGGGTTGGTATTGTATCTTCATTAAAGACAGAAAAGTGCCCCATTGTGGAACCTTCATTTAGTTACCTGTTTTTTGTCCTATATCTGTTCTAGATGTCAGGTAGGAAGGTTAAATGCAAGTGTGGTAGGCAAATCCTGTTCAAAGACCTACATACCCAGTGTCTCTTTTGCCTAGGCATGGAGCATGGCTACAAGGCCTGTTACATCTGCCAATCCTTTATTCTGAAGCTTTGCAATCCCATTTGGCTTTGCTTAACACTTTCTTGGAGACAACTTCTGAAGCATTTGGCCCACTCCACAATGGCAAATCCTGCTTTCCCGGATGTACCTCCAACCCTCAAAAAAAAATCAAAAGGCTCAGGCTGGGTACTCTGTGTACCTTTTCTGGTTCCAGTGTACCCACTGAGGTTTCAGAACCTGTGATATGTCTGCCTCCGCCGCTGTTGCAGACCCTGCCGAAGGCTGGTATGGTGTCTGAGAGAATTATGACTGAAGAATCGGCTCCCATAGACAAAGGTGAACCACAGATTAGAATCTGAGAGCCCAGAGGGCATCCCACAGTTCTAGTTAGGGAACAGATCCCTGGTAAGTTTAATAAAGGTACATCAGGGGTATGTACCTCCCCACTTGGTGCAGGCAGCATCACGCCAAAAAATTAAGCATGTGTCTTGTTTTCCCCTGTCTAAGGAGAGAGAATGGATTGACTTTTCTCAGGGCATGCTGAAGGCTATCATGGCTTTGACCCCCCCCCCTTCTGTCCATCCTCCTAGTTCCATACTCCCATAAAATTACTGTGACTCTGAACATTCTCTGGCATACATCTGTCAGATACACTTCCTTGGCTAAATTCCTTTTGATGATGAAAAATCCTTGTCCCCTGTCTCTCCTCTCTTTGAAGTAGCTTCATTTGCAAAGGCAATTATAAACATGATGAAACATTTTAAATGGGAGTCTAAACAGATTTTCAGAGTGCATAAATGATACGTCAGTCCTTTGGAAATGGATATTCTGGTCCCTTCAGCTGTCCTTTTAGTTCTGGAGGCTTTCTTGGATGCTTTCCAGTCTTCCTCTGCTACCCCTGATTGGCAGCCTCTACCCCCAAAAGACCAGACAGATTTTATAAAGCTCCTGATGAGCTTAAGTTCTTGTAGAAGAATCCAGTGGCAGACCCCCCTCTGCAGTATCTGTGTCTCGTAATAAATGCCCTCTTTCTGACAAAGACAGGGCGACAGATAGATGGGGTTATATCTTCTGTTCTGACATTCAGGACTATTAATTATTTGACCTAGATGACCAAGTATCTGTTATCCTTTCTCATTTCCTTAAAGAAGATTTTGGTAGAGCCACAGCAGCCAGACTCCAGACAACAGATGTTGTCTTTGCTTTAATCAGGCTACTTGAGGTAGCCAGGCAAAGTGTATAATTTAGTTACAATGCTGTATAAGCTCCAGATGCAGTTGCTACTGGTTTTGTCATTTACAGGTATACATTGTTGCAAACCCAACCCATGCTAGAAGACTTCAAAGCCAAACTTACGGATTCGCCTTTGGATGACGACCTTTTGTTTGGTCCACAAGCTGATAGCTTATTTAAAGACCTACAAGAGCAAGGCAAGATAGTGGAAGAATGCAGGCAGATTCTGTTAAATTTTCTGCCTAGATACCAGAGGAATTACCCTGCTAAACCCACTTTTTTGTTAGATGGGACTCCACAGACACATTCAAAAACACAAGGAGGCTCCAAGAGGGTGATTCCCAGACAAACAACAGAAGGATTCCACATCTGGGAGGCCTTCCTTCAGGGGAAAATATCTGTGACTATTTATAAAACATCATCTCCCAACCCCTCAGCCCTGTCTGCCCCTTTTCAAAAGACTTGCTCAGTCTTTCTCAAACTGGGAAAAAATCACCACAGACCACTGGGTGCTTTTCATTATAAAAAAGGGTTATGCCATGGCCTGGAAAGAACTGCCCCCCCCCCTTCCATCTTCTGCCACCCATACTGCAAGAAGTGTATGCACAAGGTATTTTAGAACCATTGCCCATAAATTTCTTAGGATGAGGTTTTTAGTTCAGACTCTTCCTAGTTCCAAGAAAAGAAAAGCAATGGAGCCCCCTACTGGATTTCTGTCTGCTAAACACCTTCTTAAAAGAGCCAACCTTCAAAATGCTCTCCATGCACACACATCTGCCTTTCATATTTTGTCAGGCAAACCTAGTATTCCTGGATTTAAAGGATGCCTTCATCCATATATAACATTTTCCCTCTTGCAGGCGATTCCTCAGGCTCTATACTGGTTCATATCACCTTCGCTTTAGTGCTTTGTTTTTTGGGCTTTCTACATCTCCAAGAGTTTTCACAGAGTGTCTAGCACCAGTGATAACCTTTCTGCCAAACTCACGGAGTTGACCTTACTTAGATTGTCTGCTGATCCCGGCTGTCTTGCCTCAGGTCCTACTCCATCGACTCCAGTTCATCCTCAACCTCCTCCTGCATTTGGGGTCCACTGTCATCTGCAAGAAAATCCTCCCTCCAGCCCTTTCAAGACCTTACTGTGCCTGGGCTGCAGATTGGACACTAGAAAGATGCAGGGTTACCAGCCTCAGGAAAAAGATCCGAATCTTGCAGCTTATTTTCTCTGCCTTTCGTCCCTCAACCAGTACTTGTCCTGAGAAAGACCAAGAGCCCCAGGATTCATGGCAGCCACTGTCCCAGTGCTCACTCTAGCCAGACTCCATATGAGGAAAATTCAGTGGTACCTGAAAACAGTCTGGTCCTACCATACTGATCCTGTAGACAGACTCCCCAAATTCTCTGTCTCCGGAAGGAGCTCTCTTGGTGGGTGGATCAGGTGGAACTCAACCCAGGACTTCCCTTCTCCCTACCAGTTCCATTTCGGGAATTGCGCAGAGATGTCTTGGCCAAGACCTGGAGGGCTTGGACAGGCACCCACAGAGCCCAGGGCAGTTGTCAGCAAAAATTTCAAAGGGAACCTATAAACCTGAAAGAGATGAGGGCTCTCATCCAAGCTCTTCAGGTCTTCTCATGTATTTGGGAGCCAGGTCCTTTTCGAATATTCACATGCAACATGACAACCATGTGGTACATAAGCAAGGAAGCACTGGATCATGCCAACTATGCAGAATAGCACAGATGGCCTAAGACTTTGCCACCCAAAAAAAAAACATGTCCTTGCTCACCATGTACATCCCATCACAGGACAGTGTGTTGGCAGCACTTTAAGAAGGGCTTTGGATGAACCTCATGAATATACCCTGAATAAACAAGTCTTTCTTGATGCCCTGCACCATTGGGGAACACCTCGGGTAAATCTGTTTGCCTCAGACAGCAACACACAACTCACCCCCCCCCCTTTTTTTGTACCAGGAACCCTTACCCTTCTGCTGGAAAGAAAGATGCTTTCTCTTTCCAGTGGACAGGAAATGTCCTCCATCCCTTTTCTCCACCACCTCTCCTTTCAAGAGTCCTGCTTAAAGATCCAAAAAGAAAATTCTTACTAGTCACCCCTTTTTGGCTAGGACAGCATTGGTTCCCTCTTCTGTTTCATCTAGCCAAGGGCAAATGCTGCAAACTGCTACAGTAGGCAGACATCATCCCTCAGCAGAAAGGATCATTACTACATCCCAACCTGTCATCCTAAGCTTGTGGATGGTAGGGTTTTGATTCTTTTCAGGCACCAGTATTCAGAAGACATAATTAAGGTTTTCCAAGAAGCTAGGAGACGCACCACTTGAAATTCCTACATAGTCAAATGGAAGAGATTTTCTTTCTGGTGCCCTAGTAATAACCAGGAGCCCAAGAAATCAGAGTTACCGTCCATCCTAGAATACCTGTGTGAACTCATGAATGCAGGGTCTGGCCTTCTCTTGTTAGGTGGGCCATCTGTTCGCCCTCTGTACTTTTCTGCCCGTTAGCCCTCCTGGGGTCAAACTGTATTTACGCATCAACTATACAGAACATAACAGAATCTTCTGAATCTAGTACTACTGTGGATCTTTCAATACCACATGCTTGAGGCACCCAGTCAGGAGCTTTCTCCTAATCCGTAGAATAGCTTCATAATGATTTAGCAAACTCCCACTCCTCCTCAAACAGTGCTGTACAGCTAATTAGCTGGTCCATTCCTTCGCATTGTATGTACTATAAGTGACATTATTTCACATATTGTTGAGGGTAAGAGGCTTGACCATTGGCTAGCATGTCCTGTCCAGCACTCTGAAATGTTTGTTTTTTTCCCCCCAGGAATGCTGAGGAATTTTGATTCCCTCTACAGTTGGAATGTTCCAGCTGATCCTCTTTATTAAATCTGGAGACCAACATCTCAGCTTGCCAGTCTAGAGTTAGTGTCCTTGGTATCCAAGTAGTATTAATCATTACATCCCAAGTCCTGTTTACTGCTTTCAGTATTTGTGTGGGTCTTATCTAGACCTATGGCCTTACCACTGCAGAAAGACAGAGGCAGACCGTAATTGCACCCAAACTAACATACCCCTGTACTCACACACACGCATAGCCTTTAGAAACTTAACGTAGCTCATCCTAAGAAACACCCACGATACATAGGGACACAATTTCATTGGGTTGCATGGATGGGCCTGGTGGCAGTTTGCCAAGTGTATACCTATTAACAATTACTTAAAGGGGATTCTGCATATTAGACCACCAAGGAAACTACCCCCTCCAGACCTCAGTTTTATGCTGGCATAGCTTACTGTGGCTCCCTTTCAACCAGCAGTCTCCGCTAATTTCAAATTCTGCACCTGGAAGACCATTCTGTTTCTGGATTTCACTTCCACTAAGAGTGTTAGAGTGACAGGCACTCATGGCCATTCCTCCTTCCTTATTTTTCACAAGGACATGATGACCCTAAGTCAGCAATGGCGAATCTATGACACGCGTGTCAAAGGTGAGACAGCATGGCATGACATTTTGGGTTGCCAGTGTTTACCAACACCCGAGTTACCAAAGAAACTGCTTTTGCATTCGTTAGTTGTGTGAAGTACATTGAATTATTGTGTGCCAGGAGCCAGTTCAACAACACTGCTGCAGAGGTAAGGAAGTTATTAACCTCAAAGTCTATTTTGGTATACTGTCTTAATACAGTCTGCAAAGGGCAGTGCTGACATTAGTTTCTCTTCATGGTTACACTTCTGCAAGGGGCAAGTAGTCTACATTCTAAGCATGTGCTGTTTTACATTCCTCTCAACTGTCCTCCTTAATCTCTCCTAAAACTGGTGACTTTTTACACTTAATAATGGAAATAAGATTTATAGACTTGTACTTCAGAAAATGTACATTAATTCGCATTTATTTTTTTCTGTCATTGCCTCAAATTAATAGTACTAGTAGTTTAAAACTGTCCATGTCTCTTATTTCTAGATTTGTTCCTGATTCTGTTGAGATGTATCCTTGATGTATCAAGAGCTATGCTGATTTATTTTTAGTTGTTTATTTTATTTTTTTATTTATTCTTGGGGGGTGGGGGTCACACACCAGCAGAGTTAAGTAAGGTATTTTTTGAATTTTTGACATGCCGTACCCAAAATGTTTGGAATCACTGCCCTAAAAGGGTGATCCCTCCTTCATGCCAAAAGTGTTGAACAGCCTAACAGCTCTCCACCATGCCGTTAATCATTCTGTTTTCTTCCCTAACACACTAACCCACAGAATTGGGGGAAAGACTACTAGATGTTCACAGGCAGCTGAAGATTATTTGGACAAGACTAAGTCTGTTTGCAAGTCTGATTAACTGTTTGTCTCATTCATGGATTCAGGGCTGAGCCAGCCAGTATCCCATCAAATCATTGCATACTGGATATTTTGTTATTTTCTTGATGACAAATCCTTGCCCTCGTGCCATTGAGTGCTCACTCTAGGGCAGTGGCATGTTTTGGGGGGCCTTGCACAAAACAGTGGATGTCAGGGCCATATTGGAAGTTGCCTCACCTGTCTTCTGTACACACATTCACTAAACACTAAAAGGTCTAGGACAGCCTTCACTAGGTCAGTCCCTTTGTCTGCTAGCCAACTCCCCATATGTTTATATGTTCCCTCCAACTGTGGAAATCACTCACTTGTTTGCAGTACTGCAACAGTAATTTGAGTCAGGACATAATACAGCTCTGTAAGAACTTACCATAACATTAGATTTCCTACTGGTCATTGTTACAGTATTCCTTCTCACCCTCCTTCCCTTCTTACTTGGTTACCATCTTCTCTCTTTAGATCTTTCTTTCCTTTTTTTTTTACCCTGCACCAAAGTCCAAGGACCAAGGAGGCTCCTTACCTCTTCATGTTCGACCCCTCCTAACTAGCCACTCACTCAGCTGCCATCAGGACTCTGGCATGGTGATGTCAGAAGATCTACACTCACACATCTGCCTATGCACCCTTGTGCTTGTGAGGTGAGGTCACATGTCACAAGTATGGCCTAGGAAAGGTAAACCTTTGGTGCACTGGCCGGACATCAACAGAGATGATCCACTTGTTTGGAATACTGCAGCAGTGATCAATTGGGCATCTGCTGTTAAGGTAAGTTCTTACACAACTGTACTTTCCATCTGTAGCAGTTCATATTATTTTCTGAGGGACTGAGAAACCTCAATATTCTTAACAGAAAATACTGGCAAATTCTAAAAAGTGTCTGAGAAATAGAAACCCCCCACAAGGAGACTGGCCTCTCCTCTGAGTATGGATCAGAAATCTAAGGAGAATACCCTGTATCTGCCCCTTCATCTTCCAGTCCAGTTTCAGAATCTTGAATTTCTTCAGGAAAAGAAGTATTCCTCTTTCTTTTACAAGGATCCTGCATTAAATCCTGACCCAG
Source organism: Protopterus annectens (assembly GCF_019279795.1). Taxonomy (NCBI): domain Eukaryota; kingdom Metazoa; phylum Chordata; order Ceratodontiformes; family Protopteridae; genus Protopterus; species Protopterus annectens. The sequence goes on along the minus strand of NC_056725.1, from coordinate 937,004,418 downwards.
ACCAAGTTAACTACTCATGTCTAAGGAAAGTTGAGAAGGAGTAGATGCATGTTTCGTTTTCTGTTTCTTTTTGACAGGAAAAATGGGATCAACAGTGTTGGTAGTGGTAGCAGCAGCTTCTGCAGGAATGGGCACAACATTCTGACAAAACAGGGGAGCCTTCCCTGTTTCTTATCCCAGGACTGATGAGTGGCTCTCCTTTGCCTAATGAGAGGATCCCAACAGCTGCAGAGGACATAACTAACCTCTGGTCTATAGTGGTTATAGGCACTACACCAAAGGGATTCAGGGTAAAAGATGAGTGGTCCCAGCGCAGTTACCCAAATGCAGCTGAAGCTAATTATTAGCCTGCTGTGATGGCAAAGGTTGTATGCTTAACATTTTACTTTATGTGGTTTGGAGAAAGACCAACCATGGGACCCATTGTTAGTTGCGTGGTCAAGGGTGAAAATGGTGCTTCTTTCCTGGGCAGTAGCATAACTAGAGCAGGGCAAAGGGGGCAGCAGCCGTGGATACAAAGTGCTGGAGGGAAATATTTGTTTACCTATATTGCTGTTTAATGCAGACCGACTTTTAAAAACTGTTATTGCATTTGCTGTCAAACCTGAGTGCTATAACACTCCTTGTGCGGTCTGAAGTGTAGCATCTGCTTCCTTCATTTATAGCAAGCAGTTTGCTACAGCTTAAAAGAGGGGAGATTTGATTTTTTTTTTTTTTAACTTAAAGCTGAGCCAGCATAGCACTTTGTGCGATATGTAAACTGTAGCAAATTTGTGGCAAGCAGTTTGCTACAGTTTAAAAGAAAGAAATATATATATATATTTTTACTAAAATTAGAGAAATGAGGTTTGGAGCACAGCACAGAAATGGGACCTGATTAGCTGGTGTAGGATGGTGCATGTGTGTCGCATATCTGGCCACCTGGTTGGTGTGCCAGTAGGAGAGGGCTTTTTTCTTTCCTCTTCATTTGAAGAGTGGGGGTGTGGATTGGGTACTGTCTTCAGGAAGCCACCCAGATGACATCCTGCAGTTTTGCAGAAGTCTCTTTCTCTTCAGTTGAAGAGCCAATGGGTGATGCACTAGTTGAGCCAGCTACATTTCTGTTCCCAGAAAAAAACATGTAGCAAAAGCCAGTAAAAATTAAAAGTCACTTTTTTCACCCAAAGCCACAGGAAAAGCACTTTAAAATACTTTGCCAGTCCCCAAAAGTACAACAAACATGCTTCCTCTCCAGAAAAATGGGTTTTCAGCTACTTTATAAACAACTTTTAAGCAACTTTTAAGCTGACAGGAAAAACTGTGCTCTAGTTTAAAAGCACTATGTAGTGTCATAACGGTCTGTTCAGATGCAAACTCCTATCTTAATATCTTTCCTGAAGAGGAAAGCATTAATAAACACTTTTATGTCATGTAGTCCTATCTTGCCGTAATTCTTGCTGGATGGGTTCGAAGCTGATATTCGGCTCTGACTCGGCCGATACTAAAGCTCGAGAGCTTTTACTGGCTCGAGGCTAGACCCTATCCCATGGTGCCTCATGGCAATTCCCCAGATCTCGTTTGCCACAAAAGATTCGAGGTTGTGTCTTACTGGCTTGTTGGCCAAGTAAAACGATTTTTTTATTATATTTAGTCCTTTCTACCCTTTTTCTATCTGACTTTTCTTTTGTGCGACTGTTTTTGAAAGTTTTTCAACCCCTATTCCCCCCCTTAGGACTGTACGGCCCGTTTAAGTTAGAGGGCCTTTCCTCCCTGTGTGTGTGTGTGTGTGTGTGTGTATCTGTTTAAAAAAAAAAAAAAAAAATTCTTCTCTTCTCAACTTTATTGTTGTTAATACTTTTACTGTTATCTTTTTGTCTTAGTGTCTAAGAATGTCTAAGGATAAAGATAAGAATCATCGCCCTTCGGGGTTCAGAAAATGTGATAGGTGTGTGCAGAAAATGCTAATAACAGACCGCCACACCAGTTGTGTATATTGTCCTGGCGAAGCCCATTTAAAGGAACCCTGCACCTTCTGTCATGCTTTTAGCACAAGAGTTTTGAATGAAAGGAAGAGAAAACTCATTGACAGGGGTCTCACAACCAGTTCCTTCCAGGAACAGCTGTAACTTGGTCAGGCAGCTCCAAAATCCTCAAAGAGAAAATCATTGGCCCTGGCATTGGAGCCGACCAAAAAGACTAAAGTGTCTGAACCAAGAAGTTCCAGTTCCAACTCTGCTTCATCTTCAGTGCCGTCTATTTCATCGGTTCCGAGACCATCTTCGGTACCTAAAATTTTGCCCGACATTGAGACTGTATCTCCTACATTGAGATCTCCTATTTTGGAGAGAAGGAGGTCTATTTCTGTCTCCATCAGATCCTCTAGGACCCTATCAGATGAGGACATCGAGAGGGTGGTGAAGAGGTCGCTTTCGGACCCAGCTCTGGCTAGAAAATTGGCCCCTCCAGACCCAAAGGTCTCTGAGCCTGACCCCCTTACCAACCACTTACCAACCACAGTTCCTCCTCCGACTGCTTCACTCTCGGAGCCTATTACGTCAGGTTCCTCTGTCTTCGACCCTTCGGCTCCGGGGATTCAACCTGTTTCCTCTGAGCCAATTACTCTGTCCTCGATGCCTCAGTCTGGAGCCGAGGGTTCTGGGAGCCGACACTCTCGTGTCAACTCCGAGGGGCATGGTCACCCTGGGTTCTTGTCGGAATCGACCCTCTCTCTCGGAGCCTCATCTCGGCTCCCACTTCTGCTTCGGAGCCATTCCTTCTTGCTAGGAGTTGACCATCCGCCCCCTCAGAGCGGAGGTCTTCGAAGCTATAGAGAAGGCTTTATCCTCTGCCAAAGCCATTCCTTTGGAACCTGTGTCCCACCAGCAGCAGGCAGCAACCTCTTCCCCCCTGCCCACCCCCACAGCATAGGGAATCAGAGGCCCAAGTAACCCCCCATTGGAGGTGCCCCCACTTCCGAGACCTCCCCAGATTATCCCACTGGAGAGCTTCCTTGGAAGAGGCTATGTAAGAGGAAACATGTTGACTTCCCTGAGTCTGTCATGTCAGACACTGATTTAGAGGAATCAGAAGGGTCCCCTAGAAGATCTCCCTCTGAGGATGTCTCCTTTTCTGACATCCTAGAATTCCTTAGACAAAGGGGGTGGTTGGAAGACCTGTAACCCTACTGAGGATGAATCAGTGTATCTTGAGGCCTTTGGCTCCTGACCTTCCACCTCCTGGTTGACACCGCCTTATGACCAACTTTTGGGGGGTCATATCAAGGAAAGCATGGACCTCTCCAGATTCAGTGGAAGCCGTCGTGAGGAGGCCAAACAAATTTATGACAACACCTGAAGACAAGTCTTTCCTTAGTAATGGAGTTCCAGTTGATGCTATGGTGGTAGCAGCGGCCACCAAGAAGGAATTATCTGAGATGTCTTTTAATATCCATCCTCCTAACAAGGAGTCCAGGACGATGGATAGGTATGGGAAGCGTACTTTCTCTTCAGTGGCATTTACATTAAGATCGCTGAATTACTGGACTCATTTTACTCGTCTTCAGCGGGATCTCCTGAAAGAGTTAAGAGATACCCTACAGGGTTCAGAAGCTCCGGGTTCCATGGATAAGGTTTCAACGCAGCTCTCCACCATTACTTCCATAGCTAACTCCTCCATGAGGCTGATCTCATATGTGGCCAATGGAGCAAGTAGGGCAGTCGCAGCAGGAATATCCCTCAGGAGACATTCGTGGATGCATCCTTGTAATTTTACGGAATCCTTCAAGTCTTCCTTCACTAATGTTCCCTTTGATGGTTCATCTCTTTTTGGACCCCAAGTGAAAGAGACTTTGACTAGGTGCGAGCAGGAAGGGAAAACCTTATCTGCCGATGGAGTCCGTTTCTCTCTCCCATCCATACCCTATCCCAAGAGTAATACAGGAGGGAAAATGTGGTTCCGCAAATCCCAAAAAGGTTTTCCTCAGGCACAAGATCAGCCCTCCCCCAGAGGCAGAGGGGGAGGATATAATGGAAGATGCCGCCCTCGCGGCAGAGGAAGTCCACAACATCAAGGAGACAGAGAAGCTGTCTCTGATCACCCCTTCCATCGACCCTGAGGGGTTGCCCAACTGTCCATCTCTGGAGGCAGTCGGGTCGTATATCGCTGTACCCAAGCACCTGTCTTAACTATCACTCAAGATTGTTGGGTACACACAATCATATCCAGATGTTACCTGATTCCCTTTATTTCCGAACCCCCAACAAACCAGTCTCTTCCAGACGTACCACCCATCCAACTAGACCATGCAACATCAGAGGTCATCTCGTTGTTGCAAAAAAAAGTCATCCAAGAAGTCCCTGCAGAGCAAGTAGGGTGCAGAACTTACTTTCGATTTTTTTTAGTTCCAAAAAAGACAGGGGACTGGAGATCAATTCTAGATCTCAGCAGGCTCAACAAGCATGTAAGAAAATCAAAGTTCTGAATGGTCAATCTGCAGTCGATATTTCCCTTTATCGGGAAAGACAACTGCATGTGCTCAGTCGATCTCCAGGATGCGTAATACCACATCAAAATGGACAAGTGCTCCAGGAGACACTTGCACTTCCAGCTGGGAGCCAATCATTTTCAGTTCAGAACACTGCCCTTTGGCCTCACGACAGCCCCCAGAGTGTTTACCAAATGCATGGCAGTGGTAATGGCTCACATGAGACGTCAAGGATTCCAGGTGTTTCCTTACCTAGACGACTGGCTCTTCACTGCTACCACCAAGCATCAACTCATAAGGACCAGGGACGAGACTCTATCCTTGAGCGCCAGTCTAGGCATCACTGTCAACTTGCAAAAGTCAGTTTTATCTCCCTCGCAGCATATTGTATATCTAGGCTCAGAAATAGACACAACCACCATGTCAGTAAAGCTAACACAGGAAAGAGTGAATTCTCTATGCAGTCAGGTCAGATCCTTACTAAACAGAGTCCAGGTCAGAGTAGTCCTTCAAGTCCTAGGGACTATGGCTTCCACCATCCTATTAGTTCCTCTTACTCACCTACATATAAGGATTCTCCAATGGATGCTATTTGCACAATGGTCGATGCAAGACCTTCCATTGTCTCACCAGATATTAATAATAAACGCATGCAAAAAGGATCTGACATGGTGATTACACACGAAACAACTTGTCCTAGGTCATCCACTTGTTCCTCCCCAAGAAAAAGCAGTTTTGACCACGGAAGCTTCCCAGATAGGGTGGGGGGGGGCATTATCTGGGAATGACGGTCCAAGGTACTTGACAGAACCACGAGAACCACTTGCACATCAGTGTTCTGAAGATGAGAGCGCTGCTATATGCATTGCAAGCACTTCACAGCTCCCTTCCCACTGGGACGATTGCGATTCAGTCAGACAACATGTCTGTTGTGTGGTACATAAACAAGCAGGGGGGATCCAAGTCTTACCCACTTTGCAGAGAGGCCTTAAGAGTTTGGAAATGGGTGATGGATATTCAATGCTTCCTGATAGCAAAGCATATCCCAGGGAAATCCAATGTAATAGCGGACAAACTCAGCCGAGTAATTCTGATGCCTCACAAGTGGTCCCTGAATCCAGTGGTTGCGAAAGAGATCTTTCACAAATGGGGCCAGCCTTGCTGCAATCTATTTGCCACTTACCTGAACGCCAAGTGCAGCAGCTACTTTGCTCTCATTCCCCATTTGGGGATGTCACCCAGGGATGCCCTAGTTCACAATTGGCCCCTGGCACTTCTTTATGCCTTTCCTCCTTTTCCACTCATCCCCAAAGTAATACAGAAAGCAAGACAGTTGAGGAGTTCCTTGATCCTCATTGCTCCTTACTGGCCTCAACAAGTTTGGTTTCCTTTCCTGTGGCCCATACCTCTTGGAGGAACCATGGATTCTGGACCCATCTCCAGATCTCCTGATTCATCAATCGGGACATTTCCATCCCTCCATCCACACCCTCAAATTGACAGCATGGCTGCTCCAATTCCATGAATAGTCAGGTGTATTCCCTTATCCCCAGCGGTCAAACACATCCTAATTTCATCCCATAAACCTTCCACTCAGAAACTATATTCTAGCAAATGGAAAAGGTTTTCCCTTTGTGCTACAAATTGGGGTTTAGATCTATATATGGCTCCTTTAGAATCCATTTTATCCTTCCTAATAACAATTTTTCATGAAGGAGAGGCAGCCGCTACAGTTAGAGTTCAATTAGCTGCCATTTTCATTTTCCATTTTGGTTTCATGGGAAATCCAATCATGCAGCACTCCCTGTGTAAAACTTTCTTTAAAGGAATTCTTCTTCTTAGGCCCCCAATAAAACAACCATTAGAACCCTGGGACTAAAACTTAGTCCTGTCATCTTTGATGCCTGCACCCTTTCAGCCATCCTTGTCATCAGATTTGAAATTGTTATCATGGATAACCTTGTTCTTGGTAGCTATAACATCTGCTAGGAGAGTTTCAGAACTACAAGCTCTAACTATTCAACCTCCTTACATTATCTTTCACAAGGATAGAGTCTCTCTCAGGACAAACCCTTCCTTTCTTCCTAAAGTATGCTCAGAGCACAATCTGAATACTACCATTGAGCTACCTGTGTTTTTTCCAAACCACTCTAATAAATCAGAGTATAGACTACACCAGCTAGATGTGCACAGGATACTCAGGTTTTATATACACACAGTACTAAACAATTCAGGAAATCTGATCAACTTTTTGTTTCCTTTTCTGGCAAAAGGAAAGGCTTGCCTGTTTCTAAAACTACTCTTTTGAAATGGCTTTCGGATTGCATATCCTTTGCTTATCAACAAGCTGGTAGACAATTACCTGTCAATGCTAAAGGTCACTCTACTAGGGCTGTAGCTACTTCATGTGCCTTTAGATCTAGGCTCCCAATTGATACTATTTGTGCAGCAGCTACTTGGGCAAGACCACATACGTTTGTCACTCATTACAAATTGGATTTGGCCTCCCGGGACAGGTCATCCTTTGGGTCCACTGTGCTGAAGAGTCTTAGCTTGAGCCGCCCGGGATAAAGGTGCTAGGGACGCTGTCCCATCTGGCAAGAATTATGGTGAGATAGGACTACATAACATAAAGAAATTATGTACTTACCATAACGTTCCATGTTTGTAGTCCATCTCGCCTGTATTCTTGCGTCCCTCCCTCCAGCCCCCTTCCTGTTTCTGGGGGATCTGGTGGACCTTTTTTTGTGCTGCCTGACCTTGTTCTTTTATTGTCCACATGGAATGGATTATATTTCGAACCCTTTGATGTATTTATACAGCTTCCTTCTTATTCTTACCTGATAGGTATTTATTGCTTTCTTGCAAACTAGATCTGAGGAATTGCCGTGAGGCACCATGGGTTAGGGGCTAGCCTCAATTCAGTAAAAGCTCTCGAGCTTTAGTATCGTCCGAGTCAGAGCTGAATATCGGCTCTGAACCCATCCAGCAAGAAATTTAGGCGAGATGGACTACAAACATGGAACGTTATGGTAAGTACATAACTTTTTTTTTTTTTTTTAAGTGGACCACCCCCCGGGAGACTTCTACTCAGCAAAGGAACAGCAGAAGCTGTCCATCATCCTCGAAAGCCTCAGAGGAGCCTACTCTTCAGTAGCATGAAAGCTCTGAAGGGCTTGGTGCCCAAATCTGTCTTTTTAGTCAGCTCAGCTTGAGCTGATTTTGGTGCATGGAAGGTGCCTTGAAGCTTTGGAAGCTGGCCACCTGTTATATCCTGTGCTGGATATAACCCTTATAGCTAAGGCAACTACAGCAGTGATCGATATGATAAACATTAATATTTAAAATATCAGTTGTTTTTTTGAGGGGTACCTGTGCAGAATGAAAAAAAAAAAGTTTTGTACCTGGATACTCAAGCATCAGTGGTGGTTATATAATGTTTGGGTTTTGGCACTTAAATGTCATGGCTGTCAACTTTTTTCCTGAGTAAGAAACGTGTTGACATCACATGAACTAGGGTCAGATTGTACAGGGTGTCACTGGTATGTTAAGAGGAAAGCAGTCTGCATCATAGATTTTTTGCAGAGTTACTGTTTTTGATGAGAATTTTTTTCCCCACTATGTATTTCTGTGGTTTGATAGCCCTTTTTATCACCTTTTTCAGAAAGGTCAGTGGGAACGAAATCCAGTAAGGTGGAGACACTGTTTTCACTATGATTAATTTAAGACCGGAAGAATAGTAGGAGGTATTTAGTGCACTGTAAAGTGAACTTGACTTTTTGGGAGCGTTTATGATATTTGACAGTGGCGGTGAGCACTATATTAGGATTTATTTACTGCCAAAAGTAGTAGTAGCTACAGAAAAATGTTTGCCACCCTTTTTAGGATTGGCATGAGTGTAGACTATTTCCATCTTTTTGGAGTTGTATAAGGTAACAGGGATAATGTAATAACTATAGTTATCCATGGGATACTAAAGTGACATGTCACATATGAATATCTGGGTTCTAGCCATCCAGCCTTCCTCTTTTCTGTATTAGAAAATTGTATTTATAGATTTATAGGTAAGTATTAGGCTAGCTGCCCTTGTGGGCCATTTTAAGCCTAGCCAATTTTCCTCAGTGGTGAAAATCAAACCCTGTACTTTGTGTATGTGAAGGAAACACCTTTACCATTACAACAAACCCCAGTCCCCCCAAATATGTGCTAGTACATATTGTCGTGCACATGTGTAGTCCTACTAGGGAAACAACAATTTGACCTGAGAGAGGAAGTTAGCAGATAAAAGTGCTGATGCTAGGGACCAACTACTACTGATCCTGTCTGTCGGAGGGGAATGCAGGTAGTAGAAAGAGAGATCGTTCTCGTGCTTTGAAAGGCTGTGATGTTGTGACAGTGAGGTGTTGCAGATGTAGTACAAAGTTAACTCTTTCAGTGGTTTGTAATGAATCATTGAAGTGGCTTATTTGGTTTTCTACTATTGTCTTGCCTGCAGTGCGGACTAAGAAAAGGCATTTGAGTGACACCACCTGTGTCGTTTCTGTTCAAGTAAGGTATCCCTCACCAGGAACTTTGGGATCAGTTTTAGAACCTTTTTCACACATACGCTACATTGTGACTGCACCAGTACTACCTCTGTCTTATAATATACTTTGATATGAGAAGCAAGACAATATCAGCTTTATGAAAAAGGCAAATCTAAATTTGTCTCTGTGTATAAAGGGTCACTGTGCACTACAGTTTTTTCACAGAATGATGTATGGAAGAGACTCATCCAGTGACTGAGCAGTTGGGTAAATAGTATGCAGGCCAACCTTTGGGAATCATTACCTTTCATTTTGTTATATTCTTTAAAAAAAAAAAAAAAAAAAAGCATGTCTTGGTAAGGTTTCACTGTACTGAGGTGTTTCCTTCCTTATTATGTTTGATTTGTATGGTATATTTTAAAAATGGTTTTGCTGTATAAAATACTGCAGGGTTAATATTTGCCGTAATTCTTTCATGTAAACTTTACTTCTTGAATTTTAAGCAGGTTTTACTGCTTTAGTTGAACACACACAGGATTATAGTTCATATCTGTTCTGTTGTCTTGTCCCTAATGCTTTGCATAAATGCTGCCACAATAAATAGTAAAGCCTTAATCTGTTGAATACAAAATGTAGTGAGTCTGAATGTTAGTTAACCTAGCGTAACCCTTCCAGTCTAGATTTGGGTTTTGAATTAAAAAAAAAATGTTGCTGAAGATTTGTTTCTGCAGTTTGAATGCCAAGCTGTGGGCAGGTTTTAAAATATTTGTTTTAAAGTAGATGAAGCCCTGCTACCTGACATCCATTTCCTGGGGGAATAAAGCATGGGGTTTGACATCCCTGTGCACTGTCACGTTGTTAAAACGCCCACTGATGACTTTGGATTGGTTGGTGCATGGTATTGATGAAAAGGAAAGCATTCTGAATTCCAGGCTGATGGTAGGAGAGGCAGGATGTCACAGATGCCATGTATTAAAGGGAAACTGAATCCCAGTCTGCCACTAGGGGCATTTTGATCATTTTGATTTATTAAACTTTTATAACAGCATTCAGATGAGGGTGAATTAAAATGCTTCAACTTGCAAAGTTAACTGGGCATAAACCGGCACATTATTAGCACCCCCCACCACAAGCATTAGGTTTGTGATCAGTCAGTTGTAACCATTTTTTAAAAACAATAAAAGCGCATGTCCTGAGCTGTATTTAATTGCTTCATCCCACAATGTAACTGACAAAGCAAGCAGTTCATATACTGTGTGAGTGGAAGGTCTGCATTCAGCACGTATTTCACGCATGGCTGTCTTGAATAACATTGTGGTTATCTCAATAGTTCAGCAGATGATAGAAACACACATACACCATAAAGATGGCAACTTCTCAAATGAATATGTCCTGTGTTGTATCACTTCTGCTTCAACAGCTGAGGACAGATTTTTCAGAAGAGCAGCTCTGCTGTAAAATGAAATCAATTACTATTAGAGTGGCACTGTAGGTTAAAAGGCATCACAGGATCACACTCTGTTCTGCAGCAGGGAGATGATACTTAGCAGCAAATCAGGACTGATGCAAAAGATGGATGAGACAGAGTTCAAGGAGCAGTAATGTGCAGGTCCATCGCTATCATTGCAAGCTGTCAGAGCAGGGTGATGGATGATTCCGTGGCAAGAAATAATACCCAATGATGAAAGTTTCATCCTCTGCTTTTCAAGGCATTGCACACAGGCTACCTGTCTGTGGTTCACTTGCATAATTATTCCTGATTTGTTATTAACAGGCAAATTGCGGCACTTAAGCAGAGGATCAGGCCCATTGAATTGAACCGGATTAGTTTTTTTGTCAGATGCTAAAAGAACCACAGAGCATGTCAGACAGCACAAAGATTGTAAATTTAATTATTTCGTGTTTATGCATATTAGCAGTTGATAAGATCCTGTAAGCTTGGTTAATGTAGTAGGCAATTTGTTACCTCCAGAAATCACTTTCGGTGCACAATTTTGATTGTTATCATGAACCATGATGAATGATCTGGTCCATGAGGTGCTAATGAGGATAAAATGGTTAACTAGATTCTGTGCCTGAGTAGTGTGTAGAGTAGTTTTGTGCAATTACAATTTAATTTATTGCATAACAGAGCCTTGTAACCAACAGTTAATCCTAATTTCATTATTTTGTTTTAAACAAGGTACGACCCCCCACCCCCCACCCAAACAAGAAAAAGTTTTCAGTGACTGTATGCGAAGATTAAACTATTCTATTTATTATTTGATTTATTCGATTTAATATTGTGGAAAACGGCTGAGCAAATGGTTTAAAGGTAGTTATCAGCAAAATGTTTAAAAAAGTACAGTATTTAAAGATGTAAAAGGACAGGTTTTATGTACTTCTGTGTCACTAAGTAATTAAAAATTGCTAAATGTAAATACAATGGTTGTGAACACCTAAGGTTATTCACATCAGAGGGAGGAAGTATTCACAGCCTGCAGTCTGCTGTATGTGACAGTAGAGCATCATGATGCTGGGGTTATGGAGCTCTGTCTTGAAAGAATATTTTATTCTCACCGTATCCCAATATTTTTGAACAGTTGCAACCCTTGTATTTTTTAAAAATAAATGTGCATTTTGCAGGGCTGTCTTGGGATGATGGTTAAGTCTCATGGACAAAGTTCTATATAGTATCGGGCAGGGATTAAAAATGTAGTGGTTTAAAGGTAATGTTACCTTACTGGTTTTCATTTCAGTCTCCCTGTTTTGTCACTTCTAACAGATTTCAGCAACTGAGAATCCAATTCATGTCAGAAATGTTAGGATGTTTTGCATACAAGTCCAGTCGAATTGCACAAGTGACAGAGTTCACCAGATATGTACTACTTGGGGGAAGGGAAATCATTCCAAAAACAAGTTTGTCCACATGGAAATGGCAGCTATTAAAGCACTGCCCTTGTGTTGAGTATGAAAAGGAGAATAAATCCGGTCCTTGCTGGTAGGGTCAACTCTAAAAGTGCTTCTCCAATGTGAAGGGATTAAAATCAGTTGTATCCTTACAAAATTCTAAGTCTTCATGATAAAGAATTTAGTTTTAAAAAGCATCTATACTGGAAATACATTTCATTTTCCCAGAGTGTATTTTCTTCCCTGCAATGTGTTTCATACTTCAGCATAAAAATAGAATTTTTTCTATTCTGCGACAGTTCTGTGCAGTTCTGCTTCGATGCACACATTATTAGGTCTCCATGAAATCTCATAGGATAATAGAGGTTACAAGACAACTGAGCCCAAGCCATAGGGCTATTTCAGCCTTGCCTCTCATCAAGGAGGGCCAGGCCAGTCATTCCGTGGGTTAATGTACGAACACCTATCCAGCTTCCTTTTAGTGACAGTTTGTCACTCAGCTCAACTTTGTGAGAGGAAGTTTGTGCCAGAAGTCTTATGATATTTCTTCATGAATTTGTCAGTTGGTTTTTACTTCATCTTGTCCATTACAGGTTGTCTTTTGTCCCAGGAAAAGCTCATATGGCAAACTTTGTTATATTATTTCAACCCAGCGGGATCATAAACCTACTGAATCTGTAGGAATTCAGAGTTTTTTTTGTAGCGTACTGTCACGTATAGCAGTCTTCTTTCCCCTGCTGTGGGGCCATAAACCCCATTGAACCTTTGTGAATTCAGAGCTTTTTGTAGTTTCTGCACAAAGAAACTTGGTATCAGCGACAACAGTTTAAGTTTTGAGGAGTTGGTCAGTTTCTTTTTTCCCCCCAGAAAATCTAAGAACTGTTTCTAGCCTAAGAGAAACTACCCTTTGCATTTTGTTTAAAACAAGGTAACGAACACTGAGCAGATAACATCGCTGTTGGATAGTTTCATACTCTGTCTAGAGACCTTCAAATTAAGCAGTAATTCTGAGGGCTGCCTTTCTTAGAAAATGCAAAGAACATACAACTCAAAAGAGTAGTGCAAGAAGACCTCTTCTTTTAAAGTCTTTGTAGGGAAATAGAAAGCCAAATCAAAATACAACCATTTTAGTATGCTTTACCCCATCACGGCATTTGGTCCTAAGATCTAAACAAACATTAGTAATGGCTACTATGTAAGAGTGCTGAAGAAACATTTAGTGTAAACCATTGAAACAAGGTTAAAAAGAATTTGCTTTTCTTTTCATTTTGTTGCTGTAGTCTATCAAAAGGCATGCAGTAACAAAGTAGTTTATTTCTGGTTATAGTGGTCCTTTGAAGACTTACAAGAGAAACTGGACAATTCTTTGTGTAAGTAAATAGAATTACTTGAAGTGCTTGTATAAATGGCATTATGTAATATTCATCATGGCAACCCAACCTCAGGTGAAACAGTTATGTCATAGTTAATGTATTTTGCTTGCAAATAATGTAATGCCCTTGTTTGTTTACATGTCATGAATAATCCTGTGTTTGCAAATGTAATGTCCTTGTTTGTTTATATGTCATGAATAATCCTGTGTTTGTAAATGTAATGCCCTCGTTTTGAAATGTGCCTCATTTAAGGTAGTAGAGTGGGATAAGGCTAAGCAGGAGACCTGAGTTAGACTGTAGAGTTAGATACTGAGCGCACTACTTTGTACAGCGTTCAGAGTAATACTGTGCATATTTATCTTTGTCAGTACTACTGTACTCTGCATGTAGTAATACTGCACATATTTATCTTTGTCAGTACTACTGTACTCTGCATGTAGTAATACTGCACATATTTATCTTTGTCAGTACTACTATACTCTCTGCTTTGCATGTAGTAATACTGCACATAGGTAGGTACTAGGCTATCTGCACAAAGGCATTTATAAGCCTAGCCAGAATGTGTTGGCTTTCGCCGCCCCCTTAGATTAGTTCCCTGTGTGTCTGTCCAGCAGAGCCACTGAAGTGATCCCCGGGGTAAACTTTCTGTTTCCCATCCACTCGTCAAGGTTTCTCTTGAAGAGTGTTAGTAAGGAGCTCTGCCTAATGTAGATTTGGAATCTTGTTCCAAAGCATGGGAAGTCTCTGGGACAGAAATCTATACCTCCAGCATGTCCTATTTATTGTTGTGGTGAGGTTTAGATCCAAAGAGTGTGTGGCTCGAGGGGACAAGGTTTTCTTTAGGTGGAGCATGTCTATCAATTCTAGGTTGGACATGGTCTTGTATGTCACGCATTGATCACCTCTGAGTAGGCGGTATGCAACCGAGTACAGCTGGAGTTTCTTCAGTCGAGCCGCATAGGTCATCTGTTTGAGGCCAGTGATCCTCTTGGTGAGGCACTTCTGTGGTCTTTCCAGCTGTTGCAGGTGTGTTGTAAGGTACATCCCAAATGGGGCGTTGTACTCTATGATGGGTCTGATGAGTGATGAGTAGAGGGGCACGGCACAATGATCTCTTTTGATCTGGATGCAAACCCTTTTGTGATTAGGTGGGCCACATAGAAGGATTTTCTAACCACTTTGGCAATGTGATTATCAAAGGAGAGATGACTATCTACTTGGGTCCCCAGATCACTTATTACATTTTCCGAATTTAGGGGGCTACCCCTATGTGGTAGTTTGTGTGTATTTTGTTTTTTCCAAAGGGGATGACTATGCACTTTTAGGCATTTAGCTTGAGGCCATGATTTTGACACCAGGTATCTGTCTCAGTGAGACCCTTTTGGAGGATGTCTGTGTCAGCCGGAGAGTCAATTATAGCCCCTAGTTTACAGTCGTCTGCAAACTTAGTCAGCCATAGTCCTCCTGTGCTTGTCTGTACCTCTGAGAAGTATATGCAGAACAGGAGGGGTCCTAGAACTGAGCCATGGTGAATGTCACTTTTAACCAGTTTAGAGTCGGACCTAGCTCCTGCAACTCTCACCATGTGGGTTCTGTCTGTGAGCCAATTGGCAACCCATCTTGTGACATAGGGGTTTATGTTCAGGCTGGTGAGCTTGTCTATAATACCAGAATGGGGAATGGTGTCAAAGACCTATGCAAGTTGTGTGTATACCACCTTTCCCTCATCTATGGCCTTGGTAAATGTCTCAAAGAAGTCCACCAGGTTTAGGAGGCATGATCTGCCCTTAACATAGCCGAACTGGGTATAGTCCAGTGTTTGGAGGTTCCCAATGTCTCTGTTAATGAGTTCCATGATGATGTGCTCCATAGCCTTGCAGATCAAGCTAGTCAGGCTTATAGGGCAATAGTTCCTGGGGTCTGTTGTGGCTCCACCTTTGTGAAGCGGAATAACCTTTGCTGTGCGCCACTCTATGCGTATGTAGCCTGTGGAGAGGCTGAGTTTGAACAGTGTGTTTAGGTGAGGGGTTAGTTCGTCTTTGAGCTTGTGTAGGATGCAGCCTGGGACACCGTCCGGTCTCATTGATGCTGTGTTTTTGGCTTTGGAGAGGGCTGTTTTAACCGGAGTGTCTGTGATTTCAGGGGCTCTACATTCTTCTGGTATGGTTATGGGCCCTTTTGGGGGTGGGGGGGGAGTTTGCACTGAACCTATCTGCCAGGATGTTGGCAATATCAGTTGGTGCAGTGTATTTTGTGCCATTCTGCATTAACTCCAAGCAGATTTGAGTATTGCCACTTAGATTCTTGACATAGCTAAAGAATGCCTTGTGGTTATCTTTGGAGTCCTTGGCAATGTTTCTTTTGAAGCTCGCCTTGGACAATTTTATAAGGGATCGTAGATTCTAGCTGATACTGATCAAGGATGTCTTCCCTTCTTGAGATTTTACTCTTTTCTGTACTAGTTTCCTCCTCCTATTGTATAGCTTGTTTATGGCAGGAGTCCACCAGACTGGTTTCCTTTTCTTGGAGGAGTGAGTCTTGGTTTTGCTTGGGATGGCATGATCCATGCATTCTTGTAGGTGCCTGTAGAATTCATTAGTAAAGGATTTTGCAGCTTGGACAGCATTATCCTTTAGCATGGGGCCTTTGAAACTTTCCACCTCGGTCTTAGTAACGTGAAGTTTGCTTTTGAAAAGTTTTTCATGGTGGTTTCCTTGTCCGGGGGTGGGGGCGGAATGTGGATATCCAAAGTGATTTGTTTATGGTCAGATCTATCCAGCGAGGGGTTGACCTCCAGTGTGGAACACCGGTCGCCCATGTTGGTGATGAACCAGGTCCAATATGTTGTCACCTCTGGTGGGAGTGTTGACCAGTTGATCCAGGGCATTTGAGTTTATAAATTCTAGGAAATGTTCGGCAATGGAGCTAGTACTTGTAGTTCTCCCTGTTAATGTTTGGGTAGTTGAAATCACCCAATGTTAGGGTGTTTGTTAGGACCTTTGCTTCCCAGTGTTTCCAGAAACGCGGAATGGGGGTCCTGGGACATGGTGGGTATTATGTAGCAAGCTACAATTTGAATTGCAGTTTTGCCCGTTGTTAGTTGCACGTGGATGATCTCTGAAGCATCGTGCTGTGCCACTAACCTGGAGGTGTGGGTATCCTTGATGAATATGGATACTCCTCCGCCTTTTGTATTTCGGTCCAGGTTCTGTGGCCGAAATGTATGGTATGAGTTGTAGCCTGGTAGTGCTGGGGTGCTCTCTGGAGCCTTAAACCAAGTTTCTGTTACTGCACATATATCGATTTTCTCCATACTGAGGAGTGCCTCAGGTGCGTGCATTTTGAGGTTTAGACTTCTGGCATTGAGTAGCATTACCCTCAGATTTTTGTTACTTGTGCTATTTACGGCTGTGGGTTTGTCTTTTGAGCCTTGCCTAAAAAAGGCACTATGGGGGTGGCAAGAGCCTTGGCCAGTATTTGAAAGCCTAAAGGTGACAGGTGCAAGCCGTCTCTAGCAGAGCAGCATGGCTTGTCGAGCATGTCATCCCAGGCGGACAGACACTGGATCCCCTTTGAATGACTCCAGAAACTTAGCCAATTGTTTAAATTGATAATTTTTTTCTTTATGCCATTGTATCATGTTTATCTTTGTCAGTACTACTGTACTCTGCATGTAGTAATACTGTACATATTTATTTTTGTCAGTACTACTGTACTCTCTGCTTTGCATGTAGTAATACTGCACGTTTATCTTTGCCAGTACTACTGTACTCCCTGCTTTGCATGTAGTAATGTACATATTTATCTTTGTCAGTACTACTGTACTTTCTTCTTTGCATGTAGTAATACTGTATATATTTATCTTTGTCAGTATACGGTACTCTCTGCTTTGCATGTAGTAATACTGTATATATTTATCTTTGTCAGTATACGGTACTCTCTGCTTTGCATGTAGTAATACTGTATATATTTATCTTTGTCAGTATACGGTACTCTCTGCTTTGCATGTAGTAATACTGTATATATTTATCTTTGTCAGTATACGGTACTCTCTGCTTTGCATGTAGTAATACTGTACATATTTATCTTTGTCAGTATACGGTACTCTCTGCTTTGCATGTAGTAATACTGTATATATTTATCTTTGTCAGTATACTGTACTCTGCATGTAGTAATACTGTACATATTTATCTTTGTCAGTACTACTGTACTCTCTGCTTTGCATGTAGTAATACTGTACATATTTATCTTTGTCAGTACTACTGTACTCTGCATGTAGTAATACTGTACATATTTATCTTTGTCAGTCTACGGTACTCTCTGCTTTGCATGCTGCTCTATTACTCTTCCACATTAATGTCATAATTTAATTGGTTGTATGCCAACTTTATTAAGCAAAACTAAAAAGGCAGCACTCTGTGTGTTGGCGAAGTACATTTTAATGGATATAAAGCAGACCAGTTTTGGCAAAAGCCTTCTTTAGTGCAACATCAATATCACAAAACAACTCTAATGTTATAAATAAAATATAAATGTGCCACAAATAAATATCTACAGCTGAAAAAAAAAATCTTCCCTAAAGACGCATGGAACCATTCACAACAAATCATTCATCCTAGGAGAAAATAAGCATCCAATCGAACTATCCAACTATGTTCCTTATTGCTTAAGATTTCATGCTACGCCAGTTTATTAGAACTACAGTGACATATTCTATCTGTAGGATTAAACCTAAAAGTAGCAGCAAAATGCTTAATAGCATTTTGTTTATTTTTATGTATTCACTGGAAAATGTTTAAACCTATTAGACACAAGACTTGCTTTTAGGGGGTTACCTAAGACCTTTTTCTGATTAAGCAACTTGCTTAAAGTTGCACAGTGGGCAAAATGAGGCTGAGGGAAATATACTGTTGGGAGTTGGAGCTCAATACAGAATTATTGATACAGTAATTACTGTTTTATTAAAACAGAAAGAGAGAAATAATTTCTCATCTTCCATTAATGAATCAGATTAAGGCATATAGTACGTTGCCAAGTCCCCCTTTAGTGTTAAGATCACACGTCTAGAAGGTATGGGAACTACTGGATAAAATCTGAGTAGTAACCTGCACTGTCTTCAGTTTAGTTTGATGCTGAAGTAAGTGAAAGTCATTAATAATAATTCTTTCACATTTGTTATCTGGGTGAGTGGTCTGGTCAAATAACTAGTTGTTGGTACAACACTTGTCAGTTAGCACTGCGTTGAACAGTTTGACAGCTGTTTCATTACGAACTACAGGAGCATAAATGGTAGCTGTTTCCAGCATAGAGAATAGTAAGATGTGTGTGTGTGTGTGTGTGTGTGTGTGTTTACAGGTATACATATATATGTATGTATTTTTTATTTTTTCTGTACAGGAGGTATGGAAATGTCTGAGTAAACAGGTCTGCATTTAAGGTTTAATGTGAGGAAGTATGAGATAAAGTACTGTTTAATCCAGGGAGAATTTCTAAACGGAAAAAAAATAATGATAAAAGGGAACTATATTGTAGTTATCCTGACTTCAAGCAAATAGAGTCTGTTGCAGTAGTTCCCAGACTTCAAGTAATGCAGTCAGGTGATCTGGAAGATTAGCTGCTTGGAACTATATCCCTAAAGTTACTGATTCATGAGGAATAATCTGCTGGTGAAGTTGCGTACGTACTGGCTGAGACTGGAATACTTTTGAATTTTGGAATCCACTGCTTTTGGTAGACATGAAATTAGAGATGGGGAAAGTTCATTGATGAACTTTTAAACAGTATGGCTTAGTTTTCTGAAAATATTTTACAAGTTAGAAATGTCTAGCGTAATGAAAACACAGTATAGACACAGATTTTGTCTGAGGGTTGGGGGACAAATTAATTAGACTATAAAGTTTAGGGTTAGAAATACAAGGCATGACTTGTTGAGTATTTAAAGTTAACATTTTAAAATGTTTTGTCACAGAAACAGTGGTAGAACATAAGGCACTTAAACTGCAGCTTTATTCAGAGAAACATGAAATTGTGGAACAGTTGCATAGTTGGGTAGCTGCACATTAAAATGTACTTGAGGTATACAGTATGTTTTCTGATTGAGCTATGCACACAGGATTGGGATACGTGTTTGGGGAAATACCAGCAAGGCATCCGTAGGAAGTTTTTTTTTTTTTCATGGAAAGGTTAGCTGGGTCCTGGGTTAGAATAGCAGTGATAGAAAGGTAATGGGTAGTTTTTCCAGTAGCATGTAACAGGTTGTGTGTGGCACTGTTATATTTATTTGTGTTTGTATAACCCTGGCAAGAAACAGGAATTTCTTTTGATATGGCATTGTAACAGTAATTTGGTGGCAGGCTGCAGTAAGTGTTCACAAGTAAGAGTAGTATTGCTGATGTTGGTACAAAAGGATAATTCTGTCATCTGTGTCTTGTCTGTATGTCTGTTTAGATTATATTAATAAATTCCCTTTGATTGCTGGTTTGTATAGCCCTTCAAAGGTCTTGTAGTATTTTATAGAACAGCAAGAATATGCATGTGCTTTTAGCATTTGTGGGTAACACAACTGACAAGCAACAGAAGTGCTAGACATATAAATGTTAGACTAGTGCCTGCTGACTAGTTAAAATGTTAAATGTTGGCCAGAATTTGAACTTGGAGAAACATTAATGTATGTATGCATGTAAAAAAAAAAAAAAAAAAATTGCTCTTGTACATAACCGGTGAGAATCGTGACTTATTAAAATTACATTTTACGCATTATCTCAAAATGTGAACAGTCTCATAGATGTATACAAAAAAGAGAGTAGTGAACTGTATTAAAAAGTGCAGAGTGCAAATAGCTGTGCTAAAGGAGGTGCATTTGGAAAGAAATGAGCATGTGAATTTGATAAAGAAGGGATTTCAGGATGGTTATTCAGCGGAATGTCTGTGACAAAGAAAAATTGGAGTACTTGTATTGCGAGAGGAGCTCAGCAGTGATAAAAATAGGGAAAAATGTATTAATGGTAGATTTTTAGAAGTAAGGGGCTACTGGCAAGGGAGGAGGATTATGCTGGCATATATTTATATCCCACCTAAAACTGCAGCAGTGCAGCTTCAGGAAATTCTGGGAGAAACAATTAGCTTTTGGGGTAGCATTATTTATGGGTGGGGACTGGAATTTGGTTTCTAAAAGTGAGGATGCATCTGGTGGGGCTTAGAAGGGAAAATATAACAAAAGAGGGTAGGTTTTTAAAGAAATTTATTAAAATATTCGGCATGGATGATGTGAATTCAGTAGTAGGAGTTTGGAGAGAATTTACATATTCCCTAAGTTACAAAAATTGGGCTAAGCTAGTCAGAAATTATATTACACAGAAACGTGCATGTTAAATTGAAAGTTGTAATACGCATCCAATAATGATTTCAGATCATGTGCCAATAATTAAAATAAAAATACAGGTTAATGAAATAAAAATTGGACCCTGGCGCTTCCCCACCTGTCCGTTAAAAAGAGGAATTTAAGAAACGGGTAGTAGAAATTATTCAGGAGTTATTAGAAAAGATAGAAATTTCTTCTTTAAATATAGCCAGGGAGTGGTATGAAATTAAAGAAGAGTTTAAAAATAGGGAGGGAATAAGAGAGAGAGATGGTTAAGAAGTAATCAGAATTATTTAGAGGAACTGACAAAGGGTAGAATATTGCAGAATAGGGGGAATCTCACAAAACAAGAACAGGCACATTTGCAGAGTGCTAAAGAGAAAATAAGGGATTACCTTGATAATAAGCCTGAATTTAGAAAGATTGCTTTGAAGCAGCTTTTGTTTGATAACTCCAGAGCACAAAAACCTTTGGTACAAAGGCTCAGGCAACAGAAAGTAGAAAGAGTTGTTGCCAAACTTAGTGAGCTATAATAAGGGAAATAACTAAAGATCCTGTAGAGGTATTAGAAGTATTTAAGAAATTTAATGAAAATCTGTATAAAGCAAAGAAATGAGGAAATCAAGAGAAAGTGCAAATGGAAAATTTTATGGAAGAATTAAATATGCCAAGGTTAGAGGTAGGTGAGGCTCAGTTACTAACAGGATAGGAGGAAATGATATAAAATGTTATGTAACCAGTGTACAGGAAAGTCCCCAGGAGTAGATGTTATCTTTGTGGAGGTTTGAAAGCTGAAAGGCAAGAAAGTGATAAAGATCTGGAAGGTTTTGTTTAACAGTATTTTAAAAGGAGGAAAAGCACAAACATCATGGAAGAAACCAATGGTGGCTGTAATTCCTAAAGATGATAAAGGCCCATCAGATCCAGTTTCATATAGGCCCATTTTGATTTTAAGCGTATGTCTTTTGATTGTTAAAAGAATGGTAAAGGTGATGCCAAAATTGATACATATGGATCAGTGTGGTTTTGTGGAGGTGAGGCAAATATTTGACATTAATAGAAGAATGATGATCCAGAGAGAAGCAGGATGTAGGAAAATACCACTGTTGGTGGGTTTTAATGCAGCAAACGCATTTGATAGAGCAACCTGGGATTTTATGAGGGCAATGGAAGCATTTGTATTCCCTGATAAAACTGTAAGGTTGATTAGAAGGATATATGAGGGACCTGAGGTGAAAATTAAAGTGCGGGGTGGCTTCCTCTCTGATAAGTTGTGTTTGAGCAGTGGAACGAGACAGGTGTGTCCTCTTTCCCCTTTGTTGTTTGTGTTATATTTAGAACCATTGGCAAAGAAAATAAGGGATTCAAAGTCAAGGATGCAATTGTTATTGTGGTCAAGAAATTTGGCTTTATGTGTAGATATTTTATACCTGATACAAACAGAAAAGGACATGTCAGTTATGTGGAACATTCTGAGACAGTTTCAGGTCTTTTTGGGGTAGAAAATTAATGAGGATAAAACAAAGGCAATAGCTGTAAACTATGTACCCACAAACAAAATGGTTAAGCAATACCCATAGTTAGAGTGACATGAAAACATGAAGTACTTGGGAGTATGGATTAAAAAGGATTCTGTTATGGCAGCTTAAGGATATGTAGGAAGAGACTAAACAAGATAATACAAAAACTGAGAGATTGGAAGCTGTGTTTTATGGATAGCAAGGTGCATGCAGCGAAAATGTTTTTAGTTCTTTAGTTTTATACACAAGTCAAGCATATTTTTATTAACCAGAGGAGAAGTTGAGGATAGCAATTAATAGAGTTGAAGGATTTTATCTGGGAGGAGAAGAGGGTAAGAGTCAAGTGGGCTGCATTGATCCTTTCAGTAAAACAAGGTGGTTTGGGATTACTTGATTTGAAGGGTTATTTCAGAACTGCACAGTTAAGGCTCCTATACGTAGCACACGCAGAAAGATATAATTCAAAGTGGAAAGGGATGATGAATGGAGGGGCTCAAGAAACAAGGCCATACTGGGATTTTAGATGCAGATCCTTAAGGAGAATAACAATAACCATACAGAATATTATATTCATAAAGTAACAGAAAGTATTCTAATAACTAAGCCAATGCAGGGATGGTGAAAGGAGAGACTTGCCAGTAAGGATGACTGCAGTTAGAGGTACAGAGAATAGGCAAGAGGGGGCTGGAATTTACTGGAAAAAACTGGCAAAATAACCAAGGTATTGGGAAAAATAATTGAAGAGGGGAAAGGTAATAGAATGGAAAGAGACCAATCATTTATTTGGACTGCAGGCTAGAGTTTGCCTTCCCTATCAAGGATTGATGCTAGAGTATAGATAAAGGGAAAAAGAAATAGGGGGATCTGAAGTGAAAGACCAGCACTGGTAGAGTTTTTATAGAATCTACATCTGAAGCTGCTGTTAAAAAATGGATAATTAGTAGGACATATAAAATATTGCATGATAACTGTAGGAATCAATCAGAGGAGCTTAGAAATGATTGGGCAGAGAGGTTGGATAAGCAATTCACAAAGAAACAATGGGGGGGGTATATGTATGTCTCACAAGATATGCAACAAAATCTAGACCATGTAGGATCTTTGATTGGATGTGTTTGCATAGGTATTTTTATACCCCAAACAGACTCCAAAGAATTTTTCTTAGGTAGATTGCAAATGTTGGAGATGTGATGAGGAAGAAAGGTTATTGGGACATGTATTTTGAGAGGGTAATGAGCTGACAGACTTTAAAACTCTGTGCAGACTGCTGTAAAAGAGCAAATTGGTGTAACTAAGGAATTTTGTTTTTGAGCTGTGATACAGAATTGGAATTGCCTAGACTTGGTAAGGCCTTTCTGAGTTTAATTCTGGTGGATGTAAAAAAAAAAAAAACGGACAAGGGAAATCAAATTATAAACCATCTGCACTAGAAATAATGAATACAGTAACAAAGAACTGTAAGGAAATTACATAGTAAATGAAAATTGTGGGAATAATACATGCAGAATAACGTTTTGGAGGAGGAATGAGGTTTAATAGAAGGCAGGAATTGAATGAGCTGTGTAATTGAATTGATGTATAACATTTGCATCTGAAAATGTCAGTATGGCTTGTTTTTATTAATATAAATGTATGATTGCCTGTGACATAAGTGATTTTAATAAGGATGTTTTTTGTTTAAAAAAATCGAATTGGCAAGAATAAGTACTGATTTTGAGTAAAATACACTTATTTTCCATACTTTAGTTTGAAACAGGTTTATCCATCCTGCAGGAAATATGGAGCAGGTTGGAAATTCAGCCTGTTTTATCTTCAGATGTAGATATTTTAAGAATGTCTAGCCTGAGAATGCAGCAGTTTGCGTTTTTATTTTTCATTTCTGCCTTCACGTAAGGATAATAATTGGCCTTGGTAATTTTTTTCTCATAGTGTAGTTCAGTGGGGGAAGCGGATGGAAATATGGTATCTGTTGATTCTTTTTGGATTGCTTCATAAAGCTTATTTGGACTGTCACTAGTTGCTGTGGATGTTTATAACTGTCTGGTTATTACATTTATGATTTAGTATTATGTCACTATAGTGAGTCCAGATGCAGTGTGAGACTTGTTTTTTTTTTACAGACTGTTCAAGTGTACATAACTTGTCTATTAGTTTGAAAATTTGTAGTGTCTGACATCTTACAGCAGTTCATAACAGGTAACGTAGCATTGTTACAGTTGGTTAGTTTTGGGGCATTATAACCTGCTTATTTTCATCTTCACATTTTTTTGTTGGCATACTCCATAGAGGACTACATATATACCTTCATAACTTATTGGTAGTTACATTTTGGGCTGCCTGTCTTTTCTTTTTAAACCATGTACTTTTGTCACTAGTGCCAGTGTAATTTGAGGTGTGTATAATCATGGGGGGGGGGGGGTTGCACTTCAACGAAGTGCAGTCAGTCGGTGTGTTTTACATGGAATGAACATTCTGTTGCACTGTGTACATAAAGAGTTATGGGAAAGTTCATACTTTTCACTTAAATTGCTACAGAACACTGCTGGCAGTATTTTGTGAAGATTCAGCAACAGTGGGACAAGAGAATTTGTATCCCCCCCCCCCTACTGAGCAATATTGGAGTTAGTATTTTTATAGTTGCTCCAGTGTCGGGGAAGATTTGTTTGATAAGGTGCTATATTTTATAGTACAGTGTAGTAGAGTGATATCTGTGATGAAGAGCATGTTATAGAGGTGGATACGACACACTAACTTGAGCGTAGGTGTGTGTGAGAGTGCACCCACATGTGTGGTAAGTAAAGTAATGTCTTTCGGCTTTTCCCGGTTAGGGGTTGTCACATCGCAACTCTGGTCCGCTAATGATTGGCAGTGGATTTTTACACTGCCGAGTTGACAGCCCGACACCCAACCTTCAAAGAAGGCACACCCATTCACGCTCGCACCTACCTGCATGTCTTTAACGGCACTCGACTGCAGGGAGGACATGCAGACTCCACACAGAAGGCACTCCAGCTGAGAATCTAACAGGAGAACCTCTTGCTGTGAGGCAACAATGTTAACTGCTACACCACCGTGGCCACATGCACCCACATGTGTGGTATGGAGGAACAACTGCGACATGGCTAGTCACTCAGTGGTGTAAGCATTGGCAGTAGGTGATTGTCATTGTTGAAATCCCCCCCCCCCCCGACCCCATGTGAAAAAAATGGGAAAAAGAAGTTGTAGATGGATGGGTTTCTAGCTAAACTGAATGTCATTTTTGGTTAATTCTGTCTGCTGGACACAGAAAAAGATGTTTTAAGTTCTAATGTGTCTGTGGTTGCTAGTTAATGTTAAGTGGTTACAGCAGTGTTCCTCAAGTGTTGATGGCAGCCTGTTAGGGAGACCCAGGCAAGTTAGAAGATGTTTGATAGTTAAAATGCTACATTTTAATTGTTTATTTTTTTATGAGACCAGGTGTGACTTAATAGCTCGTTGTTAGGAAACTGCATTGCAAGAATTTAAATTTGTTTCATATTTAGATTCTCTGCACTACTTTGGATTAGTTATACAAATTTATACAGTTTTTCTTGTGAATAATTAGTCCTTTGTAGATCTCTGAAGCTGAAGTAAATGAATTTAATCAGTCTTATTTATATTTTTTAATCTCTCTGAAAGTTAAATACATTTTGTTTGAGCCATGCAGCAGCTCCTAGATGTAATGATCAGTTTACAGTCTTTGTAATTCATCAGCTATTAAGAAAGTTATTCATCTTGCTTTTATAGTCTATACCATTTTTAAACAGCTAGCTTTAATTATGTTGTCTTATTATTAGCAGGTGCTGTGTGCGTGTTTGTGTGTGTATATATATATATATATATATATATATATATATGTGTGTGTGTATATATATATATATATATATATATATATATATATATATATATATGCACACACACACACATATATATATACATATATATATATATATATATATATATATACACACACGCCATATATATATATATATATATATATATACAGATATATATGCACACACATATATATATATATATATATATATATATGTGTGTGTGTGTGTGTGTGTATGGGTCTAGGACTATTCACTGAAAGCACATTTCACTGAAACTCAAATGACTGTGCACAAATCACCGAAAGCTCAATTCACTGAAAATACAATTCACTTAAACACATTTCACTGAAAGTTATATATGGTCTTTTCCCCACTGTAGTGTGACCCTGGAGTTAGTATATATAGTAAGGGGGGATGGGAGTACCGCCCCCCACTTAGTTTCGATATATATTATGTTTAGAAAAGAGTAACTTATTGGAATTGCAAGTATCCATGTATATAGTTCAAAATATTTAAAATAGGTGGGGGGGCTATGCCCCCCCAAATAGTTTGGATATATATTATGTTCAGAAAAGGGTAACTTATTGGAATTGCAAGTATCCATGTATATAGTCCAAAATATTTAAAATAGGTGGGGGCTGTGCCCCCCCACATGCTCCACTGTGTTTGTGGTGGGGCCCCCCTTATTATATATACTAACTCCAGGGTTGCACTACAGTGGGGAAAAGGCCATATATAACTTTCAGTGAATTGTGTTTTCAGTGAATTGTGTTTTCAGTGAATTGTGTTTTCAGTGAATTGTGTTTTCAGTGAATTGTGTTTTCAGTGAATTGTGTTTTCAGTGAATTGTGTTTTCAGTGAATTGTGTTTTAGTCAAAGGTGTTTCAGTCAAATGTGCTTTCAGTGAATAGTCCTAGACCCGTGTGTGTGTGTGTGTATATGTGTATATTGTATATATGTGTGTGTGTGTGTTTTCTTCTGCTTTGCATTGTAGTATATGTTACCTTGTGTTTTTTTTGTCCCCTTTAGACAACATTTAACGGTCCTGGCTCACCAGTGCCCCCACATCCACACCTAGTCTAGTGTCCTGTTGCCCATCCCGGACTTATTCTGGGGCCAGTCGTGGATCCAAAGGGCATTGAGACTTGGCTGTCTTTACATCTGTCCTGTTTATTACTATTATTATTATTGAGCCCTACCCACTCCCTTCCCTGCCTCCCACGCTTGTTGATTTTGTTCAAGGGTGGCTCCCCTGTTTGTTTCCATGGAGCATAATCAAATGCTGTCTTACCCGGGACTAATATGCCTATTGCTCCCTTTAGCTATGTCTGTCACCCGAACCTGGGTCATCTTGGCCATAGTCAGGACCTTATCCTTTTATGCCTCCAGAGTGGCTTATTTTAGCACAAGTTTATATACAGTAATGTTTCTTGGTGTGGTGGTCTTGGGATTTCGTTAGAAATGAGGCTTAACCAGCAGGACATTCACAGTCAACATTTATACATGAAATAAAATGTAGAAGGATAATAGTTAAGAAAAAATTGAGGGAAAGCTCTCTGCATGTATTGTCCCTATTTGGAGTGCCACCGGAACTATGTCTGCGTAAGTTACTTGCTCAGTATCACACAGGTGGGCATGTGGAAGCTGTGGGAATGAAATCCAAGACTTTTGCATGGTCTTGGGTCTAGAAGCGTATCATTTTAAATCTTTGTACCAAACTGTATGACATGTATCTGTCTGTAAATTAACAATAAAAAAATAAAGTAAGCTAAACCTCTGACGTCTGTGCAGATTGTTTGCTTCACTGTAATGCAGTTTATGTAGCTGTTTTTATTGTGAAGGGTCTCCAAAAGTCTTTGGGACATCCAGGGAAGGCCAATGGACTGTGCTCTGTGTTTTGATGGGGGCTTACTATGTTACTGTCTATAGATCTGTGACTTGGAAACTGTAGTGCCTGATTTGTTTTTCTCCTGATGTTTTGAAATAAATCTTGCATACATATTTTTTACCCTCCAGTGCAAAAGCTGTGCTTTTCTAACTTTACTCTTTTATTTTCCAGCTAGTCTAACAATGTGGACAGTGCAGGTGCTGGACTTTGTTCTTTGTACTGCAGCACCAACTAGCATTCGGTATCAAGTAAAGTATATGAGTGGTAAATACGGGTGGGAAATGGTGTTTTCAGGGAAAAATAGGGTCTCTGCTTATGTAAATTGACTGCACCCTTGTGGAAATCAAGAGGTACTTTATAACTGATGAGGTAGGATGCATAATTACAGGGCTTGTGCAAAACATTATTTACTGTTCAGACTCTGCCAGTGAAAGAAAAACTTCTTCTTCTTTTGACTTTTCCCAGTTAGGGGTCGCTACAGCGAATCACCTGTCCGCTCATGATTGGCAGTGGAGTTTTACAGTGTCGAGTTACTAGCCCGGCGCTCAACCTTCCATGGAAGGTGCATGCACTCACACCTAGGGCCAATTTAGTGTGTCCAATCCACCTTTGGGATGTGGGAGGAAACCCACACGACCACAGGGAGGACATGCAGACTCCGCACAGAAGACAACCCAGCCGAGGATTGAACTGGAGAACCATTTGCTGTGTGGCAACACCACTAACTGCTGCACCACCGTGGCCGACCTCAATGAAAGAAAAACATAAAAGTTAGAAAAACTGAACTGGAATGAGAGTTCTCTTGTTTGTCTGCTGTTCCATAGCCTTGTTACTTGTGCTCCATTTATTGAGGCCACTAGATGCTGCATGGGCCGATCTGTCTGTAAAAGCAATAGTTACTGGTAGTGGACTTTGACACTGGTAAACAATATGTATAAACGGATTCACTATACAATCTCGAAATACTGAAATGTCGAATTTCAGTATTTCGAGACTGAATAGTCGAAAAACCACATACACGAAAACCCACAATAACTAACACTGCAATCACGACCATTCACACACACACACACCAGGATATAATCACAAACACACATACACCTACCTAACTAAACAAACATAATACACACAAACACACTTAACCTACCTGCTGTGCCCCCCCCCCCCCCCACTTATATATTCTAACTCCAAGGTCGCACTAAACACACAACAAACACACTCACACACACTAAAATCCCTACCCATTATCCTCAAACACACAACACTTACCTGAAACCCCAGATAAATCCACAAACCGCACCACGTGTCACGAACGCGACACCACGATAGTGGTGGATTCGGCATAGTGTAGTTTCGGTTAACTGCACTTTCCACACTATTCGGTCTCGATGTACTGAATTTCGACATTTCAGTACATTGAGATTGTCTAGTGTATCCGTATAAACATGTGAGGCTAAAGAAACTAACTGTCAGGAATTCTACAGATGTTTGCATGAGGCTTGTCAGTAACCATAGGGGACAACAGAAGTTGAGAAGAAAAAATTCTCAAGTCTGATGTTAAAAAAAGAGAGAAAAAAAGTCATGGTTAAAAAATTCTACTAGCTTTGTGTAACCAGCCCTTCTGCATTACAAGTTCGGGAAAAAATCAATATACTGAATGTAATTTCACACTGTGAAAGGTACTCCCTCTTGCAAGATGTCCATTAACTTCACAGTTTTCACTCCTTTTTTGTTAATGCTATAGAATTACATTTTTTTTTCCATTTCAAGTCAGAATGAGAAGTAAGAAGGAGTTGCCTTGAAAACACAGGATGATGCATACTGTTGTCTGAAGCTGCACGAGTAATTTCATACTGCATTTTTTCAGCCTGAGTCACAAATATCAGTGCATCTGATATGCTGTTTATCCTGTCAAATATGCATATGAGAAATAATTAGTTTTTTTCCAGTGTAACATACAAGAGGCGGATAGAATCTGATATAAAATCTGCCATAATTAGGCTCTCTTAATCATGACCTACAAATGATTGAGCGAGTTGTGGACAGTTGCATGAGCTCAGTTGTGTGCAGGTAAGAACACTTAACAGAGAGCTGTATCTCTCAAGGTTGAGCTCCGTTTTGCTGTAGGCGTATTGTGTCTTTTTTTTCTGTCACTACTGTTGCTTGCTTTGGGCACTCTGAGCCCGAGTCTTATCCTTGCGGTGATCTGTAAATCTGTACTAAAACTTCAGCAGCGGCATCAAAGTCAATTTAAAGTCACAATCTTCAAGAAACCAGTACTTACTGCAGTTACTTTTACTGTCTTTTGCACTTATTTGCTGTCTACTGCAGGCCTTAGTCCAGTTATAACTGTAGGCTACCTGACTGTCTCATCACTGCACTAAGTTGTTGTGGTGGCACCCAAACCAAACCATTTTTACTGAGCTGTTGTAGTTGCACTGAGCCAAATCATTTGTACAGAGCTGTTGTGGTGGAACCTGAGCAAAATCATTTGTGCGGAGCTGTTGTGGTGGCACCTGAACCAAATCATTTGTACAGAGCTGCTGTTGTGGCACCTGAGCCAAATTTATTTATTTTACATTTGTTGACCGGGATAGTCTGACTGGATACGTGTCCAGTTTCAGCAGAGGCCCGGGGAGAAAAGCTCCAAAGGAAGTTACACAAGCAAACTTAACATAGTACAAATTAAACACAATTTACAGACTCTATTGAGGAGTAGAAGTTGTACAATCTCACAAACTTCTAATCTGGCTTAACTAAAACACAGTTGAGTTCCATTTAAAAAATAGTACTGGTACACTAGTAAGACTAAATATTTAGTCAAGCTTGGAGCAAGGACATAGCCATTGAAACTTGAAATACTGCTTGAGCGTTTTCTTGACTTGAGATAGGGTAGTGTTTAGGGTAATGTTAGCAGATAGTGAGTTCCAAGTTTTGCCAACAGAGTTGGCGAACAGAGTCTTCAGCTGAATTGTTGGATTTGATAGTTTGTACTAACAGTCTGTTAGATGAGCGAAGTGGTCTGAGGTTGGAGTGGGGATAGATGATGTTTTTAAAAGCAGGTGTATTTTCAGGTTGGTTAAGTACTTTGAGCCACAATAAGTTGGTTATATTGAATCTGCCTGGGTAGCTCTAGCCATCCGAGATTTTTTAGGTTTATGCAGTGATGTGTTCTGTAGGGCAGGCCAGTGGCAAATCTAGCTATGTTATTATAGCAGCTAGAGAGTTTAAGGTCAGTTTTATTTAAGTTGGCAAGTAAAGGGGAAGCGTAGAAGAGGGAAGAGAGTAGATGGGAGAGGGCAATGGCAGTCCTAGCAGGTGGGGTTAGGAATGGCTTTATCCTATTTAGTGAGCCCAGTTTTTTATTAATGGTTTTGATAGTTTTGTTGACGTGCACATCAAATTTGAGATTGTTGTCTACAATAACTCCTAGGAGTTTCGTGTGGGCATCTGGGGAGATTGTGGTACCATTATTAGACTTAATGAAGAGAGATGACGCCGGAGATCTTTGGGTGGGGGAGAAAAGTAGGAGCTTTGTTTTGTTGGGATTTAGAATCAGACCGCGATCGGCAAGCCAATTTTCAAATAAGTTAAAACTACTGTGAGTAATTGTCTGCAGCTCTGTTTGGAAGGTGCCAGTGCAGATCAATGTGGAGTTGTCCGCATATTGAATGCAGTTAGCTTTTGGAATGACAGTGTGGAGGTCATTAATAAAAATAGAAAACAGTAGTGGTCCCAGAATAGACCCCTGAGGGGACACCTAGGGTGTTGGGTAGGAGGGTTAGATGGTTTGTTCTGCCATAGGACAGCTTGTTATCTGTTGTGCAGCTAGCATTGAAACCATTGGAGAGAGAGTGATTGCCTAGAGACATTGTTGCCAGGGTGTGAATGAGTAGATGGTGGTTAACCATATCAAAAGCCTTAGAGAGATCCAAAAAAAGGGCTGAGGATAATTTGTTGTTGTTCCTGTTATAGTTTATAGCACTAGAGAAGGTGAGGAGGGCTGTGGTGGTACTATGATGTGGTCTGAAACCATGTTGAGATTTAGCCAGTAGGTTGTTTTGGATTAGGAAGTACAGAAGTTGTTTGTGGATGCACTTTTCCATGATTTTTGCCAGAGGTAACAAGATATGGCTATGGATTTATAATTAGATAATTCAGTAGAGCTACCACCTTTATGGATGGGGTATGACATGAGATATTTTCCAGATAGAGGAAAATCATTTGTATGGAGTTGCTGTGGTGGGACCCCAGCCAAATCATTTGTACTAAGCTGTTTACTCCCATTGAACATTTGCTAATGGAAAAAGTATACAAACTAATATCTGCAGATGTAATAAGCTTGACATTTTTTATGCTTTTCAACATTTTGTCATATTTTTTCAAACCTACTTGCTTACAAAAATCACTTGTGTATTGCTTAAGCCAAAGGCATTAATCTAAACTTTCAGTCTTATAATAAAAATAAGAAAAAACATCTTCATTCTACTTGTAATATAATCAGTTCACTTTTGCACCCCAACTCCACCCCAAGATCACACCATATTAACATCAGACTTGCTTTTGTCTAGTCTTTCTTCTCTTGTTAGAATGTAAAACCTATGTTTTTGTAACTAAAAAGTGTTTGTTTACATTAATGTCATTAATACATGTAATAGTCACTGAAGAGACCCCACATATTTAATTAACCCTGACTACACAGAACTGCTTTACTATGTGTGACATGCAATTTATATTGTGAAATGTTTTGTAACAGTGCTAAGAAAAAATTGTTTTCCTTAAGTTGCTTTTTTTCTTTTTAGTATCCTAAGCATTAATGACATAAATTTTGGGGTATAAGCTTTACAGCCCACCCACAAGTTTAACAAAGTCATCCGAAGTCCAGTCTTTTTCAGCTATTTTTTCTTGCAAAGCCATATTTTACTGATGTGATAGATGCTTTATAGTCTCCCATTTATTCACTAATTTCAGTGTTGCTGGTCTTCCTGTTCATCTCCGTCTCCCAACACAAGATTCTAGTTGAAGGCAAGGGCACTCCTTTCTGTTCAACTCCTGTGCTTTTTGTCTGTCAAGCATTTTCCTTTGGAACACTGGAAAAGGTTTCATTGGCAAAGTCTCTCTATGAGCTTTGTTGTCTGAAGAATGAGAAGCAGGGTCCCCTTCTGTTTGCTGGCTCACTTTTTATTGAATAAACTTTTTTTTCCTCCCTAGTCTGTTCTACATCAAAAATGTCTGATCCTTCAGGAAAAAAACATTGATAGCTGGATACAGCAGCTTGAATCTCACTCCTGCCTCATAACATTCCATTTCTTCCCCTTAGTGTGCAGTGAATAATCATTTTCCACAAACACACTGCTCTCTCCCATTTTTTAATAATTTTCCTTTCTACCAAAGTTTTGTCAGGATCAACTCTTTGTTGGTATGATTGCTTCTTTACTTGTACAGGTCTTGGGTGCTTTCTCATGGTCAGGTTTGGAGCATGCACTCATGGTCAGGTTTGAAGCATGCACTCAATGTGCACTTTCAGTTAACAAATCCTGTTATGCAATACCAGTCCAGTTGCTTATTTGTGATTTAATAAAATTGCTTTGTCTTCTAACTGTGTGATGTTTTGAAAAAGCACTTCCTGAGAAGTCAACATAGTAAGCTAGCCTCTGTTTCATTTCAGCCTCTGATTTTTTGCAGTTTTATCAGTTCATCTGAATAGCTAGTTAAAGTTTGTTCTATTTTCAGCCTTTTGTTATTTCAGCTGATATAGTCTTCCAGTATTTCATTTGTTTTAATAACATCAAAGTACATTTGATTTATTTTTCCTCAAAATTACTGGAAGACATCTCTTGTACCAAAACTGAAGCTTAAAACTGTTTTTTGATGAACATCTGCAGAATTCTTCCCAGCCAGTGTTTTGTCTTCACCTTTTTCTGGTTGATTTTCTTTCAGATTCTCTAAATTTCTTTGCTGGCATCCAGGCAGTGTACTTGCTAGTTAGTAACTGAGTTTTACTCGAGCTGACATCATTGTTTGTTATTTCTCTGTTTCTTTTGTCTCACTGGGCGAGTTAAAATTAAGCTCTTGTTCTGTGTGCAGTCATCTTGAAAGGGCAGTGAACTATCCTTTGATCAGATTGGTTTACTGTTATGAAATTCTTTTACCTACTCTGACTAAATCACCAGGAGTTTTTCTTTTACAGCTACAGAAGTTATCTTCCCTCTCTTCTCCGTCATCAGGGCAGTAATCAAGTAAAATAGCCCCTTTGGATATTTTTGTGTAAGCATATCACCCATCTTGAAAGACTGTTCATTACCTCACTAATGGTAATCAAGGGCATGTCTTCCTTGAGCTACCCGGATAGCCTTAAAGCACTGTTTTTTTCTGTTTCCTACAGACTTTTGAGAGATATCCTCTGTTTAGCCTGCAGAAACATGAAGGGTCCAGTCCTGTCTGACCTCCTGCACATCTGCAACATAAGTAGGTGCTGTAAGCACCTACTCAACAGGACTTAACTTCCACTGAAGCAAAAATAGGACTTTCTTTTGAAATATATGCATGTCCCAGAGAATCTCTTTAAGTTGTAGACTTCTTTTGGCTGTCAAACAAAGTAGCTTCCTGACTCTCTCTAAGTGTACCCTGGAAAAATGGGTACAATCATACATACACTCCAGGTTTGCCCCCCAAATCCACAATAAATGGTTTTAAAGTGGGTGTAAATTAGTCATGTCAGTGGGTACCTACAATTTGGGATATTGAGGCTAGGCTTCTAATTGTCCTCTTGGTTAGTATCCTAGTGTTAGCCTATTAACCTGTGATAACCATAATTATGTTCCATGTGTATGCATCGGATCAGACACTAGACATAACCGAAAACTTCATCCAGTTGTTTTATTCCATTCCATTTTATTTTCCACTCTTCCAGCTGTTTGCCACTCCAGCTTACTGTAAACCAGAGCTGGTGTCTGTGGCCCCCTTTGCTGATGATGTTTCACTTCCTTTTCTTTCATTGTCACCTTTTCCTGTCCACCACTCTTATACTGTGTTCACCCTTCTCCCTCTGTCTTTTAATATTCTTTCTTTCTCTTATGTTGTTTGTTGACTGTTCCACTCTCGCTCCCCATGTTTGGAAAACTCTACTTGATGATGGCCAGAACTGTTTCACATTAATTCACAAGCATTTATGCTGCATATTCACTTCACTAAGAGTAACATCAGATGGTACAGAATTTAATGCTCACTATACTTTATTATATGGAGGGGTTGTTTGCATAGTACTTGCTCAGTGATGACTTGCTTATGCAGTTGGACTGAAGGGATATTTTTGGTGCAGTAAAGTCTCAGTTAACTGGAACCCATGGGGATTGGTAGATGCCGGATAACAACTGTAGTTTCTGGATGCTTGAGAGTTACTATTCCAACTAGGCCTGACTGATACTGTACCCTATACTGTTTGTTTGGTTTGACTTGTTCTCAGGTTGGGGAGAGAGGGAATTTATTCCTATCTTCCTTTTTAAAACTCTAAAAACATAAGGTATGTTTATGTGTGTGTGTGTGTGGGGGGGGGGGGGGGGCGGGCAGAAAGTGCAACACACACAAATTGTATGGGTATTTCTTTGATTTTTTTTTTTTTTTTTTTTGCCGGTTGCTTGAGTTCTGGTTAACTGAGAGTTTTCTGTATTATAATTTGAGTAAAGTGTCTGTATTCATTTACATATTGCCATGGTTGATAGATTTTATATTTCTGCAGTTTTTAAACATTGCACTCTCTACCTAGAGGGATTATCGCACCAATCATGTAGATCATTTCTCTGGTTTCTTCATGTTTGTGGCTTATTTTATAAGCTAAGTGGCTGCAACATCCTTTGTGGTACTGTTAAAATGTTGAAGGGGCATGGAGCCTGAGCCATGGAAGGCTCTCTGGCCTGCAAATTTGTTGGATTGTTCACTAGAACATTCATGTCTTTGCAGAGGTGATTTTTCTGGAAACTAACATGCATCCATCCAGATCATCTCTGTTGTTTTCTGACAAATAGCGTGATTTGCCTTTCGCAAAGGATGTGGCTAAAGCTGATCCTTTGCATTAGTCTCTCTACCTGACCGACACAAGTACAGGGCACACTGTTGATTTAAATTGATGCAGTAACAGTCTAGCTCCTGACAGTTAACATCCTATAAACAAACGTTTGTGTACTTTTGACATCAGCACTAAACATTTAATTTATTAAATGAATATCCTGTCTTTCACTATTTTGTATGGGTGGCAGGGTAATAGACTTAGATGCTTTTAGAAATTTGGTATTTTTGAGCAGTGACAGTGGCACTTTTAGAAGTCAGTTGTGTCATAATCTAGTGCATACAATCTCCTCCAGTCCATAATTGTAACTACTAGTTTCCTAAAAATATTTGTTTCATAATTAATAGGTTCATAGGTGTGTACTAGGCTAATGGCCCTGGGGCCTTTACAAGCCTAGCCATAGGATTACCCTGGCATCGTGCCACCTGACTTTGGTTCCCAGTGCCTCTGTTAAGTAGAGCCACCGGAGTTATCTCCGGGATGAATTTTCTGTTTCCCATCCATTCATCGAGATATCTCTTGAAGAGGGTCAACGAGGTGTCCTGCTTGACATGTATAGGAAGTCTGTTCTATAGTATGGGCAGTCTCTGGGTTATGAACCTGTCCCTCCAGCATATTCTGTTGATTGTAGTAATGAGGTTGAGCTCTCTGGAGCATGTGGTGCAGAGGGATTGGGATTTCCTTAGATGTAGCATTTCTAACAGAGCTGGGTCTGACATGGCTTTGCAAGTCAAGCAGAGATCGCCTTTTTGAGTCTGTCCATATAGGCCAAGTGTTTAAGGCCTATGATCCTCTGTGAGATACTTTTGAGGCTTCTCCAGTTGTTGCAGGTATCTAGTGAGGTACATGCCAAATGGGGCATTGTACTCTGGCCTAATGAGGGAAGAGTAGAGGGAGACGATGACCTCTTTCTTCCTGTATGCAAAACCCTTAGTAATGACATGTGCCACATAGAAGGACTTTCTGACCACAGTGGCAATGTGGTAATCATAAGAGACGTTGCTGTCAACCTGTGTTCCCAGATCTCTTATAATGCTGTCTGTGTTCCATGGACTACCATCGATGTGGTAATTCATGGGAACCGGGTTTTTCCCAAAGGGGATGACAACACATTTTTTGGCATTGAGCTTAAGGCTGTGGTTCTGACACCAGTCGTTGGTCTCTGAGGCCATTCTGTAGAATGTCAACATCACTTGGGGAGTTAATAATAGCTCCTAACTTGCAATCGTCTGTGAACTTTGTCAGCCAGAGTCCCTTTATGTTGGCCTGGACTTCAGAGAAGTAGATACCAAACAGGAGAGAACCCAGGACTGAACCCTGTTGGACTCCACTCGTGACTACTCGGCAGTCTGACTTGGAGTCTGCCACTTTCACACGGTGGGTTCCATCTGTGAGCCAGTTTGCAACCCACCTAGTGATATAGGGGTTGATGCTTAGCTTAGTGAGTTTTTCTATGATTCCTGAGTGGGGAATGGTATCAAAGGCCTTGGCCAGATCAAGGTAGGCTGTATGAACCACCTTTCCTTCATCCACAGCTCTGGTGACTAACCCAAGTGGTCGACCAAGTTGAGCAGGCTTGATCTACCTTTCACAAAACCAAACTGTGTGGGATCCAGAGTTTGGAGATTCCCTATATCCTTGTTTATTAGGTCCATGTTGATGCGTTCTATAGCTTTGCATATCCAACTTGTCAGGCTAATGGGGTGATAGTTCCCAGGGTCTGTAGTCACTCCTCCTTTGTGGAGAAGGATGACTGGAGCAGTGTGCCATTCGGTAGGGACAAAGCCTGAGGTGTGCCTGTGATTGAACAGGGCAGGCAGGTGAGGTGCCAGTTCACTCTGTAGTTCATGTAGAACACAGCCAGGGATATTGTCAGGACCCATAGAAGCTGTATTCTTGGCCTTGGACAGTGCTGTTTTAACCTGTGCAGCAGTAATACTTTGTGCCTGGCAATCTACTGGTATTCTGATGGGTCCTTTGGGGGGGGGGGGTAAAGTTAGCACTGAATCTGTCTGCCAGTATATTAGCAATATCTGTGGGCTTGGTATAGGAGGTACTATTGTGCAGTAGCTCAGAGCAAATTTGGGTATTGCCATGGAGATTCTTTACATTACTGTAGAAGGCCTTGTGGTTGTCTTTACTATCTGCTGCAATTCTGTTTTCATAGCTAGTTTTAGAGGATTTGATGAGGGATCTCAACTTTTTGTTGAGGCCAATCAGGGAGTTTTTCCAGTCTTAGGACTTCACCTTATTCCACATCAGTTTTCTCCTTCTGTTGTAGAGATTGTTTATGGCAGGGGACTACCAGATTGGCTTCCTTTTTTTTGGAGGAGAGCGTCCTTGGTTCTATTGGGTATGGTGAGATCCATGCATTTGTGTATGTGTTCGTATAGTGCATTGGTGTATGATTCGCCAGTCATGCAACTATTCTCCATTTGCATAGGTGCCGTGAAGTTAGCCACCTCTGTTTTTAGGAGCCCAAAGTTAGCTTTGGAGAAGTTTTTCATGGTGGTTACCTTTGCGGGGGTGGGGTGGGAGGGATGTGGATTTCCAAGGTGATTAGTTTGTGGTTGGGTCTAACCAGGGAGGATTTGACTATTGGTGTAGAGCAACAGTTGTCATGTTAGTAATGGCCATGTCAAGGATGTTGCTACCTCTAATGGGGGCAAGAATGAGTTGGTCCAGGACATTGGAATTAATGATTTCCAGGAAACGTTGGGCAAGTATATTGGTACACTAGTAGTTTTCCCAGTTAATGTAGGGGTGGTTCAAGTCACCCAGTATGAGAATGTTAGGTTGAAACCTAATATTCTCTAGGGTGCTTAGGAACATGGATTGTGAGTCTTGGGACATGGCTGGGACCAATAGCAGGCTACGACCTGAATCGCTGTCTTACACAATGTTAGCTGCACCTGAAGTAGCTCTGATGTGTTATGTTGGGACACCGTGCTTTATGAATATAGAAACACCACCGCCTTTGGAGCTTCGGTCCAAGTTCTGAGGCCGAAAGGTGTGGAATGAGTTATAGCCTTGTAGTACGGGGGTGCTTTCTGTTGCCTTAAACCAGGTCTCTGTTACAGCACAAATGTCAGTGTTCTCCATTTTAAGGAGTACTTTGAGTGAGTGCATTTTGAGATTTAGACTTCTAGTGTTGAGCAGCATGACCCTCCGATTGCATTTGTTTGTAGCTGTTACAAAGGTAATTTGGTCTTTGGAACACTGCCTGAAAAAGGCACTATAGGGGTGGCAAGAGCCTTGGTCAGTATCTGGAAGCCCCGTGGTGATGGATGCAGGCCATCTCTGGCAAAGCATTGAGGTCTGTCAAACATGTCATCCCAGGCAGACACGATACTGGATCCACTTAGAATGACCCCAGAAACTTAGCCAACTGTTGAAATCAATCATTTTCTACATGTACTGTGGTATCATTCTGGTTGATGGTAGGATGCTGCTCATGGCTAGAGTCATTCCCACCTTGGCTACATAATCCAAGAGCTCCTCCATGTCTCTTTTCATGTAGTCCAGGGAGGTACATCTTAAGTCATTCACACCCACGTGTACAATGACAGTGTCATATTCGTACCTGTTGTTGAGAGACCTGAGTGCGTGCATTATATGGCTGTTCCTGGCACCTGACAGGCAGCTGTTACTTTCTCCTTATTCAACCTAGTGAGTGGGACATAAGTGTGCCTCACTATGGAGTCACCTATGACTAGTGTGTTGGCCATGCTGTCGTGCTGTAGGGGCTTTGGTTGAGTAGCACACTGTTTAGGAGAGTTCTGTGTCTCATGATTAGTGTTGTGATGTTCATCGTGCATACAACTGTAGTCATAACAGATGGGTTATCCTGCCATCAGGCGGGTCCTCGGTCGGCCGAATTCCAAAGTCTAGGTCCGGCGTCAGTTGTCGTTGCGTCTTTCCTTACTTCAGTGCGACAGGGGTACAAAAGAGGCAGCCGACGCCATTTTCTTCAGTCTTTCTTGCCGCACGGTACCCGAAGCAGTTCGCAAGTGCCGGTCGGCCAGCTCCTGAGATTTACGAAAGTATTTCAGCCGAAGTCTTCTTGAAAGCTAAGTACCCCATTGGGGAAA
This sequence comes from Protopterus annectens, assembly GCF_019279795.1. Taxonomy (NCBI): domain Eukaryota; kingdom Metazoa; phylum Chordata; order Ceratodontiformes; family Protopteridae; genus Protopterus; species Protopterus annectens. Next base: position 936,964,390 of record NC_056725.1, on the reverse strand, counting down.
CTTTTCTTGCCTCAGACCGATGTCAGACAAAGTTAATAATTGCATTTCATGTGGAAAGCAATTACCGCATAAGGATTTCCACTCTTTCTGTATACCTTGCTTAGGCCCAGACCACGACGTCTCGGCCTGCCGTTTTTGTGCTAGATTCAACAAACGCACTATTAAGCGTCGGGCGGAGTTTGCCCTTCACTTTTTTGGCAAAAAATTTAATTATATTATGTCATCAGATACTCCAACTCCAGTTTTGAGCAAAAAACGCAAGGATAACGACCGACATACGAGGTCCACACCACCTACTGAAACCACGCTAAGGCCGACTACCGGTTCTCCGGTACTCAGGGAAGCGCCGATGCAACCCCTGAGTACCTATGACAATGCATTACCGGTGTCTTCAGTACCCGAGGTCGCAGGCTCCTCGGCCCCCATTCCTACTACAGATACAGACGTCACTCCTGGCGGGGAAACTCAGAATTTAGACAGGCCAGCCATTTCTCAAGGGGGTCTTCAGGCCTTCCTCCTTCTCTGTTAAAGCCTTCACTAAATCTAAAACAGCCATGAAAACCAAAAAACAGGTTCCTCAGACCCCTTCTAAAGGCACCATGCCTAAAAAACAGATGCTTAAAATGGCTGAGGATTTAATTACTCTTATCAGGGGTTCTCAGCCCCCCTCTGACAAAGGGCCCAGATTAGAGGAAGACTACCCTTCCACAGATCAAGCTTCTATTACTTCAGAACTATCTGAGGACCAGGATTATGCCTATTCTCCATTCAAAGATTCTGATGCAGAGGAGTCTATTCCCTCTATCTCCCCCCCCTGAGGAGTTCTCTTTTGGGGAAACCCTGCATACATTGAGGGAACACTTTCACTGGGAAGGCCAAGATTACTCAGATTCCAAGAAAAGGCTCAGGGAATTTCTTCTGCTCCCCAGCATAGGCCTCTGGCTATCCCTCCTGTTTTATATATATTGGATGATGTGTACACAGAAGCCAGCCTTAATCCTGATTCTTTGCCTCCAGCTCCTGTTAAACCAGACTGGTATTACCGGGTTCCTGATTCTCACCAGTTCCTATATAAAAGCCATGCTGCTGACCCAGAAACTATTTCACAGGGTCCCAAGGGAATTAAGGCCTCTACTGCTAAAAACCCATTACCTTCTGAGAGAGATTCCAGAGCATTAGAAAGGTGGGGGAAAAAGGTGTACACCTCGGCCACTTTAACCATGAGGGCATTAAACTGTCAGTTTCATATGTTAAAGTATCAACAGTTTTTGATATCTCAGCTGAAAAGCAAGATGACACAACCAGAACAACCAGATTTAAAAGAGTTGCAGGATTTGTTGCATGGTGCAGAGCAAGTGGGTAACCATACCTTGCAGTGTGGTTTTGATGCTTTAGAGGCCTCATGTAGAGCTGCTGTTACAGGGTCTGTTATATGTAGGCATGCTTGGCTCAAAAAGCAAACCTTACCAGATCATGTCAAAGCTAAATTATTAGATGCACCTCTTCAAAAAGATGTATTGTTTGGTGTTAAAGCTGAGGAGGTGCTAAAGAAAATGGAGGAAAAAGCAAAATCACTGCAAACAGTGAAAGATTTCCTGCAGGTACAGCCTCCACGTTTCAGCAGAAACTGGCCTTTAAAAAATTGGTCCTTTCCAGCCACGGACAGACCTCAAAGGGGCAGATACAGGCGTCCAAGGGGTAGAGGGCAACCTCAAGGATCTTTCAGAGCCAGACAGTGGCAAGCACCAACCCCAAGAGGTGGAGAAGACAGATCACAGTCTTTTAGAAAACAGACAACATGACTTTCCCCTACACCTGCCAAGCAAAGCTTTAATGGCAGCACCTTTGGGCGGAAAACTGACATTATTCTCAAAAAATTGGCATATTGTTACAAGAGACAAATGGATTCTGGACATTAATAGACAGAGGCTACAGGTTCCACTTTCACACCCTTCCAAAAATGAGAGGCATGCCAATCCTGCCACAAAATCAAAGGGCAGAGGCACAAAAACAAATTTCAGCTCTCATGGACATGAAAGCAATTCAAGAGGTACCTGCAAAAGAACAAGGTCAAGGGTTTTATTCCAGACTATTCCTGGTACCAAGGGAAGACAAAGATTGGAGACCTATCTTAGATCTATCCATCCTAAACACATATCTACAAGTGCCAAAATTCAAGATGCTCACATTACAGCAGCTTCTTCCCATGCTGGGCAAGGAGTCTTGGCTGGTAACATTGGACCGCAAGGAGGCCTACCTGCATGTCCCTATCAGACAAGATTGCAGAAGATACCTCAGATTTCTTGCAGGTTCAACCCATTACCAATTCTCTGCATTGCCCTTTGGCTTATCTACTGCACCCAGAGTGTTTACGAAATGCCTGGCATCAGTAATCACCTTCTGCAGACTACAAGGGATACAAATCTACCCATATCTGGACGACTGCCTGATCCAAGCGGACAGCAAGGACATACTACTGCAGCACCTGGCGTTCGTAATAAAACTGTTGAACTTCCTGGGATACACAGTCAACAAAAAGAAATCAAGACTAATACCCTCTCAACAAATAATTTTCCTGGGTGCCAGCTTGGGTACAACCACCCAGATGGCCTACCTCACGCCAGACAAGCAAGGGCAACTGTCTCAATACTTCAGAGAAATGGCAACTTACACCAGGCTAACTGCAAGGAAAGTCCTACAGGCTCTGGGATTCATGGCATCTTGCATCCTACTAATCCCATGTGCAAAGCTGCATATGAGGAAACTTCAATGGTACCTAAAAAACTTATGGTCTCAACACAGCCACAGCTTGGAAGCAATTATACCACTCATTCCATGCCTTCAAAAGGAATTTATGTGGTGGGCTCAAGCTTGCCAAAGAAACACAGGTCTTCCTTTCTGTGTACCTCAAGCAACTCAAATCATCACAACAGATGCCTCAGACTACGCCTGGAGAGCACACATGACAGATCAGTGCATTCAGGGAAAATGGACCCGAAAAGAGAAGCACCTTCACATCAACCAAAAGGAAATGCTAGCCGTGCAAAAGGCTATTATGGCCTTCAAAGACCTACTGCATCCAGGCCAGCTATTGATAAGGACAGACAACACCACAGTGATGTGGTACATAAACAAACAGGGGGAAACTCATTCATACCCCCTGTGCAGGCAAGCCATGACCCTATGGAACACAGCACTGGAATTGAAAATTCAACTACAGGCACAATTCCTGCCAGGGAAGGAAAACACACTGGCAGACAACCTAAGCAGAATTATGACAGATCCACACAAATGGAAGTTGCATCCTCAAGTTTTCACAAAGATAACTCAGGCATGGGGACAGCCAGACATAGATCTCTTTGCTACCCACAGAAATTACCAGTTGAAAAAATTTTGTTCAATGACCTTTCATCCACAGGCCTGGAAAGTGGACGCACTTTCCTTCAATTGGGCAACATTGACAGTCTATGCCTTCCCGCCTCTTCCTCTGCTGCCCAAAGTTCTATTAAAAGCCAGAGCAGAGAGGCCGAAAATGATTCTCATTGCTCCAGACTGGCCAAGACAACACTGGTATCTGCTCCTGGAGAGCCTGACACATTCCCCATCATGGATCCTGCCTCTAGTCCCTCTTCTGTTGTCCCAGCACAACTACAAAACCCTTCACAGCAATCTCAAAACTCTAAATCTAGCTGCATGGAGAATTCCTTGATTTCCCAACAGTTTCTCCTCCCCAAGGAGGTGCAGGATGTCATCTTGGAGGCCAGAAGACCTTCTACTAGAAAGGCCTACTCCGCCATATGGAAACGATTTTGCACCTGGAATCAAGATAAAGGACAGAATCCTTGGGTAATAAACATACCTCAAATTTTACAGTACCTAGCCGAGATGTTAAACAATGGACTTTCCTTCTCCTCCATCAAGATCCACGCTTCAGCCATTTCTGCACAATACAACACAGATCCTCCTTTATTCTCTCATCCTCTCTTAAGGCAGTTCCTCAGAGGGGCAAAGAATATAAAACCCCCAAGGAAACCACCAGTCCCTGCTTGGGACCTCAACTTCGTATTGGAAAAGCTGACCCTTCCTCCCTTCGAGACAGCTTCTTCATCAGAGTTACAGTACTTGTCATGGAAAACAGCCTTTCTTCTGGCTATCACCTCAGCTTGCAGGGTTTCGGAGCTATAGGCCCTCATGGCTGTGCAACCATTCATCATTTTCCATCAGGACAGAGTTTTCTTACCAACCAACCCTACCTTTATGCCAAAGGTAGTATCCAGTGTAGCTTTCAGACTATCCACTTACCTACCTTTTATCCCAATCCACAAAACAAAGGGGAAAGACTACTACATTCCTTGGACATTCACAGATAACTTTGTTATTATTTGGACAGGACAAAGCCATTCAAGAAATCTGAGCAACTCTTTGTGTCCTATGCTGCAGGTGCTCAAGGAAAGGCTATTTCCAAACAGACAATTTCAAAATGGATAGCCCACTGCATACGCTTTTGTTACTCATTTCATGGAAAAACTGTGCCTGCATGCATCAGATCCCACTCCACCAGAGCCTCAGCTACCTCTGCAGCCTTCCTCAGGGGGGTCCCTACCAAGGATATTTTGGAAGCAGCCACCTGGAGTTCAATGCACACTTTCTCCAAGCACTATCACCTCCCACTATACTCTAAATCTAGAGTGGGCTTTGCCACAGCAGTCCTGCAGGGCATCCTAGCCCCTCCTAGTTCCACTTAGTGCCTACCGCCCTTACTTAGCTTTGGGATTCTACCCATCTGTTATGACTGCAGCTGTATGCACGATGAACATAGTACAGTTTTGTACCTACCATAAATGTAGATGTTCGAGTGCTCATACAGCTGCAGTCCAGGTTTCCCTCCCTCCAACCCCTCTTAGGACAGGCCTTTTGACAAACCCTTTTCATATAACCTTTTGGGGTACTTTTATGGTGTATTTGCTTGCAACTACTGTTTTTGATTTATCAACATTATGTTTGCCTTCCTTCTGGGGGCACCTGACATCAGGGGCAAGAAAAACTGAAGAAAATGGCGTCGGCTGCCTCTTTTATACCCCTGCCGCACTGACGTCAGGGAGGAAGCGACGACAACCGACGCAGGACCTAGACTTTGGAATTTGGCCGACCGAGGACCCGCCTGACGGCAGGATAACCCATCTGTTATGACTGCAGCTGTATGAGCACTCGAACATCTACATTTATGGTAGGTACAAAACTGTACTTTATACCACCAGAAACTGGCCCCCTACTTTGGGGGATCCTGACAGGTTAGGGCAAGAAAAACTGAAGTAATGGGGTGGATGCCTTCCTTTATACCACTGATGACGTGACGTCATACCTCAAACAACAGCAACTGATGCAGAAATACTACGTCTGTGGAATTCAGGCCAGCCGTGGCCTACTTTGGCAGGGATAACCCTAATGTAATGACTGCCACAGTGAATACACTCAAACATCTACATTTATGGTAAGTGTACACAACTGTACTTTCTTCAAATCAAGTTTGTCTGCCTGGGACGACAAGGTCGACAGACCACTATGCTTTGCCAGAGATGGCCTGCACCTGTCACCCCTGGGATTCTGGATACTGGCTAAGGGTCTTGCCGCCCCTATAGTGCCTTTTTTAGGCAAGGTTCAAATGACAAATTCACCACCATAACAGGAACAGGCAAGCAAAAACTGAGGGTAATGCTACTCAATGCCCGAAGTCTAAATCTCAAAATGCACTGACTCTAGGCACTCCCTAAAATGGAGAACATAGATATCTGTGCAGTGACTGAGACCTGGTTCAACGCTCTAGAGAGCACCCCTGCACTACCAAGCTATAACTCTTACCACACTTTTCAGCCATCTAACCTGACCAGAACAAAGGCAGATGTGTTTCCATATTCATTAAGGATATCCACACCTCCTGGCTAGTTGCGCAGCATATTGCATCCGAAGTTATCCAAGTGTAACTAACTCTGGGCAAAACTGCAATCCAAATTTTAGCTTGCTACAGATCCCCCAGCATGCCCCAGGATTCCCACTCCTCTTTTCTTGATATACTGGAAAATATTAGGGTTCAACCAAACACTCTAATAATGGGTGATTTCAACTATTCCACCATTACCTGGGAAAACTACTCATGTACCAACTCCTTCACTCAATGCTTTTTGGAAATCATAAATTCCAATGCCCTGGATTAACTTATCCACACCCCCACCAGGGGTAACAATATCCTAGACCTAGTCATTACCCACATGAGTGACCGGTGTTCCACACCTGAAGTCAACTCCTCGTTGGTCAGATCCGGCCATAAGCTAATCACCCTAGATATCTGCATCCCACCCCCACCCACCATTAAGGAAACCACAGTAAAAATAATTTCTCCAAAGCCAACTTCATGCTTCTTAAGACAGAAGTGGTGAACTTCATGACACCCATGCAGGTGGACAATACAGTTATGACAGCTGACTCCTACACAAATGCACTGTATAAGCACTTAAACGAGTGCATGGATCATGCTATCCCAAACCGAACCAAGACACTATTTTCTAAAAAAAGGAAGCCAATCTGGTGGTCCCCTGCCATAAAAAAACTCTGCAACAGAAGAAAGAAACTTTTGCAAAAGAAAGTAAAATCTCATGAGTGGAGGAGCAATCCTGGTCAGTGTCAGTAAGAAGCTGAGATCCCTTATAAGATCCTCCAAAGCTAGCTATGAAAACAAAATCACCACTGATTCTAAGGGCAAGCACAAAGCATTCTATAGCTATGTAAGAATCTCAATGGCAATACCCAGGTCTGCTCTGAGTTACAGCACAATGGCATGAAAGTTACAGAACCAACTTATATTGCCAATGTCCTGGCAGATAGGTTCAGTGCTAACTTTACCCACCTCTCACCCCCTAAAGGGCTCATATCTATATAGGAAGAATGCAGAGTCTCTGTAATCACATCTATGCAGGTAAAAGCTGCACTCTGTAAAACCAAAAACACAGCATCCATGCCACCAGACAACATCCCAGGCTGCGTTTTACACGAACTTCAGAACGAACTGGTTCCTCACCTAAGCACCATGTTCAATCATAGTCTCACGTCAGGCTTTGTCCCCACTGAATGGTGCACAGCAGCAGTTATCCCACTCCACAGCGGAGCCACCATTGATCCTGGGAACTATTGCCCTATTAGCGTGATGAGCCTGGTCTGCAAGGCCATGGTACGTATCATGGAACTCATAAACAAAGATATTGGTGACCTCCAAACTCTGGACCCCACCCAGTTCGGGTTTGTGAAAGGAAGTTCATGCCTTCTGAACCTGATCAACTTCTTTGAGGCAATCACCAGAGCCGTAGACGAGGATAAGGTGGTTCACACAGCCTATCTTGACCTCCCCAAGGCTTTTGACACCCCCCATTCTGGAATTATAGCTAAACTCACTAAACTAGGTATAAATCCCTACGTCACAAGATGAGTTGCCAACTGGCTCACTGACAGAACCCACACTGTAAATGTTGCAGATTCCAAATCTGACTTCAAACCAGTGACAAGTGGAGTACCACAGGGTTCAGTCCTGGGACCTCTTCTGTTTGGTATCTACTTCTCTGAAGTACAGGCTAACACAGAAGGCCTCTGACTAACGAATTTCACAGATGACTGCAAACTAGGAGCCATAGTAGAGTCCCCAAATGATGTGGATATCCTACAGAAGGGCCTCACTGAGACAGATGCCTGGCGTCAGAGGCATGGCCTCAAGCTCAGTGCCAAAAAGTGCATTGTCATCCCCTTTGGTAAAAACTCTGTACCCATGAACTACCACATAAATGGCAGTCTACTTAACGCCGAATGTGTGATAAGAGACTTTGGATCCCAGGTGGACAGTAGTCTCTCCTTTGATAATCACTAAGCCACAGTAGTCAGGAAATCCTTTTATGTGGCACACCTCATCACGAAAGGGTTCTTATCCAGGAAAAAAGAGGTCATTGTTCCCCTCTACTCACCACTCATTAGACCCATTATAGAGTACAAAGCCCCTTTTGGAATGTACCTCATAAGATATCTGCAGCAGCTGGAAAGGCCACAGAAGTACCTCACAAAGAGGATTACTGGCCTCAAACAGATGCTCTACACTGACCGTCTCAAAAAACTCCAGCCTTACTCTGTAGCATATCACCTACTCCGAGGTGATCTCTGCCTAGCATATAAAGCTATGTCAAACCCAGAGCTGTTGGACATGCTACACCTAAAGAAATCCCAATCCCTGTGAGCTACATGCTCTAGGGACCTAAACTTTGTCACCACAATAAACAGGACATGTTGAAGGGATAGATTCCTGTCCCAGAGACTTCCTATACTCTGGAACAGGCTACTCATCTGTGTCAAGCAAAGTTCTTCATTAGCACTGTTCAAGAAAAATCTTGATGAGCGGATGGGAAGTAGGAAATACAACCCAGGGATGCACTGCTCAACAGGGGCACAGGAAATTAACTTTCTTGGGTGGCGTAAGCCAGGGAACCTTGTTGGCTAGGGTTACTTAGGCCCTTGGGCCAATAGCCTAGTACCTACCTATGATTTATATATTCTTTTAACGTCATGAGTTTATAGAGAAAGAGGCAAAAGTGCTTTGGGTAGGATTGCAGCTTTGTTTCCATATGACATCTTAAGTTTTAATTTTGGAGAAGTCTTACTGTAGATGATGGTAACCAAGGAAGCTTTGTCCTGATTTTACTGCATTTGTTGGTTTTGGCCAGTTTAGAAAACCTACATTTTCACACTTCCTATTCCCATCCTCTATCATCACTTCTAGTCTTCCACAGAGAATGAGCGTAAAAAAGATCAGCAGCATATTGTAGTAAATTGCCTTTCCACTGGCCTGGCATACCCTTTTTTTGAATGATGTGAACAGTATTGGATTATGCATCGATCCTTGAGGGTACTAGCAGTTAACTGTCTTGGCGCAGGTAGTGTTGCAGTATGGTGTTCTCATGCAGTGATTGTGCAGGTTGCTTATGATTTATAATGTTGGTACAACAGCTAGACCAAGACCTACTAGGTTGTTGCATAACATTTTGGGGTTCACAAAATCAAATGTCTTTAAAAGATCCAGAAAGATAACTTGGGTGGAGTGCTCACTGGTTCCATAACAAGTCTGTGTAATGCAAGGAGTTTGACAAGACAAAGGCAATGCAAGTACTTATGGATATATAGTGTGATCTGACACTGGGGTTCCAGAAACTTAGGCAACTTACATAAGATGATATGGGGGATGTGGACTTTAGAATTAACTGAATGAGCACATATGACTGATGTAATTAAACAGGGTATTCTAAGTGCCAACAGTAAGCTAATGGTAATGGTCGTGGTGAGAATAGTAAGAATATTACTAGCTGCCTGGCAAACAGAGTTGTTGCGTGAATAACACAGCACAGACCTAACATGATGGCACAGTGGGATATGTGGATAAAGTTAGAGAAACAATGGGGAAGGGGTGATCCTTTGTAGATGATTTTAATTTGCAAGCAATGGATGTTTCTGTACCTTTGTCAAGAGTAAGTAAGGAGGATGGTAAAAGTAAAAATTTCAGGGAGTCTGGAAAATGAGGGATCAGGCCAACTGAAATGGGGCATTATTGCTTTGTGATGAGTAAGAGGCGTAATAGAGGTCAGTCCCCCAATCTGTTACTGACAGTTATATAACAGTTTGTACCCTGTTGTGTTAGTGTCCTTAGAGGGAAAGTCAGACTAAAACAGCAGTGCGGGGATGTAGATGGTAAGTTGGTGGATTGAGGGAACAGAAAATGAATGAACTTCTGGTATAAATAAATGGGATGCAGTTTCTAAAATATTATGGAGAAAGGTTAAAATAGAAGAAAGGGGAAGGAAAGGGCTTTGGTGAACAAATGCTGAATGAGGAGCGGTGTAAGGAGGGAAATGATCAGGCCTGAGAAATAAGGTGATTAAAGGCCTGGTTAAAGGGCAGCTGACAAAATTAGGTAAGATGTGCATGGGGAAGGTAAACAAAAATGAGGAAAGTGAGCAGGTGCAATATGGAAACTGATTCTTAGTAAAATTTTTGCTAATATAATTAGGGAAAATGAGGTATTTTTTGAGGGGACCTTTTTATTGATTAGGATAATGTAATTTTCATAAGTTTGAGGTTGAGGCAGAATGAAGATTTTGAAGGCCAGTAAGGTACAGAGACGATGTGTTACGTCCCAGTATGCTGTAACACTAGCAAGGGGTGCTGGTGAGTCCTCTTGTGAGACTGTTCAATAATTCTTAGAAGGAACTTGTAGATCTGGAGAAGTGTACCAGTACTGCTTTTTTAAGCTGATTGTCCATCATAGTGGGTTTGGATCCCACTGTGCCTCCAATTACTTTGTTTCAACTTGTGGCCTGCACACTAGAAGTGACAGATCTGGAGTGAGTAGCCAATGTCAGGTAACCTCTTCTAAGGGGTGGTGTTGGTGGAGTCCTGGCTCAACAACAGCACCTGGGGGAAGACCTGGATTTGCACACTTGCATCTGTGGACTCTTGGTGATTTCAAGTCTGCCAAGGAATGAGCGGGCACTTGAGTTGGAGTTTCAAGTCTGGTAAACTACATTAACAGAGCATTCACTGTAGTTGAGTGTTTTTTTACAAACAGGGAAGATAGGAGCATGCAGAAAAATCCCTTATTTGTAATAGATGGTGGCTGTGAACTCTGCTTCTCATTTTATTGTCCTGCTGCCTGAGGATGATGGGTGTCAGGAGGAACTGGTTCCAAAAAAAGGCAGCAGAGGTCCCTTTGTGCAATACAGTTGGACGTGAAGCTCTGTTAACACTTAATTATAGATCTGATGTTAGTCTGACCTCTGTAGTATACCAAATGGCAAAACCTGCAGGTATGGCAGTGCAGGGCAAAACCATAAATCATTCAAAAATTGTAGCCTGCACACCGAGGGTGAGATGAACCAACGTACTCTTTAATTTGAGTAAAAGCAAGACAAACTGGTTTCAGCTGCTAAACCAAAGCCTTCTTCAGTGTCCATGATGTAATCTCCAATTCCACAATAAACACTAATCACAATTAATAACAAGGTATCCCATAGTTTGATCATAATAATCCGTTAAATCCAGGTGGGAATAATCCCCCCCAGTCTAACTATCTACTTCTTCTCTTTATTATCCAATGTAGTATGCCAACCAGTAGTGTTATTCCTCTTGCCTAAGATAATATCTATAATAGTAAATCTGTAAGAAGCAGATGAATGTATTACACAATGTTTCTTTAGGGCATTTGTAATCCTTTTATGTTTAATATCACTTAAATGCTGGCTGACCCGAAATTTAAATGCCTTAGAGGTTTGACCCACCTGAAAAGCCCCACAGGAACACATGGCAAGATATATCACCCAGTCTGAGGAGCAATTAGCAAAAAAATTAATATCATAAACCCTGCTTGTATTCCGAGTACTAAAACTCTTGATTTTGTTAATTCTATTGCACTGAACACAGTGACAGCATGGAAAACATCCAATAACTGCCTCACCTGTCAGTGTAAACTGTGTTGAACACCTAACCTTATTCAACCTCTGTTTGTAATGATTTAGATGTGCCCCCACTGTCTACCTCTTCTGAAGCCAAAATGGCATCTATTCTGAATGACCCATCCAATTTTCTGGTCTGACAATAATATGTTCCAATTCTGATGAATGACCTGACAAAACATGTCAGTGTTCCGACTATATGTAGTAGTAAACCTGGGTTGAGAGGAATTACATTTTGTTTTATCCTGATATGTCATAAGATCAGACCTGTCCCTACATGCTACCTGGTGACAAGCCATGGTGATAGCCCCTGGTTTATAACCCCCACATTTAAATCTCCGAACCATATCCTGCCTGGAGTTCTCATATTGTTGGGCTTCGGAACAAATACGTTTAAGTCTAATAAATTGTGACTTGGGAATGTTACGGGTGATATGTGGCAGATGAAGACTGCTGGCATGTAAAATGGAGTTGTATTGAGGGAACTTGCGAAAAACTTGGGTGTTCAATGCACCATCAATATTCTTAGTCACTAAAACATCTAAAAAAGTTGGTCATAATGGCAAGTAAATTGTAAACCCCATTTGTTATCGTTAATGTGTTGAATAAATTCCTCAAGATATTTCACATCTCTCCTCCATATGAGCCAGCAGTCATCTAAATAGCGGTGCCAAATATCAAGTTCAGGTATATAAATGTTATGTAGGGCATCATAAATCAATTGCTCCTCTACGTATGCCATAAATAAATCTGCGTATATAGGGGTAAATGCTGCCCCATGGCGGTGCCACGTGTTTGCCAGAAAACATTCTTCTTGATAGTAAAACATTTCATAGTAAGAACTTTTTCTGTAAGCCCAATCAAAAAAATATTGAACCCAGGAGGATATAGCTCGGAGGTCTGTAACTAATACTTAAACGGATTTGTTCCGATGCCCAGCAATATGAGAACTCCAGGTAGGATATGGTTCAGAGATTTAAACGTAGGGGTTATAAACCAGGGGCTATCACCATGGCTTGTCACCAAGTATCATGTAGGGACAGGTCTGATCTTATGACATATCAGGATAAAACAAAATCTAATTCCTCTCAACCCAGGTTTATTACTACATATGGTCGGAACACTGACATGTTTTGTCAGGTCATTCATCAGAATTGGAACATGTTATTGTCAGACCACAAACTGGGACGGGTCATTCAGAATAGATGCCATTTTGGCTTCAGAAGAGGTAAGACAGTGGGGGCACATCTAAATCATTACAAACAGAGGTTGAATAAGGTTAGGTGTTTGACACAGTTTACACTGACAGGTGAGGCCGTTACTGGATGTTTTCCATGCGGTCACTGTGTTCAGTGCAATAAAATTAACAAAATCAAGAGTTTTAGTACTCTGAATACAAGCAGGGTTTATTATATCAATTTTTTTGCTACTTGTTCCTCAGACTGGGTGATATATCTTGCCACGTGTTCCTGCGGGACTTTTTATGTGGGTCAAACCTCTAAGGCATTTAAATTTCAGGTCATCCAGCATTTAAGTGATATTAAACATAAAAGGATTACAAATGCCCTATATAAACATTGTGTAATACATTCATCTGCTGCTTACAGATTTACTATTATAGATATTATCTTAGGCAAGAGGAATAACACTATTGGTTGGCATACTACATTGGATAATAAAGAGAAGAAGTGGCTAGTTAGACTGGGGGGATTATTCCCTCCTAGACTTAATGGATTATTATGATCAACCTATGGGATACCTTGTTATTAATTGTGGTTAGTATTTATTGTGGAATTGGTGATTATTTCATTGTCACTGAAGAAGGCTTTGGTTTAACAGCAGAAATCGGGTTGTCTTGCTTTTACTCAAATTAAAGTACGTTGGTTCATCTCACACTTGGTGTACTGACCTCTGTAGTGCTAAAAAAGATCCTGAGGGAATGATGAGCTTAATTTTTGGAGGAAGATGCCCTTCCAAATAGGCCACGTCAGTGAGTTTTCTTCAGTTTTACTGTTGTAAGGCAATGGAAGTGGGTAAGGGAAATGTGCTGTGTGGAAAGTCATAAAGGGGGGCTTCTTTTCATCCCTTTGTATAGGGAGTCTACTTCATGCATTTCTACCTTTTCCATTTATAGAAGTACTCCAAAAGGCAAGAAGAGAAAGCAATGTTCATGCCATTTCCCATTGTCTATTAAAGACTACCACTTTATTTTTCGGCTAGTTCATATGAGCAAGGAGTGACCACTATCAGATTCTTACCCAACAAAATAGGGTATTAGTGCATCCACATCTAAGGAGCTTCCAGATAGTGTTGTGGAAGGTCCCAGCCTTGGATCCTTTAGGATCCCATTCTCTCTTGAAGTGCTGTACAGTTCTACTAGAGACCTGAAAACCAAGCATTAGGACATCTTACTTTGCTGAATGCAAAAGGTTCTGTGTCTGATGCAATTCTGTGGATGTCTTACCTGTGACAACTACATAATTTATAGTGCTTCACTGTTCATCTGGCAGTCCTCTCAATTTTTTAACTCCATAGAGTTGCAGACAAAGCAAAAAAATAACTAGGGGAAGTTATCCCAAATTATGGACACTTTTTAAATGTGGGTACTAATTTAGAAGTTCTTAAAATATCAAATTTTAGGATGCTTGGAGCAAAAGTTAGAGAAGACATTAGGCACATCCCTCCAAAATCTTGACAGTTGAGAGGATACCTCAAGTGTACATCATTACAAGGAATGTTCCGCATTTTGAGCCTTAAAGTTCATGTTCCTCATTGCTCCACATTGAGAGGGTCTGTCACACATTCAGTGTTAGGAATATTTTAATTAATATCTATGACAAATAATGAATCATACAAATTCTTCAAAAGACCGACTGATTAATAAGTATAAAGTAACACATTCTAAACATCCTGTGTACTTCTAGTTGAAGTTGGTATATGATCCACATTTGGACCATTTATTCCACATCATGAGAGACATTTCCACATTTTGGAGATAGAAGGATGAGGGCTATGGTTGAAAGGTCCCACAGCATGCTGTTTTGTGGATCTATAAAGATCATGTCCCCTGTTGCAGCCCATCTGTATGTGGAGCTCCTTTTGTTCACCCATTGTGCAGTCAGGTGGTTTCTAAACGGGGTCCTGCAAGTCAATCCATCCATGAAGCATATTGCTTGTCTTTCAAATTTTGTGATGCAAAAGTTGACATTGACCATTTTCAAATCTGGTGCCTCTGTGGCCGCATCTTCTTGGATGATTTCTAAGCTCCATGTGAAAAGAATCATGTGGCCTTTCATTGGGGAGGGTCTGTGAACTTGTCTGTGCTTTATTCCAGTAGTGATCTCAGAACTGGAGATGAATCCAGACCATCCAGTTGCTGATAGTTAATTGTTTTGTCCCAAAACAAAGTGGGGAGGATATTTCTGGTTAATGGATGTGCATAGACAGTTGAGATTCTGTACAGAAAGGACAAATGACTTCAGGTAGTGTAATTTAACTCCTTGCTGCTTTTATGCTTGGCAGAGAAGGCAAACAAGTTAAAACAATCTACTCTAAATTATTTAATTTGTTCTGTTTTGTAATGAGCATTATGGGAAAACATTGGAAAGACAAGTAAGGGTGCATTTGCCCAGGATGTTGGTTACTTGGGCCACTATTCATATTTTCTTAAAACATTTCAAACCAAGTTTTCATTCTGGGGAAAGGCAGGCTGTCTGTAGTCTTTCTTGTATATTATGATGAGTCTCCAAAGAGTAGTTAAGACTGCTTTAATACTCTTCTTATGACTAAAAATAATACTGCAGCAGTGATCCTTATAACAAAAGGGTATACTCTTGCTGGCTCTGTTGTGTAGAGGGCTAAAACTTTGACTATAACCCAGATGACAAGAGGAAGAGTAGTGGATCAGGTGCTGGCAGGGATGGGTGGGGAAGGAGGGGAGTGAATCACTAGCACTACCTTTTGTAAGGGGAGGGAGCACTGTTTCTAGTTGACCAGTCACTGCTAAGTAAGAAAAGGCTTAATGCAGTAGCCCACACTAGTGACGAGGGCTTGGCAAGCCTATTCCTGTGTAATGGCAGCCCTTGTAAGTTGTTTATGGAAGCACACAAAATTGGAGAGTATAGGGGACCCCTTGGTTATACAGATGCTCATGTCAGCCCCAAAGTATGGGGTTAGGGCCTTAACATAAATGTCCTCGTACACAGGACTGGAGAAAGTAAATTCTGCCGATAGGGGTGACAGCAGTTAGAGGTACAGAGAATAGTCAGGGGGGGGGGTGCTGGTAGTTACTGGAGGAAGTTGCCTAAGGATCCAACATACTGGAAACAAATAGAGAGGGAGAGGTAATAGAATGGAATGAGGCCAAGAAGACATTTGGACTGCAGGCTAGTGATTACCTTCCCTATCAGGGATTGATAGGAGAGTGTAGGCAAAGAGAAAGGGATAGGGAAATCCTAAGGGAAAGACCTGCACTGGTTGAATTTTTAGTTGAATCTAGAACAGAAGCTGTGCTGTTAAGATAATTAGTGGTGCTTGTAAAATATTCCTTGATAACTGTAGGAATCAGTTAGTGGTGGTCAGAACAGACTGGAATGAGAGATTAGATGAGCAGTTCACAAGAAACAATGGATGTACATATGGCTCCAGAATATGCAACAAAGTCTAGAAGATTTAGGATTTTTGCTTGGAAGTGTTTGCATAGGTACTTTCATACCACAAGCAGACTCCAAAGTATATTTCCTCAGGTAGATGGCAAATGTTGAATGTGTAATGGGGAAGAAAGAGGTACCTGGGAGCATATGTTTTTGGAGTGTAAGGAGTTGGCAGACTTTAAAAATTCCCTACAAAGTACTGTGCCAGAAATACTGGGTGAGCAAATGATTGTAACTAAGGAAATGATTTTTTTTGACCTGGGATATAGGATCTGAATTGCCTAGAGATAGATAAGGCGTTGTAAAGTTTAATTCTCGTGACTGCTGAAAAAGACATTACTAGAAAATGGAAATCAGAGTCTAAACCACCATACTTAAAGTAATAAATGTTGTGATGGAGAGAAAAGAACAAGAAGTTAGATCTTTAGAAAAGGGTAGGAGCAAATTGCATAGAAAAAATTGAAATTATAGTAACAATACATGGAGAAAATATTTTGTAGCTGGAATTAAGTTTAAGAAAAGGCTAGAATTGAACTGTTCGTGGAATTGATCACATTTATTCTTCTATACAATGTAAACTTAATATGGTTTGTTTACTTTTGTGTAAGTTTGCCTATGTCACAAGTGATAATTCAGTAAAGATGGTTTAAAAAAAGAAACTGCCCTTATTGCCAGGATACCACCAGTAATGCAGAACATACAGTCCATAGCTGCTTTGGACGATGATGCCTCTGGCTGTTAACCTTTTTACAGAGAAGTATGCAATACATCGGAACAAAAACAGGCATTAAAAAAACAAGTGACACTGTTGTGTTAACGTAACGAAAATAATAGTAGATATTAAACTAGAAGGAATTTTGCTCACCCCTAAGAAAGCTGCTATCCACCTTCTCCCTTGATTGGCTTCCACAGACCTGGGATGGAGGCTGGAATGAACTTAAGAGGCCAACTCCCACTCTTATGGTGAAAGAGAACAGACAACCTTTTTCTTAATATGTCTTTTCAGTTACTGGCATTCGTGATAAGATTATCTGAAAGGTGAGAGACCTGTGGCATCTTCCCTCTGTCTTCTCATCTAAAAATGGAGAATGGAGCGAAGTGCTGTTTTTATTCTAGAAAACCCACTGTCTGAGCTTAGTATGCCTTCAAATGCCATTTAATGCTAACTGAGGCTACACATACCTCTCAACTTCTTAGAGCAAGAAATCTGGACAAAGACATAATAACGTCAGTCATTAATGATTTACCACTCATTTGCCAGAAAACCACAGTTTTATGAAAGAACGGACCAAAAATATGAGACAGAAATTTGGACATTCTGCGAAAATCTGTACAGTTCAGAGGTATGATTGTGTCCCATGCACAGTACCAAGGGACCCCAAGGCACGTAACCCCAATGCATAATATGTACTGTCCAGGGCACACTTGTGTTATTTTAGCTGGGGGGGGATGAAATTGAAAATGGTGAAGTATATTGTTCTTTTTACCTGAATGACATTCTGACCCCTTTACTAGGAGGAGGAATTCAGCTTTACTGTGAGAATGTTAGAAAGGTATTATTTCTGTCAGTGTCTGATTCCTGTGGCTAAGGTATGTTACTAGAGGCAACCTATTTGAACAGTTGCTGTTACTACCAGCATGCTCATAAAACTGTATTTTTGTTTCGGCTGAAGAGAATGTGATGGATGAAACATTGCTTGGGCTAAACATGCATGTTTGATGGTAGAAATTACCTTCCCCCTTTTTTGTCATGCTGATTTGTGTAAAGTTAGCCTTATTGTACTCCCTTAAAATGCTTAATTAGTAAATTAGAAAGGTTTCAGGGAAGAAACTGCTTTCGTCTTTCATTTAATATTTTGTTTTGGGTGTCATTTTACACCGCAAACGTGAGAGCTGCTTAGATATTCCTTTATTTTACCTGTCAATGTACTTCATATAAATGGTCCGGCAAACTGTCTGGGATGGAATCAATTATAAGATATGTTGTTTTTTTGTGTGTGTGTGCAAGGTTTGTCATTATTACCAAATGTTGTTGAATAGCTTTACTTGTCAAAAACAAAAACTAGTAGCAGAAATTCTTTGTGGTCTGTTCTTGAATTGTCACATTTTTAGGATCATAACACAGTGTGATTATCAGAAGTACTTTGGTGAGATGAGTCCACGACTTTAAGGATGTTGTTAGTCCAGAATCTAATAGTTAAAACCATTGTTTGGAAAAAAAAATACTTAAGTTCATCTGTTGAATGTGACACATGTTTATTAAAAATAGTACTGATTGTTTCTCTAGTATATGTATGTATTTTATTTTGACTTGGACTTTGCAAAACAGTTTTACCTCTTTGTTTCAAATAAAAAATAAGTTGAAATAAAGTCCTCTTATTTGTACCAGGCTGGGTGTTTTTGTTGCGGCTGCTGCTGATTTGCGCATTGCCAGCTGTTGTAGATGAGAGGGCAAAACAATCAAAATGTCAGGGTATTATGCTGGGGAAGCTGATGATCAGGTCTCATTTGGCAGAATGTTCAAACATGCTACACTTGTGCTGCAAAGAAAGTGACTGTAAAGCTGAAATGGGGCAGTCTGGAAACCAAGATTTGTTGGTTGTCTTACTTGCAGATTGGCCATTTAAACTTGCATTACTGATCAATTCAATACCCATTTGTGCTTTCATATGTATGCATTCTACCACATTCCCACACTTCTTGCCAGTTTTGTATTTTTTTTTACTGTGAGATTCTCTAAACGTTTTTTGCAAACAAGTCTGGTTACCAGACTGCATTCATAGATCTTTTCAAGGTCTTGTGTTATTCTAGCATTTAGGAAAATGTGTTAACTGCATGTGGTAAAGTGTCACGCTGCCAGTGGGACAAGAGAACATCTTTTGCAGTGCCACAGTACTTTTTAATGGCTAAGCCGACAACCGTACATGATGTCCTTCCATGTCAGTGTTGCGGTATTCATAGCCTAAGGGATCTCCTTCAGTATATCAAAGCCTTTAGCACTTATAGGTGTGGTCCATCACGCAAGATATAGAGCACAACGTTGACGCACGAACGAGCACACTCAGAACTTCTTTGCAGCCAATCTGTACACTTAACATCAGTCTGAACACCCTTCTGCACTGCTGGTTGCCAAGCCATGTTTCAGATAACTACCCTGTTGGGGTTTCTTCTTGTGTGTTAGTGCTTTTGGGTTCATGTCATCAGAAAGGGAGAATGTCATTGTGGGAGGCAGGTTCCTCATAAAGACCATCATCATTAGTGTCTTTTTTGTTTAGGTACTTTCCACTACCATAAGAAGTGTTCTGGCTGCCAGAATTATTTTTCCCTAATACCCTACATAGTTGTCTCTCCTCTTTATCTGTTTACTTTGAAAACCAGTGTCTTAAACTGTTGGCTGAAGGTACTGTTTCAGAATCTTCCCATCCCGCGGGTAAACAGTCTGTAAGAAAAAGGCCAAAGAACTTCGGTCTGATATGGTCTCTTAATCAGCAATCAGACCTCATCAATGTAAAGGAGATAAGGGCTTTGCTTCTAGACCTTCAGGGTATTCATTCCCTCTTTCATCCCTGGTTCCTCAATTTTTATAGACAGTACCACAGTGGTATGGTATGTCAACAAGCAAGCAGCTACAAGGTCCTATCTTCTTTGCAGACCAGCTGTTCAAGTCTGAGATGTAACTTGCCAGTATCAAGTGTTTGTTCAGGCAGTTTACATTCTCTTGGAGCACAAGCTAGTGGCAGACTCTGAGCAGGTCTAGCACACAAGCGCACAATTGGATGTTCCATAGAAATGTGTTCCTGGATATTATCCATCAGTGGGGTATTCCTCAGGTAGATTTTTTTGCCTCCTCTGAACAGACAACTTCCTCTCTTCTGTTCAAGAGTCCCAACTCCTAAAGCTTGGAAAGTGGAGACCCTGTCTCTTCCTGGGAAGGGGATGTTTTTCAACTCTTTCCCTCCCCTTCCTCTTTTTACCAAGAGTCTTGCACAACATCAGGCAGGACTCTCCAAAAATTTAGCTAGTGACTCCTTTTTGGCCAAGACATTGTTGATTCCCCTTCTTTCTCACTAGGCCAGGGGCAGTCACCACAAGTTATATCATCTCTCAGAAGACAAGGAATGTCTTATCCATCCTCGCTTGTCTACTGTTCAACTGATGCTATGAGTGGAATGGCTTTGATCCCTTTTAGGCATCTCTTTTCTAAGAACATGCTTCTGGTCCTGCAGGAGGTCAGGAAACCCACTAGCAGGAAATCTTATTTGTCCAAATGGAAAAGATTTTCTATCTGGTGTGTCTCTCACCATCAGGATCCCCTATCTGTGGAGGTTCCTCTGGTTCTCTCTTATTTGTGTGATCTGCACCATGCTGGGTAGCATATTCTTCAGTTAAATTTCACTTGTCAATTTCTACTTGACTACCCTTGACTTCTCCTCTGGCGTCTAGATTTCTTAAAGGAGTCCATCATATCAGGCCTCCCAGACAGCCTATTCCACCTTCATGAAACCCATTTTTTTACTAGAAAAATCAACTCTGGTTCCTTAGAGCTTGCTTCATCAGCTTCCTTCCAGTGTTGTACTTGGAAAACTGTTCTTTTGGCTCTCACTTCAGTCAAGGGGAGTGTCATAACTTCAGGCTGTCACGGCTGTTCTTCCTTTCTTAGTTTTCCACAGAGACAGGGTGTCACTTCATACCAGTCCTTTTATGCCCAAGGTGGTCACTGAGTTGTCCCTTTAATCTGTTTATTCAGCTACCCTACTTTTTTCCATCTCTGCAGTCTTCAAGTGAGAAGGTTCTTCACACCCTGGATTTCCAAAGAGATATCAAATATAATTTGTATAAAACTAAAGTTATTTGCAAATCTGAGCAGCTTTTTGTTTCCTTTCATCCCAGGTCTTTGGCTTCAGCTATCTATTAGCAAACCATCTCTTCCTGGATTTCTAAGGTCATTTCATTTTGTTGTTCTTTTCATGGTAAATGTGTTTACCTCATCAGTAAAGGTTCACTCCACCAGGGCAATTGCCTCTTTTGGTGCTTTTTTTTTCAAGGGGATAGATTACCATTTCCATCCTGGAGGCTGCCACTTGGTCCTCTGTTCATATTTTCACTAAGCATTACAAGTTGGATGTTATTCCCAGGGTTTTCCTGTATGGGGTCTAGGGGGCTTTTCCATGCTGTCCTCCCAAGCTTTCTCTTGAGCTTTTTATACTCTTCCTTAGGTTATGAATACAGCAATAGTGATGTACTATGTCCAGTTGTGTAAAATCTTAGCATAATAATAGATGTCTTTCTCTTCACTGTTGCAGTGTTCACTCTCCCCTCCTGCTGCCTCTGCTGTAGCTTGTTCTTTCTTGCTGTCCTGGCTGAGGATCTCTTTTCCTTTTTCACCTTCTGGATGCATGTTTTTCCTTGTCCCTATGGGCAATCAGTTCTTCCTGGAGCTTTTTCAGTTTTGTGTGTGTTTGTACGTCACCTTTATGTCCTATGCCTTGCGCGTGGAGCGTGCATGTAACATTCGATACTTATAAGTACTAAAGGCTTTGGTATACTGGACAGACTTTGGGCTGTCCTTAGCAGGAGATGCCATAGGTTATGAATACTGCAACAGTGAAGAAAAGGACATCTGCTGTTACAGTTAAGATTTTACGCAACTGTACTTTATAAACACTTTTCCCTTTAAGATTATGATCCTACTGTCCTTTCTCCAGATCGAACCTAGGTATTTCTAGCTAGAAAAAACCTTGTTGACTGGCATTGGTAATGCTTTTGCTGACCCATTGATACCTTACATGTTACGTAACTCAATATTCCAGATTTGAGCAAAACATCTTGTTTAGCTTGTGAATATAGGTGTGTAGTGGACATATTTGGTTCTCATAAAAGGTAGATTTCTGCCCCATATCCCCATCCCCATTGGCAGCATGTGAGTGATGACATGAAGGTCCTTTTCTTAGGTGGGGTTTTTTGCCTTCATTGCCAGAACTGCTTGAGTGATAAAAGAGTTACAGAATTAAGAGGCTTGCCTTAAATTAACTAAAATTGTCAACGTGTTACCCCGATTTACAGTCCGTTGAAGTAGAGATCTGAGGAGAAGGAAAATAGATGCTTACGGAAGTGATGGTATTTCTGAGAATGTGAATATGTAGTGACAGAAAAAAAAAAAACATGAAGGCATTGATGTCAGAATGAAAGTGGAGAATGTTAATTGTTAGTTAACGGGGCTGTGATGTTGATGTTTTGTACACGAGGGCAAAAGCCTACATCTGATCTTTGCTGTAGTTCTTGGATTCCCGGATAGATCACGCCTCTGAGCTCGATATGGCATTGTTTCTGGAGAATATTAATAATGGTGCAGAACAATTACTTGCTCATTTGCAAAGTGATTAAAATTCATGCATAATTTAGTGGAAGTAATAAGCTTCAGAAGCAAGTCTCTCTCTCCTCAAGAGCTCATAAATAAATAGAAATTAATGCTGACTTGTCAAAGCATTTGCATTGTAGACAAAAAGAAAATAGCGTGCTACAAAGTTTGAGACGTGATTATTGGCTTAAGTTTTTTTTTTCACTAAGGATTTTTCCATGAATCTATTGTTCCTCACTTGAGTCTTTTAGACATCTTTCTCTTGTTTATCTTTGCAGCATTAGGTGAATTTTCCAGTGTTTGTTTTGCATTGTTATGAGATAGTAGTAGGTGTTGTATAGCTCTTTTGTCAGTGGTCCTGCACACACATTTATTTTGTGCAGTTAACTTATTTCTTCTATGTGTAACACACTAGCTAAAAGAATCCGTTGCAGCCATGACATACAATATATGTAGAGTGTACAGTACCTTAAGCAAGAAACTTAGCAACTTGGCAGGCATATTTCATCAGTTAAACCAGGTGTTAGTCAGCTTTGAGCTGTTATCTTTTAGCAATGTTTTTCTTTCAGATTACTAAAAGTAAATTCATGCAAAACACAAACTTACCGTGAACCTCTCGGGGAATTAAACTTCATTATTTAGTACAAATTTATTTCATAGGTATAAGTAAATGAAGAAGAAAATCTGACAACAGAAGCATATAGGACCAAACTAGGAAAATCCTTGGAAAGTACAGGAGTGTGTCCAAAACTATCTAAACCCCCTTTATCAAGGCATTAATGGAGATGATGCAGATCTTCTCTAAAAACATGTTTCAGCACTGTGGCTATGTAATTCACAGTAGTAAAGTATGAGATTACTAACACACTCAGGCATACATACCAGAGACTCTACTATGTCTAGACCTTTTTTGCCCTTGTTTAGGCCCACTTTTGTTGAAAACGTTGGGGATCTAAGTTCCAAGGCGGTTTATCAAAAACTCTTGGATAGTTAAGTGCCGTCTTGGGCATAGCAGCTGTCCTGCAGCAGAAGAGTATGGCAGTTGACTAGAGAGAACCTGACAAAATGCAGATGTCTGTGTAAAAGCATTTAGAAGTGATCTCCCTTTATCAGGGTGATATGGAAACTTTATTCAGAAAAACGTGTGTGTAGTGAGTAGAAGCATGTCTCACATTTCTGGTACTTGAGCATTCGGTTAAACCCAGTTTGTGTAATATCAAGCATAGATTAAAAGCATCCCATTATAATGAATAGACTAGTGCCCCCCACCCACCCTACTGTTGTCCCCCCACGCATATCAAAGCAGTGTAAATGTTACAGAATGAGATCTTCATGCCACTAGCCAGCACCCCCCCACCCACCCACACGCACATTTAATTTAATTCAAATTCTGTCTGCGCCTATAGATACTTTGTATTGGCCAGAGTGTTTGACTTTACTGGAAGCCTTATGCCAGGTAGTTATCCTGCTGAGTGGAAACAAAGAGGACTAGCATCTGGTACAGCTCCAGTAGATTAGGATTCTGGTCATCCTGATTTATGTTGGGCACCTGTATTTGAGCTGCAGTTATGTCATGGTGCAGGTATCAGATATTCTCTTCAGCATGACTTGGTGTGCAAAGATGGTGGCTCAGCATCAGCTGGTGTAGCAGTTCTGTGAAAGAATGCTGTTTCTCCATCTATAGTGACCTTTCTGCTTTGGTGATCACAACTTTCATGACTGAGAGGCTTGATGGCTTCCTCTTTTGGACCCTCTGGTTCATCAGTATTGAAGTTTATCTCCTGAAAAATGCTTTTTCTAGTAGTTATGAACTCTGCAGTCTGGATCTTGGAGCTGCATGTCTTTGCACAAGAAAACGTGTCTGTTTCTACATGTAAAACCTTTTTTTGTTTTTCTGAAGCTGGTTTCTGAGACATCTTTGAACCAGTCCATTCATTCATGATAAATGTTCTTTGCTAGAGCAGAAACTAATGGGATATTGTGTCAAACACTGGATGTGCACTACCAGCTTAGGTTTTACCAGAACTGGGTGCATGAGTTTAGGAAGATAGGCCAGCTGTTTTTCTTCTTTGTTGTTGAGAAGGATGGGTTAGCATCACCCCTTGCCCAATACATTCTTTGCCGTCTGGTGGCAACTACCCATTGGAAGGTACTGCTGTCAGGTGCCACTCTTACTACTGTTGAGTCATCTTGTCACATGCTTCAGCAGTTCTGTCTGGCATACATCAGTGTCACAGCCACTTGGTCTTCTGTAATGCTTTCAGCAGGCATACTATCTCAACCCTGGGGCGGCTGCCTTTTTGTATGCCTTTTACTTCAGTTGTTTTTAGGTCTCCAACCCTCCATTGCAGGCATCTGCCCTTTGTCTCTCATGAGCCCATATGTTTATTTTCTATTTGATAACTGGGTGAGCTGTTTCAAGACTTTTATCAGCCACTACCTGGGCAAACAAAATCCTACAATATCCTTTGCAGCAGATGAGATGTTCTTCGTGTTTCACTGTTGCAGTCATCATTTTTGGGTTATCTGCTTGTAGTAGCCCTCCGTCGGCCTGATTAACAAAGTCTTAGGTCCTGTGTTGGCTGCTGTCCCTACTTCCATGACGTCAGGTCGTCAGGGGTATAAAATATGCAGCTGACGGCATTACATCAGTCTTTCTTGCCGTGCGGTGCCTGAAGCAGAAGCAGTTCGCAAGTGCTGGTCAGCCGACTCCTGAAATTTTCTAATTCGAGTTTCAGAACCGAAGTCTTCAGCTAAAGCCAAGTAATCCGTTGGGGAAACTTTTTCTTGCTCCTTACCGATGTCAGTAAAAGTTAATAATTGCATTACTTGTGGAAAGCAAATACCTCATAAAGATTTTCATTCGTACTGCATTCCTTGCTTAGGCCCTTACCAAGACGTACCTTGGTGTCGGTTTTGTGCTTTATTTAATCAATGCACTGTCCATCATCGGTATATTTTCGCCTCTAAATATTTCAGTTCTCGGTTTAATTATCCAGAAATGTCATCTGTTAGCCACCCGACTACCGGGATTCCGAAAAAACGCAAGGATAAAGACAGAGACAGGCCGCCGAGGTCCAAAACTGCTGACGATGCTTCTCCTAAGCCAGTCACCAGTTCGCCGGTACTCAGTGAGGCATTTTCACAGCCCCTGATACCCGCTACTTCTGATTCGCAGGCCTCTACTGAGACCCATTCAGAGTCCGGTATGCCGCGAGATGCTTCAACTATGGAACCTGTGGATGTCTCCACCTTGGATGGGTCCAGAGCTGCTGTGCAGGCACCGGCTTCTGAGGGTTTATTCAGGCCTACGGACTTGCATATTAAACCAACACCGCCTTCATTTTTTGGGCCTAAATCTAGAACCATGCCTAAAAAAATGACGCCCAGGCCGCATGCTCAGGCCTCTATGCCTAAAAAACAAATAAGAATGGCTGAAGATTTTATAACTCTAATCAGGGGAAGCCAGTCTCCCCCTTCTAAGAGACCTAGCCAGTCTCCCCCTTCTAAGAGACCTAGGACTGAAGTTGTTTATGATTCCTCTGACCAGGATTCTTCTGATGATCTGGATTTGCCCTCATCTACTTATGAGGATTCTGATGCAGAGGACTCTTATTTCCTCTGCTTCCCGTCCAGAGGATTTTACTTTTAGTGAAACCTTACATACTCTAAGGGAGCATTTCCACTGGGAAAGCCAGGATTTTTCTAATTCAAAAAAGAGGTTCAGTGATTTCTTACTCCTGCCTCAGCTTAAGCCTTTAGCTATTCCTCCTGTACTAGACATTGTTGATGATGCTTTCTCAGAATCTGGTTTGGCCCCTGATTCTTTGCCTCCTGCTCCCAGAAAACCTGACAGATATTACAGGGTCCCTGATTCTCACAAGTTCCTTTTTAAAAATCCTATTGTGGATCCAGAGACTATTTTACAGGGACCCAAGGGCATTAAGGCTTCTACTGCTAAAAATCCTACCCCTTCTGATAGAGACTCCAGGGCGCTGGATAGATGGGGTAAGAAGGTTTGCACTTCTGCAACCTTGGCCATTAGGGCTTTAAACTGCCAGTTTCATGTGTTAAAGAATCAACAACATGTTACTGGATTGCTTAAACAGAAAATTATGTTGATTCCTGACTGTGCAGAAAATGAAGAATTACATGATTTAATGCATTCTGCTGAACAGGTTGGAAAACATACTTTGCAATGTGGATTTGATTTTTTTAGAGGCCTCTTGCAGGGCTGCTGTTACTGGGTCTGTGCTCAGAAGGCATGCTTGGCTCAAGGAGCAATCTTTACCTGATCATGTTAAAGCTAAATTGCTGGATGCTCCCTTAAACCAGGGCCGCCTGTTTGGCAACAAGGCTGAGGAAGTTCTTAAAAAGATGGAAGATAAAGCTAAATCTATGCGATCTGTTAAATATTTCTTACAAGTTCAGCCTCCTAGATTTAGTAGGCACTGGCCCTCTAAGAATTGGTCCTTTCCAGTCCCTTCCAGGTATTCTCAAGCCAAACCCATACGTAGCAGACACCCCAGGTTTCAGTCCCAAGGGACATACAAGATTAAGCAGTGGGGGGGTTTCCGCTCCCAAATCAGGGAGTAGTAAGACTCCACCCTATGGAAAACAGTCTCAATGACTGGCTTCTAAAACTTCCAAGCACTTCCCAACTGAATGCTCCTTTAGGCAGAAAGATTGGTCTGCAGGCCAAAAACTGGCAACTCATTACCCAGGACAAATAGGTTTTAAATATTGTGTCCCAAGGATACAGATTTCACTTCCACACCTTACCAACACCAAACGGGTGGCCAGATCTACCCCCAAATCAGTGGGCAGAGGCCCAAAAACAAGTTCTCTCTCTCTTAAGCATGGGGGCTATTCAGTTGGTACCAGAAGAGGAAAAGGGACAAGGGTTCTATTCGAGACTTTCCCTGGTACCCAGAAAAGAAAATACACAGTGTCCTATCCTGGACCTTTCTACTCTAAATACCTTTCTGGTGGTTCCAAAATTCAAGATGCTGACTCTTCAGCTGCTTCCTATGCTAGACAAAGATGCACGGTTGGCTACACTAGACTTAAAAGAAGCGTACCTGCACATCCCTATCCGGGAATCTTGCAGAAGATACTTATGCTTCAAAGAAGGCTACATGCACTATCACTTCTCTGCACTGCCCTTTAGCTTATCTACTTTGCCCAGGGTATTCACAAAGTGCCTAGCTCCAGTCATTGCATTCTGCAGGCAAAGAAATTTTCAAATATATACCCATACCTGTACGAGTGTCTAATTCAGGCAGAAAGCCAGGACATAGTTTTGAAACATCTGGCATTTGTTCAAAGGGTGCTGACTTGTCTGGGGTACACCATAAACAAAAAGAAATCATACCTGGTGCCCTGTCAACAAATTATATTCCTGGGAGCAAGCTTGAATACAACTTCCCAGATGGCTTTTCTCACGCCAGAGAAACGAATTCATTTGACAACCTACTTCAAACAAGTGGCCACAAAAACCCAGTTAATCTGCAAGGCAAATTCTGCAAGTCTTGGGGTTCATGGCCTCCTCCAGTCTTCTAATTTCATATGCACGGCTGCATATGAGGGAAACTGCAATGGTATCTCAAAAGCCTATGGTGTCAACATTCACAGGATCTAGAAGCAATGATTCCTATCATACCTTGCCTACGCCTACAATTCCTTTGGTGGGCAGAGGCCTGCCACCAGAACAGCGGACTATCATTCACACTCCCCCTTGCCGCCCAAACCTTAACAGATGCATCAGACTATGCAAGGGGGGCCCACCTGGCAGGGAAGTGCATTCAGGGCAAATGGAACCAAAGTCAAATGCACCTGCATATCAGTCAAAAAGAAATGTTAGCTGTACAGAATGCTCTGACAGCATTCAAGGACCACATTCTTCCAGGACAGTTAATGATAAAGACATACAACACCACTGTTATGTGGTACATAAGCAGAGGGTACTCATTCTTACCCCTTCTGCAGACTAGCCATGGCATTGTGGAACACAGCCCTGAGTTATCAAGTCCATCTACAAGCTCAATTCCTGCCAGGAAAACTAAATACACTGGCAGATGAACTAAGCAGAAACCTCATGGACCCACACGAGTGGAAACTGGAACCAAGGATTTTCAACATGTTGACAAGCAAATGGGGAAGCCCAGATATAGACCTGTTTGCCTCCCCCCAAAACTATCATTTGGACAGATTTTGCACAAGGACTCCCCACAAATAAGCTTGGAAAGTGGATGCTCTGTCCTTCAGCTGGAAAAACCTATCAATTTATGCCTTTCCCCCTCTGCCTCTGCTCTCTAAAGTACTTCTAAAGATCAAACAGGACAAATCAAGGACGATTTTGATTGCACCAGTCTGGCCACTCCAACACTGGTGTACCCCCGTACCCCCACTTGTGCAGTGTATCACTGTTGGCCCCATGGCACCTGCCTCAGACTCCTACTCTATTGTCTCAACAGGAGAATCTAGCAGCCTGGCTAATTACATAATTTCTCCTTTACCATCCATCAGTAAACCAGTGATGGATATCATTTTAGAGGCAAGGAGGCCTAGTACTATAAGAAAGTCTTACGCTGAAAAATGGAAAAGATTCTGTGCCTGGAACCAGTCTCAAGGGATGAGCTCAGCAGTTCCCAGTTTACCTCAGATTTTACAATACTTAACTGAGATGCATCATAAGGGGCCTGTCTTTCTCCTCCATCAAAATTCATGCCTCAGCCATCTCAGCTTATTGTAACACAGAACCACCCCTCTTCTCTCATCACTACTTAAGGAGTTCCTCAGAGTGGCCAAGAATCTACAACCACCCAGTAGAACTCAAATTCCAGCCTGGGACCTCAACTTTATATTGGAAAAGCTCACCCTTCCTCCTTTTGAGACAGCTGCCACTGCAGACTTAAAATTCCTTTCTTGTAAAACAGCTTTCCTTTTAGCAATCGCCTCAGCAAGAAGGGCATCTGAATTACAGGCCCTCATGGCAGTGGAGTCTTTCATCATCTTTCATGCGGACAGGGTGTCCCTCAGGACCAATCCCTCCTCCTTGCCGAGTGTGGCTCTTAATCAGTCCATACATTTGCCATCCTTCTTTCCTAATCCACAGAACAAAGGGGAACACATTCTGCACTCTCTAGACGTGCACAGACAACTTAGATTCTACCTGGACAGAACTAAACCTCAAAGGAAATCTAATCAACTGCTGGTGGCATTTGCTGCAGAGGCAGAGGGGAAGGCTATTTCAAAGCAAACCATTTCCAAATGGATAGGCCATTGCATTAATTTCTGCTACAAACACCATGCAAAACCTATCCCACATGGGATCAGACCCCACTCTACCAGGGCTGCATCTACCTCTACAGCCTTTCTCAGAGGCGTCCCTACCAGGGACATCCTAGAAGCTGCTACCTGGAGCAAGCATTAGCATCTGCCAATTTTCTCAAAATCCAGAGCTGGCTTTGCCACTGCAGTCTTACAGGGCCTATTAGCCGGTCCTAATTCCATTTAAAGTCCTCCTCCCATCCTTAGCTTTGCGATTCTACCCAAAAGTGATGACTGCAACAGTGAAACACAAAGAACATAGTACAGTTGTGTACACTTACCATAAATGTAGATGTTCTAGTGTATTCACTGTTGCAGTCCTGTTTACCCTCCCTCCAGCCCCTTCTTATTTTGGATATACCTCTACTTTCCTTTGCCATCTTCAAAAGCTTTTTGGGTGCATTTGCTTTTTTGTTGGAGGTATTACCTTGTATATTTTTAGATTTAACTGCTTCCCATTTTGGGGGCACCTGACATCTGGGGCAAGAAAAACTGATGTAATGGCATCGGCTGCATGTTTTATACCCCTGACGACCTGACATCATGGAAGAATGGACAGCAACTGATGCAGGACCCAAGACTTTGTTAATCAGGCCGACTGAGGGCTACTGCAAGCAGATAACCCAAAAGTGATGACTGCAACAGTGAATACACTCGAACATCTACATTTATGGTAAGTGTACACAACTGTACTTTCTCCCCCTTCGAGGGTAGGGTGCCCTTTGGCATCTTTCCGAGTCTGATTACTGCCTCGCATCCATAAGTGCAAGAGTTGTGAGGCAGGCATCACATATGCAGTTAGGTTGGGGATTTTGTCCAGCAGTTCATCTCAGTGGGATAATGCTACAGTTTGCCAACGAGTTTCATCCTGCAGTCCTGGGTTTGAGTTCTTCCTCAACTATGTGTAAACTGTGCAACTCTTAAACAAGTCATTTAAGTGAACAGTGTTTCTAGGTTGCCTCTGAAAAGGGACACAATATTCATTGGGCTATAACCCATTTAGTTAACAAGCAAGCAGTCAAGTACGGTTTTGTGTATCTAAGGAGTGGGGAAACCTTAACTGAGGAAGGGCAAGTATGTAGCATGGTGTACATCACTGCATGTGGTGACATATCTACTCAGACCTTCACTGCTGCTGAATGGTTGGCAGCTTGCATTGCAGCTGGGTTGCATCTACCATTATCCACCAAGAAGTGCCCAGTTTTGAACATAGATCCACCCTCTCTCCCCATGATAGGTGAGCCAGTACAAGCTGTTCGTCTCCCACTATACCCAAACCGCTAATCAAACTCTGATAATTTCTTTCATTGTTAGCACGCCATGCTGCTACACCACAGATCTGGGAGGTTATTCTGAATCTTGGTCTCTGGGCAATCTTCCAAGTCCTTCAATCATGGCAGGTTTAGTGCTCAAGAGTCAGCCTAGTTGCTGACTCAAAAATACCCTGATGTTAAATATAACAACTGCATTCTTATTCAGTTTGTTGATTCATATGGCATACTCTTTGATGGGTCCCAAATGCCATTACACTCACATGCCCACCCCAATATTAGGAAGCTTTCCTATGTACCCTCTTTTGGGAGTTCTATTTAAGTTTGGTAACTAAACATACATGCATTAGTAGTCAGTGCCATTTTTACATTGCTGTTTTTTGATTTGCAAGAAGTGTACTTATGTCCTTCAAGGATGCATCTGCAGTCCTAACAAATGGGTTGTCCTGGCCTCAGGCAGCCCTTCGGTCGGCCGGATTCCAAAGTCTGGGTCTGGCCTCGGCTGATGTCGCACTTCACCCGACGTCATAGCTGCAGTTCAGCGGGTATAAAGGCATCAGCCGACGACATTTTCCCCAGTCTTTCTTGCCGCGTGAAACCCGAAGCAGAAGCTGTTCGCAAGTGCGGTCGGTCAGAACCAGAGATTGCTGCTACGAAGACTTCTAAAAGCTAAGTACCCCGTTGGGGACTCTTTCTTGCCTCAGCCGATGTCAGAAAAAGTGAATAACTGTTTAACTTGTGGGAAACAAATACCTCATAAAGATTTCCACTCTTACTGCCTACCTTGTTTAGGCCCAGACCCCAGACACGACGCAGCTTGTCTAGCCTGTGCTTCCTTCAACCCGGCGGACAGCGGACGCCGGGGGTAGTCGCCAGAGAGAGGAGTATTTTTCGCCCGCTTATATCATGCCGTCGGAGACTCCGACTTCACATTTAGCTAAAAGCGTGAGGAAAGGACCGACACCAGCGGTCCCCGTTTTTCAGTTTAACACCGCATTAGTGTCTCGGGTGTCGGTAAACCGAAACAGGTTCCCCGATTCTCCGGTGTGCTTCCTTCCCTCTGACCTCTGCCTCTTGCGGCTGAGGCAACACCAGCGGGCGTTTTTTGCCGAAAACGCAGTTAAGTCAATTATGGGTAATGCCGGTTCGGCGAAACGAAAGTCTCTTCGCCGATTCTTCTTCCTCCTTCTGCCGGGCCTCTTGCAGCGGCTGGTACTCTGCTACGGAAAATCCACCTGCTCTTACAGTTTCACAGGATTTATCAGATACTATCCCCTTAGATGTATCTACTCCTACACGTGGAGCTGATAGGCCCCCTGCATCCATGTCAGTTAAGGCCTTTGCCAGGGCTAAAGCAGCTAAATCTTCTAAGGCCGTGCCTGCTAAAACCCCCTCTCACAGGCCTAGCTCTAGTACTCAAATGCTTAGTCTAGCAGAGGATCTCATTTCTTTGATAAGGGGAACCCAGTCTCATCCTGACAGGGCCTCTCACCCTCCTCCAGAGAAGAGGCCTAGAGCAGAGCCCCCTGAGCCAGTTTCTTCAGATTACTCCTCTGATGACTCAGAAAATACAGAGCCTCCAGAAGGCCCTTATTCTCCTTATGAGGACTCTGATGCAGAGGATTCCATACCTTCTGCCTCCCCTCCTGAGGAATTTTCTTTTGGGGAAACCTTGCATGCTATGAGGGAGCAATTTCAATGGCAGGGCCAGGATTTTTCAGACTCTAGGAAAAAGGCTTTTTACATTTACCACAGCATAGGCCTTTAGCTATTCCTCCAGTACTTACAGTTGTGGATGATGCATTTAATGATGTTTGTACCGCCCCTGACTCACTTCCTCGCGCCCTGCTAAGCCCGACAGATACTACAGGGTTCGGACACACATTATCATTTGTATAAGGCTCCTATTGCAGACCCTGAAACTATTTCACAGGGCCCCAAAGCTGTAGCAGCTGCCTCTGCCAAAAACCCCCTCCCCTCTGAAAGAGAATCTAGGGCATTGGAGATGGGGTAAAAAAGTTTATACTTCTGCTACTCTTTCGGCTAGGGCCTTAAACTGTCAATTCCACATGATTCAGTATCAGGAGTTTCTATTAGATCAGCTCACTAAAAAACTGTCCTCGCCTGAGCCTTTGGACCGTAAGTCCCTTCAGGATTTGGTGCATAACACTCAGCAGGTCAGTAATCACTCCTTAAAATGCGGCTATGATGCACTGGAGGCTTCCTTTAGATCAGCTATGACTGGTACAGTGATCAGAAGGCATGCATGGTTAAAAGAACAATCCTTGCCAGACCATGTAAAGTCAAAGCTTCTAGATGCTCCCATGGAAAAGCACAGTTTGGCTCCCCTACACAGCAAGTGTTGAAGAAGGTGGAAGAAAAAGCTAAATCTGTCCAGACAGTCAAGGATTTCTTACAGGTCCAGCCTCTGAGGTTTAGGAGGAACTGGCCTTCCAAGAATTGGTCCTTTCAGGTCCTTCCCAGACACCACCAGAAGCAGAAACAGGCACCCTAGAGGCAGAGGTCAATCCAGAGGTGCCTACAGGGGACGTCAGTGGCAGCCTAACAGCCAGAGAACTACTGCCACAGACCCAGCCACTACCACTTCCACAGGACAATCACAGTGACTTGGCTCTGAAACCGCCTACCAGGGAACAACTGGCAGCTCCATTAGGCGGAAAGCTAGCCTTATTTTCAGTAAATTGGCATTTCCAGTGGTGGGCCCAGGCCTGTCAGTTGAACAAAGACTGCCCTTCCACAGGCCTCACCCAAGCCAGACTATCACCACGGACGCCTCAGACCTGGGTTGGGGGGCACACATGGTGGACAAGTGCGGACGCCTCAGACCTGGGTTGGCATACATGGTGATGGTGTATACAAGGCTTATGGACTCAAGACCAGATGAACCTACACATAAATCAAAAAGAGATGCTGGCAGTAAAACAGGCAATTCAGACATTCAGACCATTTCTTCAACAGGGTCATTTGCTGATAAGGACGGACAACACCACAGTTATGTGATATATCAACAAACAGGGAGGCACACATTCATATCCTCTATGCCGGATGGCAATGGATCTCTGGAATGTAGCCCTGAGCCTCAACATTCAGCTCCAGGCCATATTTGTGCCAGGAAAAGAAAATATACTAGCAGACATCTTAAGCAGAACCACCACGAATGGATGCTGCATCCAGACATCTTCAAAACCATCACAAGGAAATGGGGACTGCCAGAAATAGACCTGTTCGCATCCCCACACAACCACCAATTGAAAAAATTCTGCACAAGGACATACCACACTTTGCTTGGAAGGTGGACTCCTATCCTTCAGTTGGGAAAACCTGTCAGCATATGCATTCCCACCTCTTCCTTTGATGCACAAAGTGCTACTGAAGATCAAAGAAGATCACCGAAGGATCATCTTGATAGCTCCAGACTGGCCGGGGCAACATTGGTACCGCTACTGAGGAGCACGTCCCCGGAAACGCGCCTCCTCTACCCCTACGCCCTCTACCTCTACTGCTAACACAGAACAACTTCAAAATCCTGCATCCAACTTGAAAAACACTGCAAATCCTGCATCAACTTGAAAACACTGCTAGCTGCTTGGAACATTACATAAGGCAAAATAACCCAGTTTTATCTCAAAGGGTTAAAGACATTATCTTGGAGGCTAAGAGACCCCCTCAACAAGGAAAACTTATTCAGCTAAATGGAAAGATATCTCATTTGGAGTGCAACAAAAGGAGTAGATGCATCATTGGCAAACATAGCTAACATCCTGGAATACTTAGCAGAGCTTTTCCACAGTGGTCTGTCTTACTCCTCCATTAATATTCATGCATCAGCAATTTCAGCAGAATACAACATGGATCCTCCAGTCTTTTCTCAACCTCTACTCAGGCAGTTTCTCAGAGGAATTAAAAATGTAAAGCCACCAAGGAAACCACCATTGCCTACATGGGACCTACATGGGACTTGAACTTTGTGTGAAAAGTTGAACTTTGTGTTAGAAAAGTGAACTACCCCTTGAACCAGCAGCAAAGGCAGAATTACAGTACTTATCTTGGAAAACTGCATTCCTGCTTGCAATCACTTCAGCTAGAAGGGTTTCTGAATTACAGGCATTAATGGCAGTACAGCCATTCCTTATCTTCCATCAAGATAGTGTCCATGAGACCTAATCCTACCTTTATGCCAAAGGTGGTCTCCAGGGTATCATTAAACCAAGCAATACACCTGCCAACATTCTTCCCCAACCCACAGAACAGGGGGGAAAGATTGCTGCATACCTTGGATGTACACAGGCAATTGCGCTACTACCTGGACAGAACCAAGAACAATAGAAAAACTGACCAGCTTCTGGTAGCATATGCAACAGGAATGGAAGGAAAAGCAATTTCAAAACAAACAATCTCAAAATGGATAGGAAATTGCATTAGATTTTGTTACTCTTTTTCATGGAAAGGTAACTCCAGAAAACATCAGACCTCACTCCACAGGGCTACAGCCACTACTACAGCTTTCTTCGAGAGTGTGGGCTACCAAAGACATTTTAGAGGCTGCTGCTACTTGGAGCTCCGTGCATACATTTGCCAAGCATTACAATCTACCTTTATACTCCAGATCCGAGCAGGTTTTGCCACTGCTGTTTTGCAAGGGATCTTAACTACACCATAAACTCTTAGTGCCTCCTCCCCAGTTTGGCTATGGTATTCTACCCATTTGTTAGGACTGCAGATGCATCCTTGAAGGACATAGTACAGTTTTGTACCTACCATAAATGTAGATGTCCGAGAGGTATGCATCTGCAGTCAGATTTACACCCTCCTTCCCTCTGTGGTACTCCTAGGTATTTTGCCCATCTTTGTAGCTAGCTGGGGAATCTATTATGGTGTATTTGTTTGTATATATGTATATTCATGTTTATTTCTATTTGCTCTCTATTGTTTGGAAACATTTGCATTTATCCAAATTTAGCCTTCCTAGAGGCACCTGGCATCTCTGGGGCAAAGCAAGAAACACTGAGGAAAATGGCGTCAGCTGATGCCTTTATACCCGCTGAACTGCAGCTATGACGTCGGGTGAGAAGACATCAGCCGAGGAGGCCAGACCCAGACTTTGAAATCGACATCGACCGAAAGGGCTGCCTGAGGCCAGGACAACCCATTTGTTAGGACTGCAGATGCATACCTCTCGGACATCTACATTTATGGTAGGTACAAAACTGTACTTTTTAGTGATTTGCAGTTGATTGACATGATCGGTGCTGGGGGTGTGTTTATGTTGTTGGAACATATCATCACTGTGTGTCTGCTGCCATAAAGCATTAACTTCCTCAAGTGCAGGCTCTTCTAAGAAAAAAAAAAGCCAAATTACGATTGGTGGCAAGGATGGACACTGTCCTTCAGCCATCAAGTAATTGTTTCCCCCATGGACTTCCAAGATGGCTTCACACTGATCAACATGTTGATTTGAGCTCTCTGCGAAAACATGAATTGTTTAAAAAAAAAAGTCTCCGTGAAACTGTCAGTTTGGGTAAAATTCTGTCACTGACTAGTAATTACACTATCTGAATGCCAGCAAAAAAATGGAGACTGAGCGAAAATCAAGGAGAAATGAAAATTCTGTCTAGGAAGAATCTTGCAGCTGTTCAGTAAAAAGCAGTTTGTTAGCTTTGGTATAGGAGATGTCTTCAGGTAATTTAGAGGAAAATAAATGAAATGCCCTCAAGGGTGTTTAAACTGAATGAAGCACTGATGTGTAATGTATGCTAAAAAAATCTAGGAGCTCAGTCCATATAATAAAATATATCAAAGGTGAGACCAAATGAAGCCAAATAGATCCACAGACACTTTATTGTAGTAAGCACTTTCACAGTACTGTAACACTGCTTCTTCAGACTATAAAAGCTCAATAAAACCAACATTTGTATAGGTACAATTAAATAGCATAGTCCAATGAAAACTTCACAGTCATTAAAACATCAGCTTACATCACAATAGTTAATATGAGCTATCCATAAACTGTCATTTAGAAACAAGTAACCAGTGAAAAAAATAAAAATGTAAACAAAAACATATATTATTGGCTGGCAAGTCAACACTGTAAAACTCCACTGCCAATCATGAGTAGACAAGGTGATCTGCTGTGGCGACCCTTAACTGAGAAAAGCCGAAAGAAGAAGATGATTAAACATGCATATAATTTATTTCAAACTCCTAGCAGCTAAAATCGGTTTCAGAGGAACTTTACTGTTAGGCCACTTGCCACAGTCTGCCCTTAACCTAATAATTTACTTTCTGTTGACTCAGTCCTATTCACCAGATCACCCCTTCGCTCACTGAGACTAATAAGCTGTCTCACCATACATTTAAGAGTGTGAAGATTCATGAAGGACAACATGCTTGGCCAAGGCATTAGTGCAGATACTATTTCTGATATTGAAGACATGTTCCCTTAGCCTATATTTAAGGTGCCTATCAGTTTTTCCAACATAAAATGAGTGGCACTCATGGGCGCCGGAACCATAGAGTGAGGGGGGAGGGGAGCCCCCCCCCACACTTTTAGTTCATCCATCCCTTGTCCCTTTGTGCGCCTCCCAACTGCCGCGATGACGTCACATCAGCGCACGTATTTCCGGACGGTTTTTGCAAGCAGGAACAAACGGATTTATTCAAAGCTGCTGCCAGAACAGAAAGGATTTATTTGCAGATGCTCTGGACTGTAGACTAGGATGTAATTGCAGAGTGGAGTGGGAACGGACAGAAGCTGCTGGAGTCTATCAGAGTGAGTACACTGCTGGACTGTATTTATTGCAGAGTGGTGTGGTGTGGTGTGTGTGAAAATGCCCCCAGCAGGATACATCTGGTGGCTAGAGGTAATCAGCCTCAAACCCTGTACCTTGGGTACAGGTAAAAAGAGCCTAAAGTCCCTAGCCACCATCACTTGTAAATTTATGCCTCATATTTTTGTTCTGTTCCTCTGGTTTGCAGGAGTGGTAAAACAAAACCTTTTTATTCTAGCAATTTGCTAATGTTATAAAATCAGTATTTGAAATGTGTCCTTATTTTGGGGCTGTATTCCCCCATTATTGGCTTTGTTCTGTATTTTTGTGCTAAGAGGTTGAGAGCTATGGTGAGAAGTGAGAATTGAATTCACTAAATGATATGATAGTGATTTAAGTTCGTCTTCCTGTCTTTCAAGAAACTGCTGGATGTTCATCGTGCATACAGCTGCAGTCATCACACTTGGGTTATCCTGCCGTCAGGCGGGTCCTCGGTCAGCCGAATTCCAAAGTCTAGGTCCGGTGTCGGTTGTCGTCGCTTCTTCCCTGACGTCAGTGCGGCAGGGGTATAAAAGAGACAGCCAACGCCATTTTCTTCAGTCTTTCTTGCCGCGCGGTGCCCGAAGCAGAAGCAGTTCGCAAGTGCCGGTCGGCCAGCTCCTGAGATTAACGAAAAGTATTTCAGCCGAAGTCTAAGCCAAGTACCCCGTTGGGGAAACTTTTCTTGTCTCAGACCGATGTCAGACAAAGTTAATAATTGCATTTCTTGTGGGAAGCAAATACCAGCTAAGAATTTTCACTCTTACTGTATACCATGCTTAGGGCCAGACCACGACGTCTCGGCCTGCGGTTTTTGTGCTAGGTTTAACAAACGCACTATTAAGCGCCGGGCGGAGTTCGCCCTTCATTATTTTGGCAAAAAATTTAATTATATCATGTCGTCGGATATACCGACGCCAGTTTCAGGCAAAAAACGCAAGGATAAAGACAGACATCCGAGGACTGCACCGAGTATGGAGATCACGCTAAGGCCGACTACCGGTTCTCAGTGAGGCGCCTACGCAGCCCCTGACTACCGATGAAACTATTTTACCGGCGACTTCAGTACCCGAGGTCGCAGGTTCCTCGGTCTCCATTCCCACTGCAGATACTAACGCCACTCTTGGCGGAGAAACGGAAAGTTTAGCGAGGCCTGCCATTTCTGAAGGCGTTTTCAGGCCTACCACCTTCTCTATTAAATCGTTCTCTAAATCTAAAGCTCCAATGAAAATTAAAAAACAGGGTCCTCAGACCTCCTCTCAAGGCCCCATGCCTAAAAAACAGATGCTTAAAATGGCTGAGGATTTGATTACCCTCATCAGGGGTTCTCAACCCCCCTCAGACAAAAGACCCAGGTTGGAGGAAGACTTCCCTTCCTCAGACCAGGCTTCTATTACCTCAGACCTTTCTGAGGACCAGGATTACGCCTATTCCCCACTTGAAGACTCTGATGCTGAGGAGTCTATTCCCTCTGTCTCCCCCCTGAGGACTACTCTTTTGGGGAAACCCTACATACATTGAGAGAGCACTTCCACTGGGAAGGCCAAGATTACTCAGATTCCAAGAAAAGGCTCCGGGAATTTCTGCTGCTTCCCCAGCATAGGCCCCTGGCTATTCCTCCTGTCTTAGATATTTTGGATGATGTGTACGCAGAAGCCAGTCTTAATCTGGACTCTTTACCTCCTGCCCCTGTTAAACCAGACAGATATTGCCGGGTTCCTGATACTCAGCAGTTCCTTTATAAAAGCCCTTCTGCTGTCCCAGAAACTATTTCTCAGGGTCCCAAGGGGATTAAGGCCTCTACTGCTAAAAACCCTTTACCTTCAGAGAGAGAGATTCCAGAGCATTAGAAAGGTGGGGGAAAAAGGTGTATACATCAGCCACTTTAACCATGAGGGCATTAAACTGTCAATTTCATATGTTAAAGTGCCAGCAGTTCTTGCAGCTGGAAAGCAAAATGACACAAACGGAACAACCAGATTTGAAAGAGTTGCAGGATTTGTTGCATGGAGCAGAACAAGTGGGGAAACATACCTTACAGTGTGGTTTTTATGCTTTAGAGGCCTCATGTAGAGCTGCTGTCACGGGGTCTGTCATACGTAGACACGCTTGGCTCAAAGAGCAAACCTTACCAGATCATGTCAAAGCAAAGTTATTAGATGCACCACTACAAAAAGATGTATTGTTCGGTGTTAAAGCGGAGGAGGTACTAAAGAAAATGGAGGAAAAAACGAAATCTATGCAAACAGTTAAAGATTTCTTGCAGGTGCAGCCTCCACGTTTCAGCAGAAACTGGCCTTCAAAAAATTGGTCCTTTCCAGCCACGGACAGACCCCAAAGGGGTAGATACAGATGCCCAAGGGGTAGAGGACAACCTCAAGGATCTTACAGGGCTAGGCAGTGGCAAGCACCAGCCCCAAGAGGTGGCGAAGATAGACCACAGTCATTTAGAAAACAGATGCAATGACTTCCCCCTATGCCTGCCAAACAAAGCAATAATGGCAGCACCTTTGGGCAGAAAACTGGCCTTATTTTCAAAAAAACTGGCACATTGTTACAAAGGACAAATGGATTCTGGATATTATAGACAGAGGCTACAGGTTCCACTTTCACACCCTTCCAAAAATGAGAGGCATGCCAAACCTGCCACAAAATAAATGGGCAGAGGCACAAAAACAAAGTTCCGCTCTCATGGATATGAAAGCAATTCAAGAGGTACCTGCAAAAGAACAAGGTCAAGGTTTTTATTTAAGACTATTCATGGTACCAAGGAAGGACAAAGATTGGAGACCCATCTTAGACCTATCTATTCTAAACACATATCTAGAGGTACCAAAATTCAAGATGCTCACATTACAGCAGCTTCTTCCCATGCTGGGCAAGGAGACTTGGCTGGTAATGTTGGACCTCAAGGAGGCATACCTGCATGTCCCTATCAGACAAGATTGCAGAAGATACCTCAGATTTCTTGCAGGTTCAACCCATTATCAATTCTCTGCATTGCCCTTTGGCTTATCTACTGCGCCCAGAGTGTTTACGAAATGCCTGGCATCAGTAATTGCTTTCTGCAGACAACGAGGAATACAAATCTACCCATATCTGGATGACTGCCTGATCCAAGCGGACAGCAAGGACATTCTATTGCAGCATCTGGCATTTGTAATAAAACTGTTAAACTGCCTGGGGTACACAGTGAACAAAAAGAAATCCAAAGTAATACCCTCTCAACAGATAATTTTCCTGGGTGCCAGCTTAAATACAACAGCCCAGATGGC
Source organism: Protopterus annectens (assembly GCF_019279795.1). Taxonomy (NCBI): domain Eukaryota; kingdom Metazoa; phylum Chordata; order Ceratodontiformes; family Protopteridae; genus Protopterus; species Protopterus annectens. The sequence goes on along the minus strand of NC_056725.1, from coordinate 936,923,144 downwards.
TTACCTCACGCCAGACAAACAAGGACAACTGTCTCAATACTTCAACAAAATGGCAACTTTAACCAGGCTAACTGCAAGGAAAATCCTGCAGGCTCCGGGGTTCATGGCATCTTGCATCCTACTAATACCATTTGCAAAGCTGCATATGAAGAAACTACAATGGTACCTAAATAATTTATGGTCTCAACACAGCCACAGCTTGGAAACAATTTTACCACTCATTCCATGCCTTCAAAAGGAATTTTTGTGGTGGGCTCAAGCATGCCAAAGAAACACGGGTCTCCCTTTCTGTATACCACAAGCAAGTCAAATCATCACAACAGACGCCTCAGACTATGCCTGGGGAGCACACATGGCAGATCAGTGCATCCAGGGAAAATGGTCCCAAAAACAGATGCACCTACACATTAACCAAAAGGAGATGCTAGCTGTGCAAAATGCTCTTATGACCTTCAAGGACCTACTGCATCCGGGCCAGCTATTAATAAGGACAGACAACACCACAGTCATGTGGTACATAAACAAACAGGGAGGGACGCATTCATACCCCCTGTGCAGGCAAGCTATGACCCTGTGGAACACAGCATTGGAATTACAAGTTCAACTACAGGCACAATTCCTGCCAGGGAAGGAAAACACACTGGCAGACAACTTAAGCAGGAATATGACAGACCCACACGAATGGAAGTTGCATCCTCATGTCTTCTCAAAGATAACTCAAGCATGGGGACAGCCAGACATAGATCTATTTGCTACCCACAGAAATTACCAGTTGGAAAAATTCTGCTCAAGGACCTGTCATCCACAGGCCTGGAAAGTGGACGCACTCTCTTTCAATTGGACAGCATTGACAGTCTATGCCTTCCCGCCTCTACCTCTACTGGCCAAAGTCTTATTAAAATCCAGAGCAGAGAGGCCACAAATGATTCTCATTTCTCCAGACTGGCCACAACAGCACTGGTATCCTCTCCTAAAGAGCCTGTCACACTCACCACCATGGATCCTTCCTCTTCTGTTGTCCCAGCACAACTTCAAGACCCTTCGCAGCCAGCACAGAACTCTAAATCTAGCTGCATGGAAAATACCTTAATTTGCTAACAGATTCTCCTCTCCAAGGAGGTACAGGATGTCATCTTGGAGGCCAAGAGACCCTCTACTAGAAAAACCTACTCCGCCAAATGGAAACGATTTTGTTCCTGGAATCGAGCAAAGGGCCAGAATCCTTGGGTAATAAATATACCTCAGATTTTACAGTACCTAGCTGAGATGTTAAACAGTGGCCTTTCCTTCTCTTCCAACAAGATCCAGACTTCAGCCATTTCAGCGCAATACAATACGGATCCTCCTTTATTCTCACATCCTCTATTAAGGCAGTTCCTCAGAGGGGCAAAAAATATAAAACCCCCACGGAAACCACCAGCTCCAGCTTGGGACCTCAACTTCATATTGGAGAAGCTGACACTGCCTCCTTTTGAGCCGGCTTCTTCAGCAGAGCTACAATACTTGCCGTGGAAAACAGCCTTGCTTCTGGCTATTACCTCAGCACGCAGGGTTTCGGAGCTACAGGCCCTCATGGCTGTGCAACCATTCATCATTTTCCATCAGGACAGGGTTTCCTTACGAACCAACCCTACCTTCATGCCAAAGGTAGTATCCAGTGTGGCTTTAAATCAGACTATTCATTTACCTACCTTTTATCCAAATCCACAGAACAAAGGGGAGAGGCTACTACACTCCTTGGACATTCACAGGCAACTTCATTATTACTTGGACAGAACAAAGTCATTCAGGAAATCTGAGCAGCTCGTTGTGTCCTATGCTACAGGTGCTCAAGGAAAGGCTATTTCCAAACAGACTATTTCAAAATGGATAGCCCACTGCATACGCTTTTGTTATTCATTTCATGGAAAATCAGTGCCTGTATACATCAGGTCCCACTCCACCAGGGTTACAGCTACCTCAGCAGCTTTCCTCAGGGGGTCCCTACCAAGGACATTTTGGAAGCAGCTACTTGGAGTTCAATGCACACTTTCACCAAGCACTACCACCTTCCACTATACTCAAAATCTAGAGCGGGCTTTGCCACAGCAGTCCTGCAGGGCATTCTAGCCCCTCCTAATTCCGCTTAGTACCAGCCACCCTTACTTAGCTTTGGGATTCTACCCAAGTGTGATGACTGCAGCTGTATGCACGATGAACATAGTACAGTTTTGTACCTACCATAAATGTAGATGTTCGAGTGCGCATACAGTTGCAGTCCAGGTTACCCTCCCTCCATCCCCTCTTAGGACAGGGCTTATGACAAACACCTTTAGCATACAACCTATTTGGGGTATTCCTTTATGGTGTGTTTGCTTGCAACTACTGTTTTGATTTATCTACTTATATATGTTTGCATAACATCATGTATTGCCTTCCTTTCTGGGGGCACCTGACATCTGGGCCAAGAAAAACTGAAGAAAATGGCGTTGGCTGCCTCTTTTATACCCCTGCCGCACTGATGTCAGGGAAGAAGCGACGACAACCGACGCCGGACCTAGACTTTGGAATTCGGCCGACCGAGGACCCGCCTGACGGCAGGATAACCCAAGTGTGATGACTGCAGCTGTATGCGCACTCGAACATCTACATTTATGGTAGGTACAAAACTGTACTTTTAGCTTAGTGATATCTTGCTCTGACTGTAGTGCACATGGTTCTGGGTTCAAGACTTAGCAGTAGAATGCATGGTGGTAACATAACATTTTATACAAACATATTTCCAAAATTATACACGCAATGTTTAAAATGTGTCCCTGGTTTTTGGCCTTTTGCCCCCCCCCCCCCAAATTGAAAATAAGCTCAAGAAACTGTGCAATATGCCTGTGGCTTAAACTACTATGATTCTGTATTTATATATTGTGTGTAGAAGTAGACTGTTATCATGGAAATGTTCTGAATAGGGCAGTTTTGTCATTGGTGCATGCATTTTGTTTCATTGCCTACTGGAAAAAATGTTCAAACAAATTTAAAATGCAGTTGTGTGTGGAAGTAGACCTTTATGATGGAAGTATTCTGAATAGGGCAGTTTTGTCATTATTGGCTAATGCATTTTTGTTTCATTGCCTACTGGAAAAATGTTTAAACAAATTTAAAATGCGCTAACTTAAGTCTAACAAGTGTGTTGTATTATACAAGGAATATAATTTAATACAATCAGGAAGGTGAATCAAGGAATGCATACATGTATGCATGGCCCTAAAAATGTGTTTGAAAACAGCCCAGAGGAAAGTGTGAAAGGTTCAAAATCATGGGCAAATTTTAAGCTGTGCTCTTGTTATCAAAGCAATGGATGAAGGTAAAACAGTTCAAACCACATTACCTTGAACCTGGCCAAGCCTTTTGACATAGTCACCCTACCCAGGTGTAGTACAAAAGATGAATAATGTAGGAGCAAACACTGACATCAATCACCAGCTGCATTGCCAACTTGGCTCACAGGATGCAGGAGATCAAAACAGGGGAAAAGACCAGTCACCAATGGAGTCCCCCGGGGTTCGGTGCTGAGACTTTTTCTGTTTGGCATATACATCTCAAAAGTAAAAGGAAATACCAAAGAGCTTTGGCCAGCTAAGTTTGAGATGACTGCAAGGTAGGAGAATTTATTGAATCCCCAAATGACTTAACCATCATGCAGGAAGGTTTGTCCCAAATAATAACTGGTGCAAAATCATGACTATGCCCTTTGAGAACTGATCCAATTGTTTGGTAGTTGGGAACTTGTGTGTACAGTGACCTAACGTTTGACCAATATGTGCCTAGAGTCATAACAAAGCCTTTCTATATTGAACAGATTATAAACAAATTGATTGTGACAAGATATAGAGATGATGTAAGCTCTCATTATGTCCAGTCATTTTGTATCATGCCCACTTTCGCATGTATCTGTCCAACCCCATGCAACATTTGGAATACCTTCAGAGATACCTTACTAAAAGGATGCAAGTCATAAACAATAGGTCTTGCATGGACCACCTCAAAGATTTATTACTATATACTCAGTATCCTACAGAGTTCTTAGAGGTGACATGTCTGGCATACAAAACATCCTCCGACATAATACAGATGGACCTACTGAACATTATCAAGTCAAATGGCATCAGAAATACTCAGTCCAGGTATCTAAACTGAATGTTGTGGAGAGATGGATATATATCACAGAAGCTACCACTGTTCCAGAACAGATTATCCATAAAAATAAAGCAAAGCTCATCCATCCATATTCAAATGCAACTTGGATCTAAGGATCAGTAATAGAAAATGTACTCCAGGATTTCCCCTCATGCCACTAATGGATAGAGGCTGTTCCTAAATGCTGCATCCATTACATGGCCCCCTCAAATTATCTATGGTATGATCACAGTTCTCACTAGGGCTAATATACAAACATCAGCTATGGGGATAGCTAAGATCAATCAGAAAATGTTAATTCAAGCACCAGAAGGGAATTGGCTATGCTTAAAATGTCCTCCAAGTGAACCTATGTTGTGGTAGCAAATAGTTATAAAAAATTAACCTTTTTAGTTCACTAAGTGCCCCTATCACCCTCTACCCCACCCCCAGTCTTTAACAGCTTTCGGCACCCCGTACAGTAAGGTATATAGATCAGATGACAGGTATCACAACCAGCCAGAACATTAAACTTGAATTCTTTCCCAGTATCAGGATGTACAAATATCCCAGATAGGTCAAGTCATTCACAATAATTACGCTTGCCACAGGGTTATCATACCAGAGTCTGTATTGGGTATATGTGGAGACATGTCAATTTTAGGGTAACATAGAAGCCTCTTAAGGTTCTTTTTATTCTTGTATGTGAAATCAGGTGTGTGTCACCCACTATCTCTCTGATAGTGTCATCAGTAGTTAATATATACCAGTACTTCTTATAAATATCTGTTTAACATTACTTGAGTAAAACAAGGGCATATAAAGCTTGGTCCTTGACTCAGCCTTCTTACTACTAACTACATTGGCTATTTCAACCATTCTGAGAAAAAAGGTTTCCCTTCATTCCCCCCTTAACATAGGGACCTTGGATAGAATACTATTTACATGTCTAGCATCAATAGCCCCTTTCAATAAATTTCTCAGTTAAGAGGTCTAACTCAATTAAAAACTGAGCATATTCAACATTTAACCTAGATGCCCTTAATGCTTGGCCTTTCACTATATTAAATGAGTGCATGCTCCTTCTGTGCAAATGTGTGTTCCTGTGGCAGTCCTTCCTAAAGGTGTCTGTAGTAGAGTTCCCCTTAGCATCTCTAATAACTCTAACATCAAGAAAATTTACCTGTTAAGGCAAACAAACCATGATAAATTTAAAGTAGAGTTCATATAGTCAAGTAACATTTCAAGTGCCTACTGAAGCAATATATCAGCTGAAATAACAAAAGGCTGGAAAATTAGAAGCTTTAGCTGTTTAGATGAACTGATTAAACTGCAAAATTCAGAGGCTGAAATGCAGAAAAGGCTGGCTGGATATGAGGCTTCTCAAGAAGAATTGTTTCTAGAAAGATCAGAGTTAGAAGACAGGTGTGTACAGAGAAAACCCAAGTTATTTGCTATACCGGAGAAACTGGAAGGAACACGATTATATTAATTTTATGAAAGCACAAATAAGCAACTTGACTGGCGTTAGGAGGATTTGTTATTTGAAAGGGCTGCTGCATGTGTTGTTATTTTCAGATTATTTTTTCCTGGAGGGTAAGACATTTTTGATGCAAAACAGACTAAAGAGCAAATAAAATATATCCAGTAAAGAGTGGGCAGGTACTCTGCTTCTCATTCTTTTGACAACAAAGCCCAATGGGCGACTTCACCAGTAAAGCCTTTTCCAATGTTCCAAAAGAAAATGCTTGAGAGAGAGAAAAGCACAGGAGCTGACTAGAGGAATCAGAAGTGTCTTCAACATGAAACAAAGATTGGTGTTGGGAGATGGATATGGTCAGGATGATGACAGCAACACTAAAGTTAATGAAGCATGGGAGACAGTCATCAATTCCATTGGATGCAGGAGTAAACATGTTGAAATATGGACTGGCAAGAATAGAAGCATCTGAGAGAGGGACAAATTGTGTTGACTGTGGGGTGGGCTGTAAAGTATATACCCCAGTTTGTTGCTCATGTTTAGGAGAACACTGAGCGGAATGAAGAAGTAACTAAGTAAAACAATTTTTGATGTCCTTCTATTCATATTCTGCTGTATTCATGACATCAGGGAATTTGCTCTGGTGTACTCTCGAATGTCCGACCGTTATACAAAAATTAAATGCTACTGCTAGGGTGCGCACGATGTCCTGCGCCTCTTCTCTGACATCTGTTGTAAATTGACATCGGGTATAAAGTGGACGTCACCATGCATCCACCCCAGAACTTTTCTGCCACATATGTGACTATTAGCTCCAGTTGTCGCTTTATCGGAAGAAGTGTTTTCCTCCATCTGACTCCAGATAAGAACCCCATATGGGTTTTCTAATCTTTAATTGCTACTGCTTTGGGTTTCATGTCAGGTAGGAAGAGCAGTTGTAGGTGTGGAAGGCAAGTACCACATAAGGATTTTCATGAGCTCTGCCTATTCTGTCCAGGCTGAGAACACAACCATACCACATTTAGTATTTGTCAGGCCTTTGTCCCCAAAACCCTCAGAAGCTGTCTAGCAGCTTTGAATTTGTACCTTGAGAACCAAAGACTTAAACATTTGTCCGCTTGTGTCGATCCGATGTCGGAACCCTTGGAAGAGCCCCCAGTCAAGAAGGCCAAAAAGAGCAGGCCTTAACCAACTGCTGCGCCCTCCACTACAGCCATACTGCTCATGGCCAGTGAAGGCCCAGAGTCTGAGCTGGAGTCCTGAAGCTTGAGGAAACTATTCCGTTGCCCGAGGTCACATTCCAGAGGGAAACTCAGGTGTCCGTCAGTCGCCAAGGGGAAACCTAGGCTCATTATTTCTAAGGGACCTCATGGGGTTTCTCAGATTGTAGTACATGACAACATAGAATTGGACATCGTGGAGTGCAGGCCAGCTTCAGGCCCTCCTACCCTCCACCATATTTCACAACCTTCTCCACCAGAAACTCATAGGAAGAGAAAACTGAAAACTAAGCATATTTCCCAACCTCTGTCTTCTCCGACCATTGAATAGCCCCCAGATTGGCAGGCTTTTACCCAAGGCCTGCTCAATGCTTTCTTGGCCTTAGGTCAGGGCCTGATCCCTACGGCCTCTATCCCCAAGGGAAAAATCCCTGACGACCTCTCAGTGGAAGAGAATTCATCAGAAGATGATGATGACTCTCTCACCTACTCCTCACAAATGGCTTCTCCCCTAGGATATAACTCCCCAGAAGAGGAGTCCAGTTGCACAGATTCCCCAGGCGAGGATCTCACCTTTGGCAAGACCATCAATAAGATGCAAACTTTCTTTAAATGGGATAGTAGCCAATCACTGTGACTCAAAAAAGATATTAAGAATTACTTCAGTTGGAGTCTCCTAGCCCTTCTGCAGTGCCCCCCTGTACACCCTGCATTTCTGGATGCATTTATGGCTGCTTCTAAAAAGCCTGATTCACAACCCCAGCCCCCAAGCGACCAGACAGATTCTATAAGGTGCCTGTGGCAGCAACCTTCCTCTACAAGGCCCCTTCTGCAGATCCTGCAGTTATTTCTGTGACCATGGACAAAACTTCCAAATTGCCCCCCTCCACTTCTCTTCTGCCCTTTGGTAGAGAGAGCAGGATGATTGAATGCCTGGGAAAGAAGGTTTACACTTCTGCCACCCTGGCAGTAAGAGCCATCAAATGTCAGACACACATGGCCAAATATACCCTGGCTGTCATGGCAGATGTAACAAAACAATTGGGAGAACTACCGGACTTCCGTGCCAAGGCCGAAGATCTCTTCTCTCCTGAGTTCTTGCTCCCAGGTCACAAAACGTTCTGCTAAGTGCATCTATGATGGCGTAGAAGCCTCTGCTAGAGCTGATGCCTCAGGCTCTGTCATCAGGAGGTAGTCACGGCTGAGTCTGCAACTTGTCCCTGATGACATCAAATCCAAACTCCTGGATGCGCCTATTGACAACAGTCACCTGTTTGGCGCAACAGCTGCTGATCTCTTCAAAGCCCTCCAAACCAAAGGGAAGGGACTGCAGGAACTGAGACCCATCTTTGTCTCTCCAGTACCTTGTTTTCAGAGGAATTACCCAACAAAAACTTCATTTGTGAGAGCTTCTGGTAAGAGACCTCAGACAAAACACAGAAAGGAACACAGGACACAGGCCCCACTCGAGCTTGCCTCCGCCACCTCTCCCTCTAAACAGCCCTTTCAGGGAAAACCTGGTAGTCTGTTACCACCAGACTCCTCACTCTGACACCCCCTCTGTCCATGCGCCTCTCCCTTCCTGCTTGGAAGCAGGTTACCCAGGACTCCAGGGTCCTCTCGATTATGAAACAGGGGTACTTCAGGACCTGGTAGGCCAGACCCACAATCAAAGACATCCCTCACCCACCCCAAGAAGAAAATACCTCTCTTTCCCACCAGTCCTGCAAGAACTTCTTGCTCAAGGAACCATTCAGGAGGTACCCACCTTGGCAAGAGGAAGAGGATTTTATTCAAGACTCTTTTTGGTCCCCAGAAAGGAAGGCACCTGGAGGCCTATCCTGGACCTGTCCCACCTCAACACTTTCCACAGAGTCCCCTCCTTCAGGATGCTTTCTCTCCCTACTGTTCTACCCCTGATCCTTCCTCAGGCTTTCCTAGTGTCATTGGACATAAAGGACGCCTACTTACACATCCCCATTCACCCACTTTTCAGGAGATACCTTCGCTTCTCAGTGGATTTTGGGCACTTTCACTTCTGTACTTTACCCTTTGGTCCTTCTACAGCACCAAGGGTATTTACAAAATGTTTAGCCCCAATCATGGAATTCGCCAGAACAAAGGGAATACAGCTTTTCCCTTACTTAGATGACATCCTGATCCAGGCTCCCTCAAGTTCCACAACCCTACAACACCAGAATGTCACAATCTCCCTGCTTTCAGGTCTAGGATTTACTATAAACCTAAAATAAATCCTCCCTCATACCTCACAAGATCAGGTGTTCATAGGGTGTTGAATTCTGACAAGGGAAATGATGGCTTGCCTACCACCAGACAAGATTGATGCTCACATCTTATTTTGAGGGAGTTCTTCCCCTCAAAGCCATCTCAGCCAGGGAATTCCTCAGAATCCTAGGGTTTATGGCCTCAACTATCCCCGTGGTCCCCCTGGTAGGCTCCACATTAAGTTCCAGTGGTATCCAAGTTCAATCTGGAAACAACACTTGCACCTTCTGGAATTCATGATTCCCATGCTGCCATGCCTGACCAGGAAACTGAAATGGTGGATCTCGCAGTTTCAGAAGAATCTTGGCCTGCCCCTACAACCATACTTCCTAACCAAGATCTCTTCATGGATGCCTCCGACATAGGCTGGGGTGCAACCCTAGGAAACTGGAGAGTGAGGAACACATGAACCTACACCCAACAGAGGAAGCATATCAGTATCAAAGAAGTGAGATCCCTGATATTGGCCTTAGAAATTTTCAAGCATCACTTTCTACCAGGCACTCTGAGGTGGTACACAGGCAATACCACTGTGCTGTGGTACATTAACAAGCAGGCAGGGGCAAAATCTTACCCTCCTGTGCAGACTAGCACTGCAGGCTTGGGAAATCGTGCAGCAGAAACAGATCCTTCTCCAAGCAATTTATATCCCTTCTGCAGAAAATGTGGTGGCAAATTCATTGAGCAGGACCATGACCCCGTGTAATGACTGGATGCTGAACAGGGATGTGTTTCTGGACCAGGTCCATCGATGGGGTATCACAGATGTGGATCTCTTCACCTCCCCATGAACACACAGCTCCTGATCTTCTGTTCCAGGGTATTTCACCCAGAGGCTTGGAAGATGGATGGTGTCTCAATTTCCTGGATGGGGATGTACGCCTATGCATTCCCACCCCTTCCCTCTCATACAAAGAGTCCTGCTGAAAATTCAGAAGGAACTGCCTCAAATCTTGCTGGTGACTCCCTATTGGCCAAGGCAGCACTGGTTCCCTCTTCTGTTTCACCTAGCCAAGGGCAATCACCACAAGTTACCCCAGCAAGTGGACCTACTCACACAGTACAACAGAACACTCCTGCACTCCCTACTGTCGACACTGAATCTCACATTGTGGGTGACAGGGAGCTGATTCCCTTCCGACACATATACTCAGCAGACGTGATCCAGGTTCATGTTCTGCAGGAGGCCAGAAAACCGACTACTAGAAAATACTGCCTATCAAAATGGAAGAGATTTTCATTGTGGTGTCTAAAAAAAATAACCAGCAACAACTGGGAGCAGAGCCTCTAGTGGTCTTGTCTTATCTGTGTGACCTTATGAAGTCTGGGTTATCTTATTCCTCCATTAAAATACCCATCTCCGCATGTCCGCCCTTAGTACTTCCTCTGACATCCAGGTTAGAAGTCAAACTCTTCCTGCGAGGCACACTTCATCTCAGACCCCCCCAAGGAAGCCCATTCCCTTCCTTGGGATCTTAACTTTGTCCTGGGGAAATTGATGCTCCCACCCTTCGAACCAGCCAAAGACTGCTTCCTCCAACACTGCACCTGGAAGACTATACTCCTGGTGGCCATCACATCAGCCAGAAGAGTCTTGGAGCTCCAGGCCCTTATGGCAGATCCTTCACTGTCTTCCACAAGGACAGGCTATGCTTGCGCACTGACCCCTCTTTCATGCCCAAAGTGGTCCATGAGCTGTCTTTAAATCAAACTATAAATCTACTTCATTCCCTAGATGTTCACAGACAGCTCAGGTATTACTAGGCCAAAACCAAATCCCTCCACAAGTCAGACAGGCTCTTTATCTCTTACCACCCAAGCAAACCATATCCTCTTGGATATTTAAAACTATTTCATTCTGTTACACTAGTCATGGTAAGTCTCTCCCAGCCCCAGTTAGGGCTCACTCTACCAGGGCAGTGTCTTCCTCTGGGGCATTCCTTAAAGGATTAGACACAGCTGCTATCCTCGAAGAGGCTACATGGTCCTCTGCTCACACTTTCAGTAGGCACTACAAGCTGGGCATGGTCTTTAGAGCCAGGGCACAATTTTCCAGAGCCATCCTCCATGAATTTGTAGAAAGTGCTTCTGGTCTGCCTCCCCCATAGGACAGGAGCTTTTGCACTCTCCCTGATGTCATGAATACAGCAGCATATGAATAGAAGGACATAGTATTGTTGTGTAAGAACTTACCATAACCTTAGATGTCTTTCTCTTCTATATGCTGCTGTATAGTTTCCCACCCAGCCTTCCCCCTCACACTTGCCTGATTCCTGACTCCTGGAGTACCCACTCCCGAGTCGCCAACTCCAGCAGCATTCAGTTCTGTGGTGGATGCGTGCTGACGTCTGCTTTATGCCTGACATCCATTTATAACCAACGTCAGAGAAGAGGTGCAGGACATCCCCCGCACCCTAGCGGTAGCATTTAATTTTTGTCTAACGGCCGGACGTTCAAGAGTTCACCAGAGCAAACTCCCTGATGTCATGAATACAGCAGCATATAGGAGGAGGAGGACATCTAAGGTTATGGTAACTTCTTACACAAGAATACTTTGTGTAAAAATTATACATCTTGCATGTTACATTGTAAAACAGTTTTGTATTATGTGCATTTTAAATGTGAGGAAGGGGGTTCTTATCAGTGACTGGCTCTGTATGTTAGATGTTAAAACAGGCAAGTACTTTAACCTAGTTATAAGGTATACAGGCTTTATATAGTAATACCGCAAAGTCCATATAGAAGCATATTAAAGTTAATATAATGTGATCTTGGGCTGCTGACTTGAGCTGTAAGTATATTGATTATATTATATGTAGTTTTAAGGTAATTACCTTTTTTACAGAGGTGGATGTGTAGATTAAAATCTTTTTTTAAGCTATATACATTTTTCAGCAAATAGGCTTGAAAAATAAAGCATTACAATGAAAGTCAAAAATAATGGCTATGTGTGGGGTTTTTTTTGCATTTGCAAACTTATTAGATTGTTTTTTCCATTGGCAAAATACTCTCAATGGGAGACGACATGTCTGCAGGTGCAGACAGTTGGCCAGTGAAAGTCTGTGCATTGTGTTCTGAGTGAAATTTTCATTGATTTGTTCATGCATCTACAAAGTTGTTAGATGTTTCTCCCCCTCATTGCTTGTTGCTTTTACTTGGAGATGTGTTGTCTGCAGGTGCAAACAGTTTATCTTGAGAGTTCTGAACACACTTTGATGAGAGAAATTTTGCATTTGGAAGTATAAATGGCAAGCAGCTAACTGAAAAAGTTTGAAAATGTGAGAAGTGAATTAGATGTAGTTTATATATGCATTGTTCTATTAAATGCACTAGTTTTATTTAAATGTAGGCACTGCACTTTTTTGTAGGGCTAAATTGTTTTTTTTTCTGAAAGTATGCAAACTGTTCACATCTGAGTGGTGAACAGCTAAGAAAAGAACAGATAAGTGGGAACACAAGCTGTAACACGTGCTTTGGCATGAGTCACATTTTGTTTAGATTAGGTAATACCTGTGGGGTTCAACCATTGAGCTAGGCAACTGCTCCTGTCTGGAGAGGGTAAACTTCTTGTGTTAAAAAGGTATATAGTTTTGTGTGTGTGTTCCAAGTTGAAAGTGGATGAAGGATTCTGAAAATGTCTGAGTGTTTTCATAAAAGCAAAATCTCTTGAAAATGTCTCACAGGTTCAAACTGTGAACAGAAAAAGCAACTACATAAAATGTCAGCCTGCCAAACTTTAGTTTGTGCATGCAAGCTAGAAGTTGGAAATAAACATTCAGGACAGCTGTCTTGTATCTGAGTGTTAGCTTTCTGTCATAATAGCTACTTTGTCTACGTTCTTGTGGAATGCAAATTGTCTAAGAGGGGTAGACATAAAATATTATTATATTAAGAAATATAGGTTGTAAATACCAACGGGAAACTGATTTGGATAAACATGAGTGTGTGGATTTGGAAGACAAAATATTTTAGGAAGGACATTCAGTAAAATGTTAGGGACAAAGGAGAAGCAGAGTAATAATACTGATTGCTAGAGGAGATCCAGTAGTGATCGAAAATTTAAAAAAAAAAAAAAAAAAAGACATTGACTGACTGTAATTTTATGGTTGTAAGGGACTATCGGCAAGGGAGGAGGATTATTCCGTCATGTATTTATGGTCTTTCAATCACTAATATTGTGTAGTTTAAGAAAATGGAAGTCATAATCAGCATTCAGCAAGGAATATTTATGGATGGGAACTAGAACTTAATTTGCAATAGTGAGTACGTTTCCTGGGGACCTAGAAGGGGAAATGTAACAAAGGTAGAGTTCAGAAGGAAATGTATGAGAATATTTGGTATGGGAAATGTGACTATAGTAGGGGGAACTCAGAACTTACATACTATCCTATCCCCAGGTGCAATAACTGGGCTAGACTGGATAGAAATTGTATTTCACAGGAGCATGTGTATTTAATAGAAAACTTTTGACACACACCCTATAGCTATTTCACATCCTGCACTGATTAAATATCGATAAAGATGCAAGGTAATAAAGTCAAAGTGAGACTGTGGTGCTGTCTTTACTTGCCTATTAAAAGAAGTGGAATTTAGGAAGGGATAGTGGAAATTATTTGATAATTTTTAACCAGAAGTACAAAGCCTTAAGCCTGGGACAACATGTTGCTGAAAAGACAGTTCAAAATGTGATGACTAGAAGGGTCCTCTCTGCTGTTAAATGTACAATTTAGCAAAACATGCAGTAATTTAAGACCTTTTTCTACTGGATTGAATGAGCAGGCACTCAGGGGAATACTTTGTTCCTTTGGTCTCAGTAATTTAAATCAGGATCAGGCACTTGTACTGCTATCAGAAATTACCAATACTGATGGAACCGAAGAGCCATACTGATGACTTACCTCTGGAGATACATTTATTGAATAAAGATTTATAAAAATAATCTCCGTCTTAGATTATCAGCAAAGTCTGAGCTGTCTTAGAAGTATAATAACCCTGGGTGCTGAAAAATTATTTAACTGTGTTTTAACTGCAATACCACTTTGCAACTTAAATACACGGAGCTCCCTTTCATACATGTGGTCATCTTGAGCACACACACACTGTAGTGGTGTTACATCAAGAATAAAATTACGACTAGCTTTTCTTCTACAAATAAGTTGCCTAGAGGAGCTAGGCAGGTGTGCCACTGTTTTTCCCCACTTGTTTGCTTTTATACCTAGTATCCTTGGTAGCAAAGTGGATGTCAGCTCCTTAAGAGTTTATCATTCAGGTTTACCAGAGTAAGGTTTCACTGACTGCAGGTAATCTTGTTATATACTTAGCCACATGCTACTTGCCAGCCATAAGCTCTCGTTTGACAAAGTCATCCCTTTTATTCCCTGTCTATTGAGAGCCAGTCCTGGGGGGGGGGGCATCATCCAGGCAGTCAGTAGAGTTTTCTAATTAAACATTGACACCCTTTTTTTAAAACAAGAAATATATTTGTTAAATTATCACTTATTGCATAGGCAGTCTTAGATCTATATAAATGAAAACATGACATATTGACACAATCCTAGTTTGTAAGCATTTTACATCACAAACCATATTGACATAATTCTAGTTAAAAACATTATACATCACTTATAATCTGGTCAGTCACACATTACATATCTCATTCAAATCCTACTTTCTTTTAAACCTCTTTCCTCCCCTGTATTTATTGTTACCACAATTCCCATTTTTCCTATGTAATTTGCTCTTACCCTTCTCTAAAGATCCCAGTTCCAGTTGTTTTTATCTCTGTTACTATATTCACAACATCTAGTACAGTTGGTTTAGAAAGCCTTAACACCCTTGGTCCCCTGCTGCAGTTAACACATCTTTTGCCCCTCAGTCCTAGCCTCCTAGATATGCTTGTTGCTGTGGATGCTTAGCTCCAGCTGTGTTGTACACTGATTGACATGCACATCCCTGTTACCCCCCATTTGCTGGCTTCCACTGAGTGTCAGTACAGTAGTGGGGCTAGCCAGTTTCCCCCTCCTAAGGAAGTAGAAGCTGTTATCAGCTGCTGACTGCCATCCTCTCTCATTAACTCCTCCACTGTCTGGGTTGCTAGTCATTCTTGGATTGTTTGGGTCATAGTGAGGGCTTCATCATTCTTTGCCATGGAACCAAGTACAAATTGATGCAAATTGGCCAACATAAGCAGATATACGGATAAAAGACATAGATTTGACTGTTTGGTGGATGTTTGGTTGTTTGAAGGCAATGGGAAGTTGAAAAAGCATTATGGCAGGTTGTAGTTCGACCCCAAAGCAGCATAAGAGTACCTTTTCACATCAGAAAGAAAAAAGAATGCAGAAGTTTGAAAGATGGACATGTCCATAAATCAGTAAGTGCATTGTTCTATACTGTGGATCACACCCTGGTTTACTTTCACATAACCAAAGAAGCCTGGAGAAGGGATATATGCTTTGATGTGAGGATAGAAAGCAGTAATGGTACATAGAAAGATGTACCAGGCATGTTTTGTGGAGCAAGCATGTTCTGCAAACATGATGTCATGATCAGGTTATCCATTTAATCTACACATAGAAAACACGAGAATTACTGCCTTTTAACACACACACATGCCTGGTGAGACATAAAAGACTGGCAACAGATGCTGTCTATTAGTGATACTTCAGCATCTTGGTACAAGGCATTAAGCAAGTAAGGAAGTATGTGTGGAAAGAGTGAAAACAATCACAGTGAAACACTGAGATGTGCTTGACATGCTAAGAAGAAATAGGCTGACATTGAACAAGGACATCTGAATTTGATGAGTCTGCTTGGATTCTAAGGGTTTTATTGTCAGACAAGGCAATGTTGTCTGCCATGCATAATGATGACCCACACCAATGAAAAGATGTTTCATGGCAGTACTGGGAAAACATGCAAAGAAATGTACACCTTTTGTCAGGCTTGAACACTAAAAATCATTTGAACAGTTAAGGTAACGTCTGAGTTCAGAGGCAGTTGTCATATTTTGATCAGCATACATAACCATTACGTAATGAAGAAGATAGTTCAGTTGGGTCCGAAGTCTGGTATAGATGGCAGTCAAAAGATAATAGTTTGTTTCAGCAGGCCTTTGTCAGATGTGGGTGAAAGATGCTCCAAAACTGAAGATGATTCATTAATCACATTATTCATACTGTGGGTTTGTGAGCATTTTCTTATGATCTGTTTGTGAATTTACATGTCATTATCCTAAACTGTTAAGATGTGATATTGTGTAATCCAGATACTAAAGTACAACATAAAATGGAATGAAAGAAACTACCATATGACAACATTGTGGCTTCTCTGTAAAAATCTCTGCCTCAGATCTCTAGGCTCCACGGTTCAGACCAGCCTTCTTGTATGTGTATAATTTGCATGTTCTGCCAATGTTTCTGTGGGTTTTCTCCAGGTTGCCCAGTTTTCTCTCACTTCATAAAAATATGCTGATTGAATGATTATATTCAATTATCTGTATATGTACATATATTTATAAAAAGTTGACTAAAAATGGAGTTGTTTAGTAGAATCTGACTTATCTCGTGACCCATGATCGCCTCATGAGTACTATAGAGAAAGGAAACCATTACAGGCAGCCAGTAAGAAGAATCAATCAGTTTAACAAGCATTTCCAGTTAACTTTGTGATTAATTCCCCTAGGACTCTGAGTACCTACTTTTAATATTAACAGTTTTTGTCTAGCAGCAGCTTTTTCATAATATGGCCCAGGTCATGGCTGAAAAGGGTCAATTAATCCGTCCACTTACCCAGTTACCAAATAATGTAGTACTCCACTTTGGCTCCAAACCAGTGGAATTGCTGAAAGGTATATGACCAATATAGGAAAGATTGTAAAACAGATAATGTAAAGGATGATGTCCTTCCATATCACTGTTACAATATTCTTTTCATAAGTGATCTCCTGGCAAGGATAGCCCAGTGTCTGGCCAGTATACTAAAGCCTTTAGAAGTTAAAGACGTACGTCACACGTGTGCTCCCAATGTAAAGTGTAGTGCACAAAGGTGATGTTCGGACATGCTTACCTACCTCAGAACAACTTTGCCACCAGTCTGAATGCCGTTATTGAATGTCTGTCTGAACGTTTCTCCTTCTACACTGGTTACCAAGCTGTATTTCAGATAAGTGGCCCATTGGGGTTTCTTTTCATCTATTTGTTTTTTTTTTTTTTTTTTTGTGAGTTTGATTGTCATCCAGAAAGGAAAAATGTCAGTGTCTGAGGCAGATTCCCCATAAAGACCATCACAAGCAGTGTCTCTTCTGTTTGGATACTTCTTACGACCATACGCATTGTTCTATCTGCCAGACGTTTGCCCCTAAGCCCCTACGTAGTCTCTCCTCCTTATCTGTTTACTTGGAAAACCAACATCTAAAATTGTTTAGGCAAGGACTTATGGCAGAGTATTCCATAACGAATGTCAGCCGTCTGCCAAGAAAAGGCCAAGAAACTCCAGTCTGAATCGGCTGCTGTCCAGCTTCCCCCCAGACATCTCTTTCTAGCCTGGTGAAAACCCAGATGATCATCCAGTTGTTGTTTTGGATTCCTCTGCCCCAACCCTGTTGGAGGCAGGTGTGTATCTGACTTTTTGCACATCCTGAGGTTTTACAGATGTCTGAAGTTCTTCGTGTTTCACTGTTGCAGTCATCAAATTTGGGTTATCTGCTTGCAGTAGCCCTCAGTCGACCTGATTATCAGAGTCTTGATTCCTGTGTCGGTTGCTGTCTCATCTTCCGTGACGTCAGGTAGTCAGGGGTATAAAACATGCAGTCGATGCCATTACATCAGTCTTTCTTGCCGTGTGGTGCCCGAAGCAGAAGCAGTTCGCAAGTGCCGGTCGGCCGACTCCTGAAATTTTCGTTTTCGAGTTTCAGAACCGAAGTCTTCAACTAAAGCTAAGCACCCGTTGGGGAAACTTTTTCTTGCTGTAAACCGATGTCAGTAAAAATCAATAATTGTATTTCTTGTGGAAAGCAAATACCTCATAAAGATTTTCATTCGTACTGTATTCCTTGCCTAGGCCCTGACCACGATGTACCTCGCTGTCAGTTTTGTGCCTTATTTGAACCACGAACTATTCGTCGTTGGTACATTTTCACTTCTAAGTATTTTGATACTTGGTTCAGTTATCCAGATATGTCGTCGGTAAGCCACCCGACTACCGACATTCTGAAAAAACGCAAAGATGAAGACAGAGACAGGTCGTCTAGTTCCAAAGCTGCCGACGATGCTTCTCCTAAGCTAGTCACCAGTTTGCCACTTGCTACTTCAGATTCACAGGCCTCTACTGTGACCCATTCGGAGTCCAGTATGCCATGAGATGCTTCAACTGTGGAACCTGCAGCTGTCTCTACCTTGGATGGATGTGGAGCTGCTGTGCAGGCACCGGCTTCTGAGGGTGTATTCAGGCCTACTGACTTGCATATTAAACCGATGCCATCTTCTTCTTCAAGGCCTAAAACTCACACCATGCATAGGAAACTGACGCCCAGACTGCATGGTCAGGCCTCTATGCCTAAAAAACAAATAATTAGAATGGCTGAAGACCTTATTCCTTTAATCAGGGGAAGCCAGCCTTCCCCCTCTAAGAGACCTAGGACTGAATTTGCTTATGATACTTCAGACCAGGAATCTGAAATTTCTGTCTCCTCTGACCACCAGGATTTACCCTCATCTACCTATGAGGATTCTGATGCAGAGGACTCTATTCCCTCTGCTTCTCCCCCAGAGGATTTTTCTTTTGGTGAAACCTTGCATACTCTTAGGGAGCATTTTCACTGGGAAAGTCAGGATTACTCTGATTCTAGAAAGAGGCTTGGAGATTTCTTGCTCCTGCCCCAACACAGGCCTTTAGCTATCCTTCCTGTGCTGGACATTGTTGACTATGCCTTTTTGGAGCCTAGCTTGGCCCCTGACTCCTTACCTCCTGCTCCCAGAAAACCTGATAGATATTACAGGGTTCCTAAGTCTCACAAGTTCCTTTTTAAAAATCGTACTGCGGATCCTGAGACCATTTCACAGGGACCCAAGGGCATTAAGGCTACTACTGCCAAAAATCCTATCCCCTCTGATAGAGATTCCAGGGCCCTGGATAGATGGGGTAAGAAGGTACCTTGGCCATCAGGGCCTTAAACTGCCAGTTTCATATGTTAAAGTATCAGCAGCATATTATTGGATTGCTTAAACAGAAAATAATGTTGGTTCCTGATTGTGCTGAAAATAAGGATTTACAGGATTTAATGCATTCTGCTGAACAGGTTGGAAAACATACTTTGCAATGTGGTTTGATTCACTAGAGGCATCTTGCAGGGCTGCTGTCACCGGGTCTGTACTTAGAAGGCATGCTTGGCTTAAGGAGCAATCTTTGCCAGATCATGTTAAAACTAAATTGCTGGATGCTCCTTTAAATCAGGGCCGCCTGTTTGGCGACAAAGCAGAAGAAGTTCTTAAAAAGATGGAGGAAAAATCTAAATCTATGCAAACTGTTAAAGATTTCTTGCAAGTGAAGCCTCCTAGGTTTAGTAGGCATTGTCCATCAAAAAATTGGTCCTTTCCTGCCTCTTCCAGGCCTTCTCAGTTCAAACCCAGAACCAGCAGAACACCCAGGCTTCAGTCCCAGGGTACGCACAGGACTGAGTGAGTAGTAAGACTCCCCCCATGGTAAGCTGTCTCAATGACTTAACTTTAAAACTTCCAAGCATTTCTCAACTGACTGCTCCTTTAGGGGGAAAGATTGCTCTGCAAGCAAAAAACTGGGAACTCATTACCCAGGACAAATGGGTTTTAAACATAGCTTCCCAAGGATACAGATTTCACTTCCACATGTTACCAACCCCAAGCAGTTGGCCAGATCTACCCCCAAATCAGTGGGCAGAGGCTCAAAAACAAGTACTCTCTCTTAAGATTAAAGGCTATTCAGACTGCACCAGAAGAGGAAAAAGGACAAGGTTTCTACTTGAGACTTTTATTGGTACCCAGAAAAGAGAACTCATGGCGTCCTATCCTGGAACTGTCTATCCTAAACACCTTTTTGGTGATTCCAAAATTCAAGATGCTAACTCTTCACCAGCTGCTTTCCATGATAGGCAGAGATGCCTGGCTGTCAACACTGGATTTAAAGGAAGCCAGCCTGCACATCCCAATCAGGGAATCTTGCAGAAAATACCTACGCTTCAAAGCAGGCTGCATGCACTTTCAGTTCTCTGCACTGCCCTTTGGCTTATCTGCTGTCATTGCATTTTGCAGGCAAAGAAATATTCAAATGTACCCATACCTGGATGATTGTCTATTTCAGGCAGAAAGCCAGGACATACTTCTGAATCATCTGGCATTTGTACAAAAGGTGATGTTCATCATGTTACACTGCTGCAGTCATCACACTTTGGTTATCCTGCCATCAGGTGGTCCCGCAGTCGGACAGAGTTCCAAAGTCTTGGTCTGGCATCGGTTGCTGTCGCTTTTTCCCTGACGTCAGTGCGCCAGGGGTATATAAGAGGCATCCAATGCCATTTTCTCCAGTCTTTCTTGCCGCGCGGTGCCCGAAGTAGAAGCAGTTCGCAAGTGCCGGTCGGCTGACTCTTGAGATTTTCAAATCGAATTTCAGACCAAAGTCTTCAATAAAGCTAAGTACCCCATTGGGGAACCTTTTCTTGCCTCAATCCGATGTCAGAAAAAGTTAACAATTGCGTTTCTTGTGGGAAGCAAATACCCCATAAGGACTTTCATTCTTATTGTATTCCTTGTCTAGGCCCAGACCACGACATCACGAGGTTGTCTGTTTTGTGCTAGGTTTAACAAACAAACTATAAAACGTCGGTTTGATTTCGCCCGACATTATTTTGGTAGGAAATTTAATTATACCATGCCGTCAGAGCAACCAACGACTGGAATCCATAAAAAACGCAAAGATAAGGACAGGCAGCCGAGACCCAAACCAGACTCCGAGGCCTCTGCTCGCCAGTCGCCGGTTCTCCGGTTTTCAGTGAGGTGCCTACGCAGCCCCTGACGACCTGTGATTCAGAACCCCAAGCGGCATCCATTTCCCAAGAGGAGATTGCTAGGCCTCCACAACCTTTATCTTTAGGCCCTTCTGACTCCATGGCTGAAGGAGGTTCTGGTGCAGTTGAAACGCCTTCAGTTGCAGAAGGTGTCTTCAGACCGACTACACTCACTATTAAATCCTATGCAAAGCTGAAAACTCCTTTAAAAGCAAAGAAGACTGTACAGCAGTCTCCAGTACAAGGCCCCATGCCTAAGAAACAGATGCTTAAGATGGCTGAAGACTTAATTACCCTAATCAGGGGTTCCCATCCCCCTCCTGATAAAAGGCCTAGACAGGAGGAGGACTACGCTTCCTCTGACCAGGTTTCAATTTCCTCAGATTCTTCTGAGGAACAGGAATATTCATTTCCCCCTTATGAAGACTCTGATGCTGAAGAGTCTATTCCTTCAGCATCTCCCCCAGAAGACTACTCTTTTGGGGAAACTTTACATACCATGAGGGAACATTTCCACTGGGAAGGCCAGGATTACTCTGATTCTAAGAAAAGGCTCAGAGAGTTCCTTTTACTACCCCAGCACAGACCACTTGCTATTCCACCAGTGTTAGACATTGTGGATGATGTTTATTCAGAATCTAGCCTTAACCCAGATTCACTACCTCCTGCACCAGCCAAACCAGACAGATACTACAGAGTCCCTGACTCTCACAAATTCCTATATAAAAGCCCTGTTGCTGACCCAGAAACCATTTCCCAGGGTCCCAAAGGGGCTAAGGCCTCTATTGCTAAAAATCCTGTACCCTCTGAAAGGGATTCTAGAGCACAAGACAGATGGGGAAAGAAAATATATACCTCAGCTACTCTAGCTATGAGGGCCTTAAATTGCCAGTTTCACATGCTGAAATATCAACAATATTTGATGTCTCAATTAAAACGAAAAATGATCACACACACAGGGCAGCCTGATTACAAGTAAATGCAAGATTTGTTGCATGCAGCTGAACAAGTGGGAAAACATACTTTGCAATGTGGATTTGATTCATTGGAAGCTTGTTGTAGAGCAGCAGTGACAGGGTCTGTCATACGTAGGCATGCTTGGTTAAAAGGACAAACTTTACCTGATCATGTAAAAGCAAAGTTATTGGATGCACCTTTACAGCAGGATATTGTATTTGGTGTAAAAGCAGAAGAGGTTTTAAAAAAAATGGAGGATAAGGCAAAAATCTATGCAGACGGTCAAGGATTTTTTACAGGTTCAACCCCCTCGTTTCAGCAGAAATCGGCCAACCAAAAACTGGTCCTTTCCAGCTTCTGACAGACCACAGAGGGGCAAATACAGACACCCCAAGGGGCAGAGGTCAGTCACAAGGCTCTTACAAGCCTCGACAATGGGGTGCCACAACCCAGAAAGGAGGAGAAGACGGGTCTCAAACTACCAGAAGACAAACACAATGACTTACCCCTCAGACTGCCAAGCAAATCCCTCTTGGCAGCTCCCTTGGGAGGAAAGCTAACACTTTTTGCAGACAACTGGCGCATCATCACAAAAGACAAATGGGTCCTAAATATTGTATCTCAAGGATACAGATTCCACTTTCACACTTTACCAAGGATAAAAGGAATGCCAAACCTGCCACCAAATCAATGGGCAGAGGCTCAAAAACAAATTACAGCTCTCATGGACATGAGAGCCATTCAACAGGTTCCTACACAGGAGCAAGGACAAGGATTTTACTCAAGACTGTTTCTAGTTCCCCGAAAGGACATAGCTTGGAGACTCATTCTGAACCTCTCAATTCTAAACACATATCTCGAAGTACACAAATTCAAGATGCTAACACTACAGCAACTTCTTCCCATGCTGGGCAAGAAGGCTTGGCTAGTAACGTTGAACCTCAAGGAGGCATACCTGCATGTCCCTATCAGACAAAATTGCAGAAGATACCTCTGATTTATAGCAGGTTCAACCCATTACCAATTCTCTGCACTGCCCTTTGGCTTATCTACTGCGTCCAGGGTCTTCACAAAATGCCTGACACCAGTAATTGCATACTGCAGACAAAGAGGAATTCAAATATATCCTTACCTGGATGACTGCCTTATTCAAGCAGAAAGAAAGGACATTCTTTTAAAGCATCTGGCGTTTGTCAAAAACCTATTAAGTTGCCTAGGGTACACAGTAAACGAAAAGAAGTCAAAACTAGTGCCCTCACAAGACATAATATTCCTGGATGCCAGCTTAAATACAACGGCCCAGATGGCTTATCTCACGCCAGACAAGCAAGGAGAACTGACTCAATACTTCAAAATGATGGCAACAAAGACCCAACTCCCTGCAAGAAAAATTCTGCAGACCTTGGGATTCATGGCATCTTGCATACTACTAATACTATATGCAAAACTGCATATGAGGAAATTACAATGGTACCTGAAAAGTGTATGGACTCAGCACAGCCACAGCTTGGAAACAATAATACCACTCATTCCCTGCCTTCAACAGGAGTTTCTATGGTGGGCTCAGTCATGTCATCTCAACATGGGTCAGCCTTTTTACCTTACTCACAGCCAGGCAAAGTATAACAACGGATGCATCGGATTATGCCTGGGGAGCACATATGGCAGGACAGTGTATTCAGGGCAAATGGTCTGCAGATCAAAAGCATCTACATATCAATCAAAAAGAGATGCTAGCTGTACAAAATGCCCTAACAGCTTTCAAGGACCTCCTACATCCAGGACAACTGCTAATAAAGACGGACAACACCACAGTGATGTGGTACATAAACAAGCAAGGGGGCACACATTCCTACCCCCTATGCAGGCAAACAATGACCTTGTGGAACACAGCACTGACCTACCAAGTTCAACTACAAGCACAATTCCTGCCAGGAAAGAAAAACACATTGGCAGACGATCTAAGCAGAAACATCATAGATCCTCACGAGTGGAAACTAGATCCACGAGTATTCGCAATGATAACTCAAAAATGGGGGAGCCCAGACATAGATCTATTTGCCTCCCCCCAAAACTACAAACTACGGAAATTTTGCACAAGGACATACCACAAACTAGCTTGGAAAGTGGACGCCCTCTCTTTCAGTTGGAAAACATTAACAGTGTATACCTTTCCTCCACTGCCTCTTCTGGCAAAGGTGCTGCTGAAAGCCAGATTAGAGAGGCCACAAATGATACTCATTGCTCCAGACTGGCCATGCCAACACTGGTATCCAATACTAAGGAACATGGCTCAAGGCCCACCATGGATTTTACCTCAAATTCTTCACCTGCTCACTCAGCAAAACAATCAGATTCTACACAGCCAGCTCAAGACTTTAAATCTGGCTGCATGGCAAATTACCTAAACAACCGGTCAACACTTCTCTCTAAAGCTGTTATGGATGTCATTCTGGAGGCCAGGAGGCCCAGCACCAGGAAAACCTATTCAGACAAATGGAAAAGATTCTGCGCCTGGAACCAGGCTAAAGGCCAGAATCCCCTTCTCCCAAATATTCCTCAGATTCTACAATATTTAACTGAGATGTTGCACAAAGGACTTTCTTTATCATCTATTAAGATCCACGCCTCAGCTATTTCAGCTCAATACAACACGGTTCCTCCTATATTTTCACATCCATTACTAAAACAGTACCTCAGAGGGGCTAAGAACATAAGACCGCCCCGGAGAGCACCAACACCAACTTGGGATCTCAACTTTGTTTTGGAAAAACTTACACTACCGCCCTTTGAACCAGCTTTTACAGCTGATTTACAGTTTCTATCATGGAAAACTGCCCTGCTGCTAGCAATAACTTCAGCACAAAGAGTCTCAGAGCTACAGGCCCTAATGGCAGTGGAGCCTTTCATCATTTTTCATCAAGACAGAGTCGCTTTACGAACCAACCCTTCCTTTATGCCAAAGGTGCTATCCAGTGTGGCCCTAAACCAAACCATTCATTTGCCCACATTTTATCCAAACCCCAGAACAAAGGGGAAAGGCTCCTACACTCTTTGGACATTCACAGGCAATTACGTTATTACTTGGATAAAACTAAGACTTTCAAAAAATCTGACCAGCTCTTTGTATCCTATGCTGCAGGATCACAAGGAAAGGCCATCTCAAAACAGACCATTTCAAAATGGATAGGACATTATATCCGTTTCTGCTACACACACCATGGGGAAACCTGTACCTGGTAATATTAGGCCCCATTCCACCAGGGCTACAGCAACATCAACAGCCTTCCTCAGAGGGGCACCAACCAAGGATATTTTGGAGGCTGCAACTTGGAGTTCAGTGCACACCTTCACCAAGCACTATCACTTACATCTATACTCTAAAACCAGAGCTGGCTTTGCCACTGCAGTTCTGCAGGGCCTACTAGCTTCTCCAAACCCTGTTTAGTTCCACCGCCCATCCTTAGCTTTGGGATTCAATCCAACTGTGATGACTGCAGCAGTGTAACACGATGAACATAGTACAGTTTTGTACCTACCATAAATGTAGATGTTCGAGTGTTCACACTGCTGCAGTCCAGGTTACCCTCCCTCCATCCCCTCTGACCTAGCTGAAATTTTCTATACCTTTCTATCCTGTACAACATTTGTGGTATATTTGCTTGTAACTGAAGGTATTCCTTTTATATGTTTTATTAGCAATATGTATTGCCTACCTACTTGGGGACACCTGACATCTGGGGCAAGACAAACTGAAGAAAATGGCATTGGATGCCTCTTATATACCCCTGGCGCACTGACGTCAGGGAAGAAGCGACAGCAACTGACGGCGGACCAAGACTTTGGAACTCTGGCCGACTGCAGGACCGCCTGACTGCAGGATAACCCAAGTGTGATGACTGCAGCAGTGTGAACACTCGAACATCTACATTTATGGTAGGTACAAAACTGTACTTTAACTTGTCTGGGGTACACCATAAACAAAAAGAAATCACATCTGGTACCCTGTCAACAAATTATATTCCTTGGAGCAAGCTTGAACACAACTTCCCAGATGGCTTTCCTAATGCAAGAGAAACAAAATCATTTTAACAGCTTACTTCAAACTAGTGGCCACAAAAACCCTGCTATCTACAAGGCAAATGCTGCAAGCCCTGGGATTCATGGCCTTGTACATTCTACTAATTCCACATGCAAGACTGCATATGAGGAAACTACAATGGTATCTAAAAAGTCTATGGTGTCAACATTCTCAGGATCTTGAAGCAATGATTCCTATCATACATTGCCTACGGTTAGAATTCCTTTGGTGGGCAGAGGCCTGCCCCCAAAACAAGGGACTACCATTCACTCTACCCCCTGCCACCCAAACCCTAACGGATGCATCAGACTGTGCATGGGGGGCTCACCTGGCAGGGAAGTGCATTCAAGGCAAATGGAGCCCAAATCAAATGCACCTGCATATCAATCAAAAAGAAATGTTAGCTGTACAGAATGCTCTGACAACCTTCAAGGATCACATTCTTCCAGGACAATTAATGGTAAAGACAGACAACACCACTGTTATGTGGTACATAAACAAGCAGGGGGGTACCCATTCTTACCCCCTCTGCAGACTAGCCATGGCTCTGTGAAACACAGCCTTGAGCTACCAAATGCATCTTCAGGCTCAATTCCTGCCAGGAAAACTAAATACACTGGCAGACGAACTAAGCAGAAATCTCATGGACCCACACCAAAGATTTTCAACATGGTGATCAACAAATGGGGGACCCCAGATAAAGACCTGTTTACCTTCCCCTAGAACTACCAATTGGACAAATTTTGCACAAGGACTCCCCACAATCAAGCTTGGAAAGTGTGGATGCTCTGTCCTTCAGCTGGAAAAAAATCTATCAGTTTATGCCTTTTCTCCTCTGCCTTTCCTCTCCAAAGTACTACTAATGATCAAACAGGGCAAGCAAAGGATGATACTGATTGCACCAGACTGGCCACGTCAGCACTGGGTACCTCCTGTTGCACAGTGTGTCACAGCTGGCCCCATGGCACCTACTTCAGACCCCCTACCCTGCTGTCTCAGCAGGAGAGCCAGATTCTGCACCCTCAGATTCAAACCCTGAACCTGGCAGCCTGGCTAATTACCTAATCTCTCCATTACCATCCCTCAGTAAACAGGTGTTGGATGTCATTTTGGAGGCAAGGAGGCCTATTACTAGAAAATTTTATGCTAAAAAATGGAAAAGATTCCTTGCCTGGAACCAAACTCAAGGGATGGCCACAGCAGTGCCCAATTTACCTCAGATTATTCAATACTTAGCTGAGATGCTTCACAAGGGCCTTTCCTTTTCCTCCATCAAAATTCACGCCTCAGCCATTTCAGCTCATTACAACACAGATCCACCCCTCTTTTCTCACCCACTGCTCAAGCAGTTCCTCAGAGGGGCCAAAAACTTAAGACCACCCAGGAGAGCCCCAACCCCAGCCTGTGACTTCAATTTTGTATTGGAAAAACTCACTCTTCCTCCTTTTGAGCCAGCTGCAACTGCAGAGTTAAAATTCCTTTCTTGGAAAACAGCTTTCTTTTTGGCAATCACTTCATCAAGAAGGGTATCTGAATTACAGGCCCTTATGGCAGTGGAACCTTTCATCATCTTTCATGCGGACAGGGTGTCCCTCAGGACCAATCCCTCTTTCATGCCCAAGGTGGTATCCAGTGTGGCTCTTAGTCAGTCCATTCATTTGCCAACCTTCTTTTCTAATCCACAAAACAAAGGGGAATGGATACTGCACTCCTTAGATGTGCACAGACAACTTAGATTCTACTTGGACAGGACTAAACCTCAAAGGAAATCTGAACAACTGCTGGTGGCCTTTGCTGCAGGGACAGAGGGGAAAGCTATTTCAAAGCAAACTATTTCTAAATGGATAGGCCATTGCATTCATTTCTGCTACAAGCACCATGGAAAACCTATCCCACAGGGGATTAGACCCCATTCAACCAGGGCGGTATCTACCTCTACAGCCTTTCTTAGAGGTGTCCCTACCAGAAACATCCTAGAAGCTGCTACCTGGAGTTCTGTACATACTTTCACCAAGCATTACCATTTGCCAGTTTTTTCTAAATCCAGAGCTGGCTTTGCCACTGCAGTCTTGCAGGACCTTATAGCTGGTCCTAATGCTATCTAAATTCCTCCGCCCATTCGTAGCTTTGGAAATCTACCCAAATGTGATGACCGCAACAGTGAAACATGAAGAACATAGTACAGTTGTGTACACTTATGTATTCACTGTTGCAGTTCTGGTTACCCTCCCTCCAGCCCCCTGACTTCTTTTGGCTATACCTCTATTCTCCTTTACTATACTTAAAAGCTTTTTGGTGTAATTGCTTTTTTGTTGGAGGTATAACCTTGCATTTATATATATATATATATATATATATATATATATATATTTAATTGCATCCCATTAAGGGGGGCGCCTGACATCTGAGGCAAGAAAAACTGATGTAATGGTGTTGGTTGCATGCTTTATACCCCTGAATACCTGACTTCACAGAAGATGAGACAGCAACCGACACAGGACCCAAGACTTTGATAATCAGGCCGACTGAGGGCTACTGCAAGCAGATAACCCAAATGTGATGACTGTAACAGTGAATATACTCGAACATCTACATTTATGGTAAGTGTACACAACTGTACTTTCTGTGTTTTATTTAATGCTAGGACCATCCATAGAAGAGCTGAAATTGTAGCCAGGTATTTCAGGGAAACTAGTTTCCAGAATGAAATGGCATCTGTCGGTCAGTCTGCAGTGGAAATCCTTAAAAAGGGAAAAGAAAAGGAAAGGGACAGACCACAGATAGCGCAAACCTGAAGTCAAGCAGCCTACCATCTAATAGCACAGTGGAACTCAGTGAGGCACCTACACAGCCCCTCATGCCAGCTGTACAGCCACGACAGGCCTCTACCTAGACCCCTTTTGGAGTCCGGTATGCTGCCGGATCAGGCTTTTCCTTCCAAAATGTTGGTTGTCAGCCTCGTGGTTGGGTCCAGAGCCATCTTACAGGGACCAGCTTCCGAGGAAGTCTTTCAGATGACCTACACCAGACAAAAAAATGATGGCCATGCCGCCAGCCAAAACCACACCCAGGCCCATTGAATCTTTGAGGCCTAAAAGCAAGGCCACTCCTAGGAAATCTCATTCCTCTATGCTCAGTCAACCACTACCTCCCACCCAACCTACTCAGTCACAGCAGTTACTTACGGTGGCCGAGGATTTAATAACTCTCATCAGAGGAAACCAGGTCTACTCAGTCTTCTCCAGGCCAGAGAAAAAGGGATCTTTCTCCAGAGGTTCTTTTAGAGCCAGAGTCTGAGGACTCAGAAGTTCTGGACTGAGATGCTGAACAACAGCCTCTGACAGAGGATTCTGATGGTGAGGAATCCATTCCTTCAGCATCCTCTCCTGAGGACCTCTCATTTGGGGAGTCTTTAAATACCCTTAGAGAGCATTTTCATTGGGAAGCTCAGGGCCACCTCAAATCTAAAAATAGATTGAGAGTTCCTGGACTTAGTACAAACCCTTAGCCATCCTGGATGCAGTAGAAGATGTCTTCCTGGAGTCTGGCCCTAAACCTGATGCCCACCATCCTGCACCCAGAAAGCCTGATAGTATAGTGTACCAGATACCCATAAGTATTTATTTAAGAACCATGCAGCTGACCCAGAGGTCATCACTCAGGGACCCAAGGGGGCTAGGGCCAGTTCCTCCAAAAACCCAATGCCCTCTGACAAGGAGAGCAGGACCTTGGACCGATGGGGCAAAAAGGTATAAACTTCAGCTACCGTAGCCATTAAAGTCCTCAACTGCCAGTTTCATATGCTAAAATATCAGCAGAATACGCTGGATTTATTAAAGCAGAAAATTTCCTCCTTACCAGACAGTGCTGCTACCAGTGAACAAGGGTATCTGATGCACTCCAGCTCTCAAGTGGCAAAATATTCCCTATATTGCAGAGCTGATGCTCTAGAAGCCTCTAGCAGGGCTGCTGTTTCTGTATCGGTCATCAGGAGACCTGCATGGCTAAGAAAGCAACCTTTGCCTGATCACATAGAATCAAAACTCTGGACACCCCCTTGGCTAGGGAACAATTGTTTGGCCCTAAAGCAGAGGGAGGTAATCAAGAAAATAGAGGATAAGGCCAAGTCCATGCAGACAGACTTCCTACAAGTGCAACCCCCCCCAGATTTAGTAAGAACTTTCCCACCACACACTGGTCCTTTCCTGACCAAACCAAAACTGTGCAAAGAAAGAGAGAGAGAGAGGCCCTCCAGGAAATAGCACAACAACCAGCAGAGGCCTAAACAGTGGACCTCCACCACTCCTAGGCAAGTCCACCCCCTATCCCAAGGACTCACAATGACTCCCCCGCCACACACACACCCCATCCCCAGGCTAGGAGGAAGGTTATCCCTATTCTTAGGCATGTGGGAAACCATCACAGCAGATCAGTGGGTCCTAAAAATAATTTCCCAAGGATACAGATTCTCTTTCAAAGAGAGCCCAAGTTTGTCAGGTTATCCAGGTATACCAGCAAGTCAGGGGACAGAGGCCCTCTGCCAAATTCAAAAACTCTGTGCTGAAGGTGCAGTGGAGCCAGTACTAGAAGAGCAAGCAGGAAAAGGATTTTATTCAAGGTTGTTCCTAGTACCCAGAAAAGAAGGGCACCTGGTGTCCTATCCTAGACCTATCCAAATTACACCTGTCCCTCCTGGAGCCAAAATTCAAGATGCTAACACTCCGAAAGCTCTTGCCAATGCTAACATCAAGTGCTTGGCTAGTGACCCTAAATTTAAAAGATACCTACCTCCATACCCCCCATAAGGGACTCCTGCAGGAGTTTCCTATGCTTTAGAGCAGGTATAGATTACTTTCAATTCTCTGCCCTGCCCTTTGGCTTATCTACTGCTCCCAGAGTTTTCACCAAATGCCTGGCTCCCGTCATTGCCTTCTGCAGACAGAAGAACATACAGCTTTACCCCTTTCTTGACGACTGCCTCATCCAGGCAGACAGGGAGAAACTTCTGCAGGATCTTACTTTCGTTCAAGCCCTTCTAACCTCTCTGGGATTTACCATCAACAAGGAAAAATCCCAAGTCAGGCCCACAAGATGGATAACCTTC
This sequence comes from Protopterus annectens, assembly GCF_019279795.1. Classification (NCBI taxonomy): domain Eukaryota; kingdom Metazoa; phylum Chordata; order Ceratodontiformes; family Protopteridae; genus Protopterus; species Protopterus annectens. Next base: position 936,891,830 of record NC_056725.1, on the reverse strand, counting down.
TTGGAAGTTCTCCTGGACACATCCATCCAGTGTTACACATCCATCCAGTGTTACAGTGACTGAAACACAGGAGCAACTTTTTACACTTCACTCTACGCCTGGTACAAGCCCGGTATGACCATCAGCTAGCAATGGTTCAGCGGGTTTCATTGGAGGAGGAGCCAACCAAGGAAGTTCACAGCAGGGCATTCCACCTTCAAACACAGCACTGAACACTAGGGACAATTTGACGGACTTAAAGGCGATATTGGTAGCTCCGTCTTTTGTAAACATTCCCCACAGTAGCAACAATGATATGGGGATTTTAAATAACCAATTCACAGAATTTGAAAAGGTGCTTAAAACTTTTAAATCCTTACAAATGGACAACGCCTTTTTGGAAAGGTCGTTGGAACTGGGACAATATACCGAAGGGTTTGCGGATGTTTAAACTTCCATTTGGGTTTGTGGAAGGTACTGAACTTTTTGATAAATTATTACAACTTTTTGAGAGAACAGGTGTTGATTTAATGAAGTTCATAATATGTAACAACAATGTTAAACTTGCTACTCTAAATGAACAATTGACTATGTTAGATAAAAATATGAGTCAAGATTTGTTGTTTGAGTTTAACAAGTTTCGTTTTGACAGTATTATCAAAGATATGGATAAGTTAATTAATAAAGGGTTAGAAATACAAAATCGAAAATTGATAAGGGATACCAATGATTACAAAAACGAGAGTTTATGCACATTTCAAAGAATATAAAAACATGAAGCGGTCAGTTAAGTTAGCTGAGACAGGTACAGGTACTAGGGGATAAACACAATTCTTTTATTACTAACTCTAGTAAACAACAGAGGTTTAGGCAAGATAATTCTGTTTATGATGATGAGGAAGGGGTTTTTTTAGAGGAGCCAACACTGAGAAGGGAGGAACGGATACGCGACCATTATCGCGGTCAGCAATATCAACAGTACCAACATCACAATACAGCAGTACACAGGACGAACTCATGGCACAGATAAATACAAGCCATCACAATACAACACAATCTAAAATTGACAATGTAATACATTATCGTACAGACCTCAGTATTGACATCATCAAAGAAAATTAATTTATGTTCTCTAGCAATGACATTTGTTCAGAAGTCACATTAAACGACACAGTGTATGAACACGAGACGGACACAGACCTCAATGGAGGCCACTGTTCTATTACAGTGGATGGAGGATTCAGTTGTACAATTTTACTGACACCATTTTTAGTTCTAGTTATGTCACTCTTTTTAAGAAAGGTTTTACTTGTGTCCCATCTTTTAAAAATAATATAGGAAGGATTTTAATTAATTTTAAACTATATACAAGATTGTTGAATCTTAACATGTTTTTTGCTAATAACAAAGGTATTCAAACAGATACAAGTAATTTTAAACTAAAAAGGAGTAGTATATTTATACCTCCACAGAACCCTATGATTTATTTATTTGAAAAGTTATTTGAGAGACAGATAAGAAGAGTATTGAAGAATGAAAAAAGTACATCTGAGAATCTCACTTCTGCAGAAAAATTTTGTCTTAGAGAACCGATTATGACTGACAAATACAGGGTTATGAAACCTGACAAGGGAGGTGGAGTTGTTATAATGTCTAAAAATGATTATTTTAACAAAATGACTGTTATGTTGAGTGACTGTAGTACTTATGAAAACGTGTCCAAACAGGAGATGTACAGGCCATACACTAAAGTGGATTGGCAATTATATGAATTTTTGATGGATGGAGTTATTAGTAAAGAAGAATATGATTACTTAACAGTTGAGTTTCCTATTATACCATCCATCTTTGGTATTCCTAAGATACATAAGGATACCAACAATCCACAGTTTAGGCCCATAGTATCTGCAAAGGGGTCTAAAACGGAGGCTATAGTCTCTTTTATAGATGTTTACTGTAAAGAGACGTTAAATTATCTACCACATATACTGAAGGACTCCTGGCATTGCTTAGACAAAGTAAGAGAATATTTAATTGGCATTAATTCTGACGTACTTATGGTCACTATTGATATTAGTAATTTGTTCACTGTGATACCACACAAATTAGGTTTAGAAAAGTTCGAGGCCAGTTTATTGAAATTCAGTGGTATGCACACTGGAAAATGTAAACTTTTGGTGGAACTGATGGAAATAGTACTTGACAATAATTACATCTACATTAATCGCAAAAAAGAGACGCTGACAGCTGTAAACTCCAAAAAAGGCCTTTACTAGTGCAAAAAACACAAGCGCTTTCACAAATGAGCTTCCTCAGGTGTACATTAAGCACTAATGAAACACACCTTTTATACCAAAATATAAATCACATGACACAAAACAGCTGACAATTCCTCAAAGTATAAAAGGTATATAAAAACATACTCCATAAATATATCTACATTTAATACATATAACATGCAAACCATATAAAAACATAAAACAAACATATTAAACGCTCTAAAATCATCTTTTCAGCGGCCTCATCTTCAGTCTTGGTCTTAATGGAATGCACTCATTGAGACCATGCCCCTCCGTACTTCTCAGTCTGGTGATCCAGATAGCTTCCAAATTCTCAGTCCTGTTGTACATGTTACCCTGTCTAGGACTCTCATAAAGTAAGCTAATGACTCTAAAACTAAATACATGTGAATCATTTGTGCTAGAGACATGCTTGGCAAGTGCATTAGTCCTACTGCACTTCCTGATGTTATAGACATGTTCCCTAATACGTTCCCTGAGATGTCTGTCTGTCTTGCCAAAATAAAATTTGGCACAAATCCTGCAACTAGCAAGGTAAATAACATGCTTACTATCACACGTAGCAGAGACCCTAAAGGTATAATTTCTGCCTTGATCAGGGTGATAAAATACCGGGCCGCTATCTATATAGCTACACCAATTACATGACCCACATTGAAAGGTACCAGTACATTCACTGTCTGATCTAACCTCCTTTGGGTAACATAATCTCCTTTTAATGGATTTGTCATTCCTAAAAGTAATCCTGGGACATGATCAACTATACCAGCTATTTCACTGTCTGTCAGTAAAACCTGCCAATGTTTCCTAATAATATCAATATATCTATTCACATCAGCAGTGCACTTCAAGGACACTCTCAAATTAGTCTGAATAAGAGTCCCTCCTCAGTCGTTCTGAGGGTTGTCTCTTCATAGAAAAATAAGGTTTAGCTTGTTCACCCCGTTTATATACAGCTCTAGGTATTTGTTCTGCCAAGGTCCTATCATCATAACCTCGCTCTCTCAAATAATTTGTTACCCTATCCACCTGTTCTGGCAGACAGCCTCATTGTTGGGGCTATATCTGGTAGCCCAGTGCATCCCAGGGGAGCACAACACCCTAGCAGACCATCTCAGCAAAAGTGTACTGGATCCCCATGAATGACAGCTACAAAAGGAAACTTTCTTCACAATCATTTGCCTTTGGGGGACACCAGAGGTAGACCTCTTTGCATCCATACAAAACGAACAATTTACCAGGTTCTGCACCAGGGAGTTCCACCCACGAGTTTGGAAGGTGAATGCTTCTCCTTCCACTGGGGCAGCATGTTTGTGTACACCTTCCCTCCCTTGCCAGAGATTCCCAGGGTACTTCTAAAGATCAGGGAAGAAGGGCCAAGAGCTATCCTCATTGCACCGAACTAGCACAGGCAACACTGATACCCTTGCTCCTCAGCCTGACCAAAGAGCTACCCATGAGCCTGCCTCTCTCAGAAAAACTGCTAACCCAAGAAGGGTCAGTACTGCATCCAAATCTTCAAACACTCAGCCTATCTGCTTGGCTTATACTCAGCCAGCCGGCTATCAGGCCACATTTGAGCAAGCAGGTTCTGGATGTCATTATGGAGGCCTAGCACCCGGCGATCCTACTCCACAAAATGGAAACGATTTACTGCCTAGTGCTAAGCTGAGGGTTCAAGCAGCTCCCATGCCACTCTCATCTCTTTTCTAGATTACCGGGCGGAGCTCGTGCAAAAGGGATTATCATACTCTTCAGTCTAAATTCATGCCTCAGCTATCTCTGCTCATTTCCCTACATAACAGCCTATGTTCTCCCACCCCCTATTAAAGCAGTTCCTTAGAGGGGTGTCGCACATCAGACCACCTAGAAGACCATCCACTCCTGCGTGGGACCTGAACTATGTACTAGAAAAAATTTACTTTACCTCCTTTTGAACCAGCTGCTTCAGCAGAAATGAAGCACCTCTCTCAGAAGACTGCCTTCCTGCTAGCCATAACCTCAGCCAGGAAGCTTTCAGACCTGCAGGGCCTCATGGCCATTGAACCTTTCCATTATCTTCCATCCAGACAGGGTGTCTCTGAGAACCAGTCCCTCATTCATGGCTAAGTTGGTATCTGACGTGACCCTTAATCAGGCTATCCATCTCCCTACCTTCTTTCTAAACCCACAAAGTAAGGGGGAAAGGATCATGCATACTTTAGATGTGCACAGACAACTTGGATACTATCTGGATAGGACCAAGTCTTTCTGAAAGACTGACCAGCTGCTGGTCAGCTTCACCCCAGGGGCAGAGGGGAAACCTATATCCAAGCAGACCATTTCTAAATGGATGTCTCACTGCTTCCATTTCTGCTGCTACTCCCATGAGAAAATACCTTCCAATCCTGTCCATAGCCATTCCACTAGGGCAGCATCATCCTCCACTGCCTTCATCAGAGGTGTCCCTACCAAGGATATTCTAGAAGCAGCCACTTGGACATCTGTTCACACCTTCACAAAACACTACCAACTGCCTCTTTACTCCAAATCCTGGGCAGGCATTGCTTCAGCAGTCCTGCAGGGTATAGTGGTTTCCACTTACAGCAGTGCTAGCCTCTTGTAAGACCCCTTCCTTTCCTTCCACCCTATTTTTCAGCTTAGGGGAATCTTCCCACAAGTGATAACTGCAACAGTGAAACACGAAGTACATAGTACAGTTCTGTACACTTACCATAAATGCAGATGTTCGAGTGTATTCACTGTTGCAGTCCTATTTCCCTCGCTCCTTCCCTCTTTTTGTTTCCTTCATTTCTAATTATGCCTAATAACTTACCCCATGGGGGCCTTCCTCAAGCCTTCTGGGCAGGGCTGCTATAGGTTTGGGGCAAGAAAAACTGATGTAATGGAGTTGGCTGCCTCCCTTTATAGCTCTGATGACCTGACATCAGTCTCAGGCAACCTGCCGCTCGACGCAGGAGGGGATACTCTTTACTCTGGTATTTGGGCCAGCCGAGGGCTACCCAGCAGGGATAACCCACAAGTGATGACTGCAAAAGTGAATACAGTTGAACATCTGCATTTATGTTATGTTAAGTGTACACAACTGTACTTTCTGGACATTGAGCAGGAACCTTGACTAATTATATCTGAGGTACTGAGGGGGATACTGCAGATTGTAGTTTTGGAGGAGGTTCCTACTAAGTTAGGTGAGTGTCTGCAAGGGCACAAACCTCCTAGCATTTTTGAGGCAGACGTTCCTCAAAAGAAGAAACACAAAAACAAGCATATTTCCACTGCTGTTAAAGATCTCCAACATGAGTAGCAGGATTTTACCCAGTGGCTGTTTAATTCTTTAATGGCCATGAAGCCTCCTTAAGGAGTCTGTGTGCCTGTGCCTGCCCCTCCTAGGTCATCTCCTCCTCTTAAGATGCCCAGGGAGCAGGAGTCCTCTGAACAGGATCTGGATTCTGGGGAAGAGTCTTTGGCATACTCTCTTAGATACCTTCTCCTTTGGATTATGGGTCTGAGAAAGAGAATTCTGTTCATCCAGATTCTCCCTTATATAACTCTGTTTTGGGGACACTGTTTCTCATATGATAGGATATTTTAAATGGGACTGTCCTCAGGTTTCTGATAGTTGAATGAGGTTTTAAGAACTCCTCCAGATGGAGTTTCCCAAACCTTCTGCTGTTCCTCCAGTCTTGGCTGCCCTTTTTAGATACCTTTTCAGCATCCTCTGCTGCCCCTGATTCTCAGCCTCTAGCCCCCCCAAGAAATCTGAGAGATTTTACAAAGTGCCTGATTGTAAATTCTTGCATAAATGTCCCCCAGCTGTTTTTTCTGTAGTGGCAGTCTCTTCTGACAAATCATCTAAGCTTTTGCCTTTTATTAATACTACTTCCTTCAGACAGAGAGTAGAGTCATGAAACGTCTAAGCAAAAAGGTTTATACTGCTGCCACCCTGGCTTTTAGGGCCATCAATTACCAGGCTTGTATGACCAAGTATGTTGCATCCCTTCTTTCTTAAGCTTCTCAGGCAATTTCCAACCTTCCCAATTTGGAAGGGAAGGTCTGTACCCATTCTTTATTGGGTTCAACCTCTCAAGTGGCTCGTCACTCTTAAGTAAAGTTATGATGCAGGTGAAGCTTCCTCTAGGGCTGTTGCATTTGGTTCTCTTCTGAGGTGTTAATCTTGGCTTCGTCTTCAGCCTTTACTTGACAACATTAAATGTAAATGGACACCTCTGTCGATAATAAGAACATTTTTGGCTCTGCTGCTGAACTTTAAGTTCCTCCAGGATAAAGCAAAGCCTTGCAGGAATCAAAAAATATTTTTGTTTCTCCTAGCCTACGTTTCAGAGGAGTTATCCCTCCAAATCTGCCTTAGTTTGCAGACACTTGCCCTCCACCTAATGGTAAAAAGGGTTCTATGTGGGTACCCACAGCTAAGTCTACTCAGACACCTAATTCTCCGAAGCCTCATTTTGAGGACAAACCAGGTTCCATCTGACAGTTTACTTGTCTTTTCCCTAGTCCAGGTTCCCTTATCCTTTCATCTTTTCCTGTCCCTTCCCAGTTGGTTAAGGGTCAGTCAAGACTCTTGGGTTTTGTCTGTCATCCGTCAGGGATATTTCATGGTGTGGAAATCCCTTTCTCATCATCCCTCAGACTCCACAAGAACAGCTTACTTTATTTCCAGAAGTGCTTCAGACCCTTCTGGCTCAGGGCACCATTTGATTTGTGCCCCCTACCCAGGAAGGGAAAGGTTTCTATTCCAGGATATTCCTGGTTCCCATTAAGGAAGGTACCTGGACACCAGTTCTAGACCTTTCTCAGCTCAACATCTTTCTAAAGGTCTCCTCCTTTCAGATGTCCCTTCAACCACTGTTACCTCTTCTTCCCCAGGTGGTCTTGGTAACTGGATCTCAAGAATGCCTACCTCTGCATTCTAATACATCCCATTTTCAGGAAGTGTTTACATTTCTCTGCTTTGCCATTTACTGCCCCAAAGGTATTCACCAAAGTCTTCACTCCTGTCATTGCCTTCTGCAGGATGAGAGGGGTTCTGATCTTACCTTATCTAGGTAACTTTCTCATTCAGGCTTCGTCCCCTGAGGTACTGCACCTCTAGTTTACTGTTTGTCTGTTAAAAAGGCTGAGGTTTACCATATATTTTCAAAAATCAGTCCTGGTTCCGTCTCAGGATCATGTTTTTTCTAGATTGCAGGATCCAGAACACTCCCATGCTGGCATCCTTGCCTCCACCCAAGGCCCTTTTTCTGATTTTCCTTTTTCAGTCTCCTCCTCTTGTGGTTTCAGTCACAGCCAGGGATTTTCTCAGGGTTCTAGGGTTCAGTTGCTTCCACCATTCCTATGCTGTCCCTAACCAGACTCCATATGAGAAAACTGTGGTGCTGCCTTAAAGGACAACAACAGGATTCTGTTTTTAAATGCTCAACTTCTCTGTCCTTTTTCTCCCTATTTATTCTCCTGGCTATGAATAAACAATAACACAGCATTTAAAATATTTTAAATCAACTGTTACTCTCCACTAGAACAGTACCTTATTGTGTTGTGGTGGTTTCACTTTAAAAAAACTTTTTATCTCTCCCTTGAAAAGTCTCCAATTCATTGATGTCATCAAGGCCACTGAATACAGGTAGTTTTCTGGCCAATTCCCTCTCCAAACTGACATCACCATGACCATCCTAAAAACCCACCCATGCTGTGATGTCACAGCTCCCTAGTCTGTCCAGTACCCATACAGAAAGTAAAGGATAGAACAAGGAATCAGTACATGAGTCAAGTCTTCTGCTGTGAGCTGTCAATCACAGCAAGTAACAGCTCAAATTTCCCTTAGCACTTTGACAGCTAGGATAGTTAGCTGTGAAGGGGGATGGGAGATGTCAAAGTAGTACAATTCGGGCTTCACAAAAAAACTGCAGTTCATCCATTCTAGAAAGAAGCAGCAGTAAAAAACGCTTTGAAAGTCTGTTCTGTGGCATTGTTTGTGTTTTAAGTAGTCATTGAATGGCATGACATCTTACTTAAAACTGACTGAAAGACAGCAGTGTATGCATGTAAAATCAGTGCAGTGTCAGGAGCTTTAGGAAGGAAAAAGCCTGCGTGATGTAACTTTTTACAGATGAGCATTGCATTGTGGGATACCTAAAGGTAGACTAAACAGTCAGAATTACTACAAGATGCCAGACACCATGTGGTCAGACTCAGAAATTATGCATAAAAGTATGTAAAAACCTGTAAGTAGTCCCAGAGTGGTGTTAAAATGTAGGAAACACCAAACCATGATGAAATAAACATTTTATTTGAGTGTGTGGGTGCGGTTCTCCTTTAAGTCAGTGTGGCTTCAACACTCTCATCCACTGGATTTCCAAGTTTCTTTTCTTCCAAGTCTCTTTTGAGTTTAAGTAGTGGATTCATTATCTTTCTCTCAACCCAGGTCTTCCTTTCCAATCTCCAGTCCAGTCCTAGGAGCTGTCTTCAGATGCTTCTTACAGGGAATGGGGAGTTTCCTTTGGTTCTCTCAAAGTCCAGGTTCTCTGGTCTCTCCATCAGAGGTCAGATCACATCAACATCAAGGAGATGATAGCTGTCCTTTTACCTTAGGCTTTTCATTCCCTCTTTCTTCCAGGATACCCCCTCAAAGTTTTCACAGGCAATATCACAGTAATTTGGTATGTAAACAAGCAAGGGGGGGGGCACACTCCTACCTTCTTTACAGGCTCCCTCTTCAGATGTGGGATCTAGTTGTGCCAGTATCAAGTGACTCTTCAGGCTGTCTACATTTCTTCAGAGCAGAATATAGTGGCAAGGTCTTTGAGCAAGTCCAGAACACAGACTCAGAAATCAATGCTTTACAGAGATGTGCTTCTGGACATAGTCCATCAGTGGGATGTTTCTCAGCTAGATCTTTTTGCCTTCCCTCTGAACAGACAACTTCCTCTCTTCTGTTCCAGTGTCCAAAGCCCTCTGACTTGGAAGGTGGATGCCCTGTTTTTTTCTCGGAATGGGATGTTTCTCTACACCTTCCCTCTCCGTCCCCTAATTCTGAGGGTCCTGCACAAGATCAAGTAAGACCCCCCATACATCTGGATGGTGACTACCTTTTGGCCCAGACAACATTGGTTCCCCTTCGTCACTGAGCCTGTGAATTGCTCCATGTTGAGTTAGCATATTCTTCAGTCAAAAGCTATATCAAGTTCAAATGGAGCCCTGGGCAGAGTAATGATTTGGGGGGGGGGGCATACCCTCCCCTATGCAGTCATTCCAGTGTCCCATTACTTAGCCATTTCTCCAGCTACCATAAACTCTGACCAAAACTCAGTTTTCATGCCGTTTCCTGCTTTACTTCTACAATGATTACAGATATTTGGATTTCATTTAAAACTTGGATTTTATACCACAAACACTGATAGATATTTGCTAAACAAAGCAATGCAGTCTCACAATGAAAACAGCCTTAGCATTAAAAAACTTATATGTCTTTGAAACTCACATTCACTGAAACAGTTTTGAAATCCACATTCAAAGAAAATGCATCTGGCCAGTGGTGGATTAAGTTTACCTGTAGGCTGTTTTCAAATGATAGGCCTTTTGCAAGCATTTTAGGACCATGCAAACATGCAAGAGTTCTTTGATTTATCTTCCTGATTGTATTATTTTCCTTCTATCTACTAGCCACTCCATTCAGTATGAATACCTCTCTATGCACATTTTTGCACATTTTCTTCTTATGTATATTTTTGCATGTATTTTTAATTATAATTGCATCTGTAAGTTCGTGTATTGCCAGTACTGTAAGGAATGATGATTTTCTCTAAGGATAACTCTGTATGAGTATTTTAGCATGTATATTCTTAAGTACATTAGTATTATATATGTTTCTGTACTGTCTGTACTTTTTTTTTGTGTGGAGCTTTTCTCCACGGGCCTCCGCTGAAAATGGGTAACCTGCCCAGTTGGACTCTCCCAGTAAACAAATGTAAAATAAAAAAATAAATAATACAACACCGTTTGTTAGAACATGTTTTAAATTTATAGTTTTAAACATTTTTCCAGTAAGCAATGAAAATAAAACATATGAGCCAATAAGGACAAAACTGCCCAGTTCAGAACATTTCAACCAGACAAGACCACTCAAACTTCTGTCATTACAATTCACCAATATCAGTTAATATGCACAATCTCTGCAGAAGTAAAAGTCATCTGAATAATTCCACATTAGAGAGATCTGTAAGTAATGAATACGTTGCTACTAGCAAACAACTTTATATTTCAGTGTTTCATCTACAAATTCAGTGCCTGTTGCCCTTGAAGGATAAATTGCCTATGTTACATTAAAAAAATGGTAAGCTGGTAATATTGCAATAGGGATGGATGGCAAACTGAAAATAGGCTCACAGTTACTAGGCAGCTCATCAAAGGAGGACATACTCAGGATTGCAGCACCCCCACCCTTTAAAATACAACACAGTATCAGCAATCCAGCTATATGCTGTGGGAGTAGAACCCACAGCCTTCTGAATCAAAAAGCAAGTATGCTACCTGTTGTGCTACTAACACTGCTTTAAAATTCTATACCACAATAGCGATACCATTTGCTAATCAAAAGAGTTGCACATTGTAAACAGACTTAGCATGAGCAGCAGTAAACTTCTCTTCCCTTGAAGCTCACAATTCCTTAAAAATGCACTTGGAACTAAATTCCTTAAAATGCAGATTGGTAGTTGGGGTAGAGGATTCAGGCCCTTGTTTCCTGTAGCTAAGGTACAGAGTTTGAGCCTAAGCAAATTATTAACTACCTGCTAACCCCAACTAGGGCATCTCACGCACACACACAGAAACACGCCAATTCACTACTGAACCTCTTACCACAAGAAATCTGGACAACGTCTAAAATAATGGCGGGACAAAGGCCTAAAAATGGAAACAAACTTTAACTATTGCTCTTATTAAATTAGAAAATTGCTAGAGTAACAGGATTAGTGTTAGCACATTGTTTTGTAAGGATCTGAGGTTTAAAACTCAGTTCTGTTTTGTTTACAGACCCCCATTCCTGCAAAAAAAAACATAGTTGATGACCATCCACCATGTGCTTTCTTGCAGCCCTTCACCCACTCCTTATTGACCTTTCACACACACAATGGTAAACCAACCGGCCAATTCACTACTCTCCACCATAGCGAGTGACTTATACTATGTCCTTGTTCAGTCCGTAATGTCCATTCCGCTCATTTGGGCTGTCAAACAAGGAGTTGATGCAGCAGGCAATCTGGCTGCCACTGAACTTTAACACTCTTGAGGAGGGGTCATGATTAACGAGGGCTCCAAGATTCACAGCAGCAGTAAAAGGAATAAAGCACACCTGCTGCTGCACCCATGAAGTGCTGCTGAGCCGACTAAACTATTAATTCTGTCGTGACAGGGGGAGGCAGACTGATTCATCATCTTAGTGGTGCTTAGTCTGATGCTTGGGGGAGAAAAAAAACATCTCTACTAGAAATGTGCCCCTGCACTCCTGACAGAGTGGAAGAAGCCAAGCCAACCACCAAAGCCCATGAAAATGTTACAAGCTTGCGCACATTGAATCATGTGCAGTGCACGCAATGGTTTAGAGTCCTCGGATCATTATCTGAATTCCAAAAAATAAATAATTAAATGTTCCAGAAATAAAATATATTTAATTTTTCCCATTTTTGGGCCACCTAGCCTTCATGGGGCCCTAGGTGACTGCCTATGTCTCCTGCTGCTGGATTTGGCTCCGCCTTCAGTTAAAGCTCACCTCTCAGCTATTTCTGTGTGTCTGCCTTTGACTTCTCTTCTAGCTTCTAGGTTTGAGGTCAAACAATTTCTTAATGGGCATCCTTCATGTCAGGCATCCCAGGAAGTTTATTCCGCCTTCCTGGGATCTCAGTTTTGTTCTTGAAAAATTGATTTAGGCTCTTTTTGAGTCTGCAGCTTCAGCTTCCTTGCAACTTTGTACTTGACAGACTGTTCTTTTGGCTCCTGAACTCCAGGCTCTTATGGCTGTTGTTCTTTTAGTTTTTAACAGTGACAGGGTGTCTCTTCATAGTAATCGTTCTTTTATGACCAAAGTGGTTGGGTTGATATTAGCTTAGCGAACACTCAGAGTGAACGCTCTTTGATCGACAGCTGATAGGTGAAACCACAAAAAGTCTAATGGCCGGAACAGCGATTTTTGTTCCCAAGGGGGGGGGATTAAAGTGGAGGGCTGCCCCCCCCCCCCACACTTATATATACCAACTCCAAGATAGCACCACAGTGGTGGAAACTGCAAAGTCCCAACAATGGCCCAGCGATTTTTTTCCTCTGGTAAAAAAAAAATCGCTGTACCTGCCATTTGACCTTTTGTGGTTTCATCTATTAGCTGTCAGTCAAAGAGCATTTGCTCTTTTGAGTGTTCGACAAACTAATAGGAACCCAGGTGGTCAATGAGTTGTCTCTTAATCAGTCTATTAATTTACCCTCCTGTTTTCCTTCTCCACAGTCTGCTAGTGAAAAGGTTCTTCACACTATGGATTTGCATCAACAGCTCAGATATTATTTGGATAAAATTAAGCCCATTTGCAAATCTGAGCAACTTTTTGTTTCTTTTCATCCTAGGTCTCTGGGCTTTGGCAGTTTCGAAGTAAACCATTTCTTCCTGGATCTCCAAGACCATATATTTTCATTACTCCTTTCATGGTTAATGTCTTTCTGCCTCTTTAAAGGCTCATTCTACCAGAGCTGTTGCTTCCTCTGGTGCCTTTTTCAAAGTACTAGACACCAATTCCATCCTTGAGGCTGCTACTTGGACTTCTGTCCATACCTTCACTAAACATTGCAAGTTGTTTCTGGAGCAAAAGCTGACTTTGCCAGAGCTGTCCTGCATGGGTTTGTAGAGGGCTCTTCTGTGTCGTCTTCCTCCGACGTTTCCACTTGAGCTTTTGTACTCTCCCTTATATAAAGAATGCTGCAACAGTGAATATGAAAGGAATGTAGTACAGTTGTGTACAGATGTCCTCTTCGCTGTTGCATATTTGCTCCCTCCCTCATTCCCCTTCTGCTCAACTCTATTCTTTTTGCCTTCTTGGCCAGGGATTCTTTTCATTTTCTCCTTCTGGATGTACGTTTCTCCTGGTCCATAGGGACATTCTGTTCCTCCTGTGTTTTTTGAGTTTTGAGGTGTCTAGGTCTGTATCTCATGTTTGTACCATACACCTTGTGCTGGGAGCATACGTGTGAAGTACATCTATAAATTGCAAAGAGTTTGGTATAATGCCCAGACATTGGGCTATCCTTGGCAGGAGGTCCGTAATGTAAAGAATACTGCAACGGTGAAGTGAAGGACATCTATTGTTATGGTAAGATTTTTACACAGTTGTACTTTGGAAGCAAAAAAATGGTATCAGAATTCCTCATACTTGTCAGTCTGATGTTTAAACATGAGTGTGGAACTTGCGTTCCTTGAATGACTGAACCTGGGTTTGCATACGAGTGCATAAAAGAAAGACAATAAAAATCTGCAACGAGAGCTAATGATCCCATGAGATGGGTTGGAGAAGGTAACATCCATAGAGGACAGTCTCTGTGTAGAGTGGGATACTGAACAAATGTTCTTTCTTTTAAACTCTGGACCATATATTGTATGAGACCTCGATGGTACTAGGATATCTCCTGAACATCAGTCAGGAGGCTCTCTGCTCTCTGTTCAATTTTGAAACTTTTTTGTCTACAGCCACTCCACTGACACTTTGCTTAGGGATGGTCATGCTGGTAGATGCATTTCTGATTAAGACGAGCCTCTGTCATTCAGAAGTTTGTTTATTTGAAAGTCTTTTTGGCAGAAATATCTTGGCACATTTGTTAACCGATTATTTAAAATATGGGCAGATGACTATCTATAAAACTATAATAACCATGTCTATTACTTTTAATTGCACTGCTGAAAAAATCTGAATGCCAAATCTATTTGTATTAGGCAGAGATCAAATGAATTATACGATAATAAAAAAGTCTAAAGCTTTGTGCTTTTAAAAATATGAATTTTAGTATTTAAATGCAAATGCCTAAGACAAGATGAGTAGATAGAATTTTGCATAGTTGGTAGCAGGTTGCTCTTTCTAAAATGTAACTACAGCCTTAGCATGAGGTTGCTTAGAAGGTTGTACATGTTTGTAAGGCAGTAACTTGCATTGATGTTATGTGATTTATTGTTAAAACATTTTCTGCTCTGTGCAAAAAAGGGGGATTGGGGTGGTGAGTATGGTGCAAAGCTATAGAGACAGTCACTCGACCCTAAATGGATATTGCTTTGCTTGAATGGTGTTAGCATATTAGTGTTGATGCTCATAAAAGTACAGAGACACTCATCTGCTGTTTCCCTCGGGGCCTTTTGTGGCTGCTGCTAGCAGGCACCTCACTGTTGCCTTTAAAGTCTAATTTACATCATAGTGATGTCTTGTCTCTCTCCTAATGGTTGGAAGCATTGGGCAGAAGATACAGATGGACTGAACTGTGTATCCAGGAAATGAAGGTGAAGGTATTAATGTACAAGTCTCAATACGTTGCTGCAGTCATTGATGGTTTTATGGCACAGTGGTGCAGAGGATTGTTTTGCCACCTCACAGCAAGAGGTTCTCCAGTTTGATTCTTGGCTAGTGGTAGCTTTTGTTTAGAGTCTGCATTACCTCCTTGTGTTTGAGGGGGTTTCCTTTGGTGCTGCGTTTTCCTCCCACATTCCAAAGACATGCAGTAGGTGGATTGGACATACTAAATCGGCCATAGGTGTGTGTGTGTGTGTGTGTGTGTGTGTGTGTGTGTGTGTGTGTGTGTGTGTGTGTGTGTGTGTGTGTGTGTGTGCTGGTATTTGCTATGGTAGAACAGATGCAACAGGGCTAGCCACAAGGTGCTGTGAACATTGGCACTATACGATTATCACTGTTGAAGTGACACCCCAACCTCATGTGCAAAAATGGGAAAAGTGGTTGTGGATGGATGAATTGGTGGTACTGTGTCTGTATTTTGTAGTACAACTTTGAACTTCATTGTTGACTTGATACCAAAAGCCTCCACGATTGAGAGTGGCTGCTTCTCTACATTTTCATGTATATATTCGTCAGCTGTAGTTTCTGTTTTTTTAAACCTATACTTTTGCAGCCAGCCCCCTTATGTTAATAAATGATAAACTATAATGAGTAAAGTTCAAAAGCTGCAGCTTATTGTAACAGTCCGTTTTCCACTGGAATATCATCGGCTCTCATTGGTTGCATATGTCTTGTGATGTAAGCAGAGTAAAGATGTAGGTTTTGTGCCAGAGTTTTGACAAGTAGCTGTGAAGCTTTGATACAGGGATCCACTAAGGGTGCTGAAATTTGAAATATAGGGGGTTATTAATTAGTATGTAGATAAAGGTGAGATACAGAACAGAAAAAACATCTGCCATTACTTGTACTCTGGAATAAATGCTAATGAATGTAGGAAGTGCAGTGCAAAAAGTATGTGTGGCTGGTAATGAAAACCATACACAGGTTGCTGTTTGTTTTTTTGGAAGAAAATATAGTAGTATTCCAGACTTCTGTAATACTGGATTTGAATATTGTGCTGCTTGTGTTTTTTTTTTGTTTTCATATTTTAATACTGTAAGTGCTGATGGAAGAGTACCTTTAAATGTACAGCAGTAGTGGTGGTTTGACTACGTAGTAGTTCATCTTCCTTTGCAATGTTTTATTAATCTGATCACCCTAGCTGGCACAAGTATATATTTTTCAGGTATGACCTAGCAGCATTGATTTAAATGTCTCAGTGTCACATACTGTGGAAGTGGAGACTCAGGGATTCAAACTATATTCTTAGAGGGAAAAAAAAAAAAGATGCTAGCAACTCGTAGCCTTAATCAGTTTTTGGTACATTGTTAGTCCAGCACAGGTTAAGCCCCCATGTGTACAGAATGTTTGCCTTGCGGCCTAATTACCTGAAACAAATTAGTTGAGGACGAACCATCTGGATCGGAAATTCACTGTTTGCTGAACACAGCTTTTATTAGTTTGAGCCATTTGATTAAAACAGCTTGTGATGTTTCAATTGATTTCTAACAATATCCTTTAAAACCTACAATTTATGAACCTCATTGCCTATACTTTAAGCCTGGTTTAAGGTGTTCTTTCTACTTTCCGTTGTAGATTGCAAGCTTTGGGAAATTACACATTTTGTTCAATTAAAATAAGTAATTGGTTGGCAGCAGAGGGGAGTTCCTGTTGGAACAATGGCAGTAACCACCTGATATGGCTCGAATCTCACAGTCCATTTGTGAGCAGCTGGGAAGCTTCCCCTTTGACGCCAGTAGATTGTAGCCTAATGACAGAGTTAGTGTTTTGTTTCCCGTAGCATTGGCTCAGTTAAGAACTGCAGATGTTTGTACTGCAGCTTCCATTCATACAATTGAATTTTATCCTTTGGTCTGATTAGTGTATTAAAACATATGCATGTATTTTTTTTTAAATTACAGAACCACCACGTCCCATTGCTCCACCTCAGTTGCTTGGTGTCGGCCCCACGTATTTACTGATACAGTTAAATGCCAACTCTATTATTGGTGATGGTCCAATTATCCTTAAAGAAGTGGAGTACCGCATGACATCTGGAAGCTGGACAGAAACCCATGCTGTGAATGCACCTACGTACAAGCTGTGGCATTTGGACCCTGACACTGAATACGAGATCCGTGTCCTACTCACTAGACCAGGGGAGGGAGGCACAGGGCAGTCTGGGCCACCGCTGATTACAAGAACAAAGTGTGCAGGTAAGAGATGCCAAAAGACATTGTGTGTTTTCACTAATAACAGACCTCAGATATTTTTCACATTTTCTAATTTGTTGCTGATTATTTACCACAGAAATAATGCATAAAAATTGTGTGGTACATTTAGAAAATAATTGCACTGCATTGTTGCACTCTATAAAATAACTTAAGTGTTAAGGTGTGGAGGAAAAAGTTGACCAACTCTCAGCCAGGAAAAGAAATTCACAAAAAGTAAGCTTTTTTTTTTTTTTTTTTACCCCAGATCTAATCAGATATTTGAGACTCGAAAGAAGATCAAGGCATCCTACTGCCATGTTTTTTTTTTTTTTTTTTTAAATTTCATTGCTTTTAGATACCCATTCTTAATCCCAGTAAATGAACTGTTGAATGTTGATGTAATTTCTGGTAATACTGTTCACTGTGCAGTTTTCACTTTTTTATACGTTCTTTTAGAAGATTTATATATTGTGTTCAATTATGTTTTATCCATCTGGGTTTTGATCCCTTTTTAGTGAAGGGTTAAAGAAAAAACTCCATTGTTCTTTAAATCATTAAGCATTTTGTGTGTGTCTATATATATGTATAGATATATATATATATATATATATATATATATATATCTATATGTGTGTGTAAATAAAATATATGTATATGGGTCTACCTTGTTTTGTCGAAGTTTCAGAACTTCGAAACCCATATGGCTGAGCCCATATGATCGAAGTTTTGAAACTTCAAACACTTTGAACTGAGACTGCCATACAGCATGGAATGAGAGATTTACTGTTTTCCTCGCTGTAGTGCGATCTCTGAGTTGGTATACTTAAGTAGCAGGGGGTGTGAGGGGTGCAGGTGGGCTTGCCCCTCTGCAAAAACATAAAGTGAAGCTTTTTGTTTAGGTTTAGTGTTTTTGTTGTAGTTTCGAAGGCATAGTAACAAAAGTTAACATGTTAAACAGGCATTGCGAGTCTGTCCTGATGCAGGTAGCTCATCCTTCCACCCAATTCAGGATTAAGGAGTTAAAAACAAAAACACTCCCACTGGCAAGGGTGCAAACGCCCTAGTGTTTGAATGACTGCCTCTCTGGATGGCTGTGATCACCTCTTTCAGGAGAGTGCAGTCAAATCAGAGTAAGCTGCATAAGTCCGTGACCAGTAGTACAATACAGTAAACAGAT
Source organism: Protopterus annectens (assembly GCF_019279795.1). Classification (NCBI taxonomy): domain Eukaryota; kingdom Metazoa; phylum Chordata; order Ceratodontiformes; family Protopteridae; genus Protopterus; species Protopterus annectens. Next base: position 936,873,574 of record NC_056725.1, on the reverse strand, counting down.
GGATGGCTGTCATTGCTGTTATGTTTCTTCATGCAGAAATGTAGAACATTGATAGTAATGAGAGAATGATGAAGTCTCATAATTTTGATTGCCATCAGTTGACATTGTGTTTGAAGCAAAATGTTATTAGTTTGACTTTTTCACTCAGCGCATCCAGCCACATTAAATTCTGAAATGTGTTTTCAAGCCAGCTATGGGGTGTGCAAGCAGTGAACATAAATTTGAGTGATCTTCCTCTTTGTGAGTGATTTGCAACTGATATGTTATGCAACTTTTGTTTATTTGCTCACCTACTTCTAACCAGGCCAGACACTGGTGATATCACAGCTGTTTTTTTCTGCCTTTAGAGATTTCATGTCGCACCTTATATTATTGCAGTCATTATTAGTTTGATTTTTGTTCTTGATTTCCTGATGACCTTCAGCTTCCATGCTACCTGTCAGTTTGCCTCATTTATTTCCCTGCGGACGAGCCCAACAAACCCATTCTTGCAATTTAGGGTCAGAGGTCAAGCAGCAGAGATGGTGTTGTCATGCTTTTTGAGTCAGGTCTTTATCTTTCTGGCCATACTAGTTCCCCTTGCATGTGCCAGCTGCAAGTCACCCGTTAAGTAAAGGGTATGTGCAACATCTGTGGTTTCCACCAGATATTGCACGGCCCCAGGTGCTCTCTTCTACCTGCAGACCAGCGAGACTTCCCCTTTTGGACTTGCGCTCATTTGTTCCCAAGATGTAGGAAGTCAGTAGAATCTGCTAGGGCAAGAGTCATCCAGTCTCCTTTATCCAGGCAATCATTAGCAAGTTTGCGGTTTTGCCAGCACCACAGCACTGAAAACATTTTTGTTGCAACTTTCTAGCCCTGCCGTAGATCAGGTGTTGGCCCCTTATGTTATGGGGATCCAAAGTGGTAATGGGTTTTTCAGTTATGTTTTTGGCTCTGTCTCACAGATATTATCAGGCCCTATTCATTGTAGGTCCATCTTCTACACAGATTTGGAACCAGTGAGCCCACATTTTTTCCTTGATAGTACTCTGTTCCTTCATTTACCTGCTACACAAGGTCAAATTATTTGATGTGATAATCAGCAGATTTCTGTTGTGCCACAACACTTTCCAAAGGTGTTAATGTTTTGGGGTTCCTTTCACTTTGTCAAAAGCTTAATTCTGCAAATGCATATTCATCGAACCCTAATTGTCGAACACCCTTTCACTGAACATTTACATCAAAACTTTTTTCTAGGGAAGGTAGTTAGTTGGCCGTCATTTCAGATTTGCCCTTTTCCCCAATGTAATGCGATCTCCAAGTTTATAATTAGAGGGGTGTGGGAGGGGGGGGTGCAGCTCCCCCCACCTTTGTGAGTTTAAAATAATGTGTTTGTTATGATTGCTCTGGTAGCCAAGTATTTTTTTCCAAAGGAAAAAATTTTGATGATGTAAATGTTCAATGTAAGGGTGTTCGATTAGGGTTCGATGAATTAAGCTGTCGACGAAGTGATAAAGACCCAATTTCCTGGAAGTCTTTCATCATGATTTGTAATGTAGACATTGCTGCATCAGTGTCTTTTGAGTTGCTTCCCCCATTTTTGTAGATGTGATGATTGTCTCTATAGTTACCTACAGAACCTGAGATGGAGTCTCACCAGCTGTTTATCAGAGATCCCATTTTTCACCTGTTTTACTGGTTACACCTCTTCCCATGCACCCCCCATTATACTCCATCCTTCCTTACTACTTTTTTTAATTGCCTGCTTACTTCTGTTTCTGGCGTAGTTATCAAAGCTAGGTCCCTTTTTGATGATGTTCCTTAACAGAACTGTACTTGCTACCTTGTTTTTTATTCAGCAGGTACATTACTTTGTGTTTTATCTAAGTTTATGTTTTCGTGCCCTTTTCTGTAACCATGTGAAGTTATTTCCATTCCTTTGAATCTCGTCTGTCTTACCTCAAGCTGATTCTCAGTTTTTGTGAACATTCGTGTTATCTTCAAATTATGTAACCTTAAAGAATGTACGTAATGTTGCATCCATAGTACCAGATAGTAGCAACCTCTGCCTTTAAAATAAAATAAAAAATAAAAACAAGCCCCTGCTCACTATTACGCAACATTTGTAGCGACCTGCTAATTTTGTATTTCACCATGGGGCATGCCGGCAGCTTGCCTGCTTTTTCTAGTGTTTTAGCATGTGTTACGTTAATTGCTTGGCGTAAGATGAAACATGTCTATAGCTCCCCTCTAGTTTTCCATCAAGTCCCTAGTGGTTTGACCCAGAGGTGCATTTGGCATGTATTGCTAATGATGACATTCATGGCATCACTTATCTTGTATTGAATAATCCAAAACAGCTCCTACTGTTGGTGTGTGGGATTTTCTATCAGCATAATTGGCTTTCACGTATCTTATGTTGATTACAGAACTGTGCAAGTCACATAATTTTTAAGGTAATAAACCCCTTTTTTTATTAGCTCCTTACTAACTCTGGAGTACCTTAAGACAATTTAAGTGATCCCTGAGCGGCTTTTCATTTTTTCCTGCCTAAATGCCTTCTGCTTGATTCTCCATTATGTTTTTATGATGTTGCTGTCTTGATGACATTTGCATTGTTAGATAATGAATTTGGAAGCCTTTAGTCCAGGCCACATTTTTTCAAACTCTTAAGGTAAATTTATTTATTTTTATTTCTATGTTTTATGATCTTTCTGTGCCAGGCAACTTATTCCATGGATTTTTCATGTTCCTAGTAAGATAGTATGAGATTTAAATTTAGTCCTCTAATCCAGATGATTCTGCTCAATTGTTTATCTTAATGTTCAGTCTGGTTTGGTGATGGTCATCCCTCTGAGATTTTAAAACTAAGTTGATGTTCTCTTTTTATGTAAACCAGTGGGAGTACCTTTTGATAGATATCCTTAAGCCACTCTCGTGTACCTGAATTTTCAAGCCTGTGACTTTCATAATTTACACTCTACACATCTGCTTAGTTCTGTTTTTGTTTTTAAACTTGTAAGGGGCACCAGGTCAGGCAAAACTTGTTCCGCTTTTGTTATTCTTAAGTTGTAAATTAGCAGCAGAATTGTGGCCTCACTTGGTCTAATAAGTAACAGTTATATATGCAGCTTTGTAAAAAGATTTTGTGTAATTCATCTGTGTATTTTTCAGATTTGCCTTTTATTTCCAGGTTGTTGTAATATTCTAACCTCTTTTTCTCTCCCTGCCTTCCAGTTTACATGTTTCCTGATATCATTGTTTGTGCTTCATTAGCCACTTGAGTGTTAAATCAGTTGAATGCAAGGTTTCTTCTGATACAGAGCTTTGGTTCTGTGAAAACGAACGCATGTTTAGACTTCCCAAGTCAGTATAGCCTTCTCTGCTTTGATGTATTCCTTAATTGTTTTTGGTGCTAATGTGATTGGCTTGTATGTTTTGCATCTGATTTTATTGCCAGTGACCAAAGAATTTAGCAGATGAAGGATCCACTTGACAGAGTGGAACTGAGCAGCTCATGTTCTAAGTGTCCCATCTTGGTGTGTGGTTGTGCACATTCTGCATTGCTGCACTTCCTGTTTGTAGTGGCCAAGAAAGAAGCACTTGCCTGCATCACTAAAGAGTTAATAAACACTTGTGCTCAATTTTTGGGCAAAGGGCATGTGGGTGAAAGCATGTGCTTGATAGCATCACTATCGTCCATTACATGTGCCCGTTGGTAGTGTTAGGAAGGCAGCTCCCAGACCATCCTAGCTGCATTTGCTGGTTCTTTAGTCCTTTGCTACTCTGCCACCCCAAAACATTAAAGGTTCCAGTTGTTTCACAATTCACAGGGTCTGAGAGTAGCATGCCAGTGAAATGGATGACAGAGATGGTGTTCTGATGGGGAAAGTGGCACAAAATAAATTACTGGAAACAAGTTGCAATATACGCATTAGGGCTAAAATGTTTGGCTGTTAGTTTGGGAGAGGATTGTTAATTTAAGACAGCTTCCTTTTGCATACTGTTCCACTTTGAGGAAGTGGATTAATGCTTTTGCGCTGCCAGACGTGGATCTTACTTGCAAATCACAGACAAGCCAAAAACAATGAAGGTCAGATGCCCAAAATAAGGGGCAATCATTAAGTATTCCTCTAATTCACTTAGAAAGTTTGTAGAGTGACATGTTTGGTATCAGTATGCATATATTTAAAAATAAAGTAGTACAATACTCTGTTTGGCATTATTGACTGTACCCCTCAGTGATTTACTAGAGAATCAAAAATTTTATAAGGGACAGTGCAAAAATACGAAGGTAAACTAGGCATGCCCTACAAAATCAGGGACAGCAGAGAGCTGCACTGCAATGTTTTCCTTGCTGGAAAAAAAAAAAATTTTTAAATGGTATTGCCTAGCATAAAAAATGGTAATAGCTTGCTGGTATTACTGTCTTCCTTTCTATGTATAAATAAATGCCATAGTTAGTGCAAAACTGGCAACATTTGGACATGGATAATTTTGACAAAATGCTGTTTGTTTGCACCATCTCACTTTTTTTAGGCTGTGGCATAGCAACATGGGTACAGATTCAATGTTTGGTGCATTAGTGATTCAGTAGGTAGCATATTCACTTTTTAATGCCTGACGGCTGTGGATATTCCTTTTATGCTGGTTGCTTGGATTCATGTTAGACAGTTGGGTAGGGGGCTGCACTGCTGAGTACCGACCTTCAGCTGTGAAAGGACTCCTCTACATGACTTGGCAGTGTAGTAGATCCCCTAGCACTTCTTATAAAGAGTATGGTATGTTATAATTCATAGTAAACAATACAATACACTTTCCTCCATCAGGAATTTTTTTATATATACATAAGATTTGTGTTTCTAATTGTAGTCATATATAATGTATTTCCACCTTCTTTTTTTTTCCTTATGTCACCTTTCAGTTTACCCTACTTTATTGCATACTGTTTTTACATCACAAAAAATCCTAGTTTTTGTTATGTAATGTGTTTGAGCACTTTTTCATATTTCTTATACCAAAATAAACAATCTGTCTCAGCCTCACTAATTCTTTTGAAAATTCCTTATTTTTGGATATTGTAAAGTATTATGGATGAGTTATCCCCAGTCAGTATGAATACTATGTTTTTGGTGCTGGTTACTGTCTACCAGGGTTAACCTTGGTCAGCAAAGATTTAAAATGTCATTTAGTCAGGCTTTCCCATCTTAAATCCCCCAACAGTTTGCCATGTAGGAAGGAAAAGCCAAGTGCCTTCTGAGGGTACCAGAGGTTACAGACGGACGTAATCTTACTTTTAAATAGTTTCCTATTGAATATACAATTTTCTATACATTTTTTAGTGGTATAAACTTCAAAGTAAAATCTTTTTCTGTGTGAACTCTTTGTAAAGCAGCAGAAAGTACAGCTGTGTGCTCTTACCATAAACGTAGATGTTCGAGTATGTTCACTGTTACAGTCATTACTGTAGGGTTCTTCCTGCTGGCAGCAGCCCTCGATCGGCCAGAGTCCCAAAGTCGGGTCCGACGTCGGCTGAAGTTGCTCCTTCCCTGACGTCAGTGCACCAGGGGTATAAAGACCTCAGCCGACGCCATTTTCCCCAGTTTTTCTTGCCCCAGATGTCAGGTGCCCAAAAATAAAGGCCAAAAGCTTAATCAAAAAGAATAAGCAAACATAAACCAGAACATTCCCAAATATCACCAGCAAAAATACCTCAGAGAAAAAAGAGGTGCCAAGGAGAGACAGACAGCACTCAAAGAACAACAAAAGAGGGGACAGTAGGGAGGGTAACCCAGACTGTAACAGTGAACATACTCGAACAACTACATTTATGGTAAGAATGCACAACTGTACTATGTTCTTCGTGGTTCACTGTGACAGTCATTACTGTAGGGTTGAATCCCAAAGCTAAGAAAGGGTGGCTGGAGAAGGAACAGAAGGGGCGGCTACAAAACCCTGCAGGACTGCAGAGGCAAAGCCTGCCCTAGATTTAGAATAGAGAAGGAGGTTGTAGTGCTTAGAAGGTATGCACAGAACTCCAAGTTGCAGCTTCTAAGATCTCCTTGGTAGGAACTCCACTGAGAAAAGCTGCCGAAGTGGCCGTAGCTCTGGTAGAATGTGTTCTGACATTAACAGGAACTGGTTTGCCATGCTGAGAGTAACAAAACTTAGAAATAGTTTGCTTAGTGATTGCTCTCCCCTGTGAAGTAGAAGCATAAGCTACAAACAATTGGTCAAATTTCCTGAAAATGTTGGTCCTGTCCAGGTAAAAACGAAGCTGCCTGTGTATATCTAAAGAATGCAAAATTCTTTCCTCTTCACTTTGAGGATTAGGATAAAAGGTAGGTAAGTGAATAATCTGATTCAAGGCTACTTTCGAAACCACCTTAGGCATAAAGGTGGGATTAGTCCTCAGGGACACCCTGTCCTGATGAAAAACAATAAAGGGTTCCACAGCCATGAGTGCTTGTAATTCCGAAACTTTTCTGGCAGAGGTTATAGCTAAAAGAAAAGCAGTTTTCCATGATAAAAACTTTAAATCTGTGGAAGCTGCAGGTTCAAAACGAGACAAAGTTAACTTTTCCAAAACAAAGTTGAGATCCCAAGTGGGAACTGGTGCTCTTAAAGGGGGCCTTATATTCTTTGCCCCTCTGAGATATTGTTTAAGTAACAGATGAGAAAAGATTGGGGGATCCGTATTGTAATGTGCAGAAATAGCAGAAGCATGAATTTTGATAAATGAAAAAGATAGGCCCTTATGCAACATCTCTGTTAGGTATTGTAAAATCAGAGGAATGTTTGGAACTGCAGAATCAAAACCCTGGGCCTGATTCCTGGAGCAAAATCTTTTCCATTTACCTGCATAAGATTTCCTGGTGCTGGGCCTTCTAGCTTCAAGGATTACATCCAGTACCTGTTTGGTAAGGTTAGAGCTGTTTTAAAGACCCTGGATCCGCCAGGTTGCAAGATTGAGTCTTGACATGGCTGTGCAGGATCTGGCCATCTTGTTGAGACAGTAGATGTGGAATTTGTGGCAAAATCCAGGGTTGGACCCTGAGCCAGGTTCATCAGGGTGGAATACCAGAATTGCCGAGGCCATTTGGGAGCCAGTAAAATCATCTGCGGTCTGTCCTGTTTGATCTTCAGAAGTACCCGTGGTAGAAGAGGCAAAGGAAGAAAAGCATATACTGAGAGGTGTTTCCAACTGAATGAAAGGGCATCCACTTTCCATGCTAGTTTGTGGTAGGTCCTCGTGCAGAATGTTTGAAGTTGATGGTTTTGGGGAGATGCAAAAAGATCTATGTCCGGGCACCCCCACACCTCTGTTATCATCCTGAATATCCGAACATCCAACATCCATTTGTGTGGATCTGAAAGGTTTCTGCTTAGACCATCTACCAGAGTGTTGCCCTCTCCTGGCAGGAATTGAGCTTGTAAGTCCACCTTGCTGGTCAGTGCTGTGTTCCACAGAGTCATGGCCAATCTGCACAGGGGGTTAGAGTGAGAGCCTCCCTGCTTGTTTATGTACCACATCACTGTAGTGTTGTCCCGTCTTTATCAGTAATTGCCCTGGTAGAATAAGATCTTTGAAGGCTGTCAGGGCATTCTGTACAGCTAGCATCTCCTTCAAATTTATGTGCAGATGTATTTGGTCCTCTGTCCAGGCACCCTAAAGACATCTCCCTTGCATGTGGGCTCCCCATGCACAGTCTGATGCATCCGTCGTTATGACTTGATTGGCTGGAATGGGACAGAAAAGCCTCCCCCTGTTCTGGAGACAGGCCTCGGCCCACCAAAGAAACTCCTGCCGGAGACCAGGCAAAATTGTGATCACTGTTTCCAAGCTGTGGCAATGCTGAGACCATACACTCTTTGAGGTACCACTGTATCTTACTCATATGCAGTCTTGCATATGGTATTAACAGAATGCAGGATGCCATGTAACCCAAAGCCTGCAGAATTTTTCTTGCAGTTAGCTGACTCATTAAAGCCAGGTTTTTGAAAGAAGAAGCCAGTTGCACTTTTTTGTCTGGTGTCAAGTAAGCCATCTGGGTTGTAGTGCTCAGAAGAGCACCCAGGAAAGTAATCTGTTGCGTGGGTACCAGATTTGATTTCTTTAGGTTCACCGTGAACCCTAGGCACCAGAGAAGATGCTGCACAAATGCCAGATGCTGAAATAAAGTCCCCTTGTTGTCCGCTTGAATGAGACAATCATCCAGATAAGGGTATATTTGAATTCCCTTCTGTCTGCAAAACGCCATTACTGGTGCCAGGCACTTTGTAAAGACCCTGGGTACAGTAGATAAGCCAAAGGGCAGCACAGAGAACTGGTAATGCTTCGGGCCCGCTTTGAATTTCATGTACCTTCTGCACTCTTGCCTTATGGGAATATGCAGGTAAGCCTCCTTCAAGTCCAAAGTCACCATCCAAGCGTTCTTGCTCAGCATAGGCAGCAGCTGCTGCAGTGTGAGCATCTTGAATTTTGGTATTTCTAGGAAGGTGTTTAATACGGAAAGGTCCAGGATTGGCCTCCATGTGTTTTCCTTCCTGGGAACCAGGAAAAGTCTTGAATAAAACCCTTGCCCCATTTCTGAATTTGGTACCAATCCTATGGCCCTCATATCCATGAGGGACTGAACTTGCTGTTGTGCCTCTGCCCATTGATGCTTTGGCAGATCTGGCCATCTGTTTGATTTTGGCAAGGTATGAAATGAAACTTGTAACCCCTTGAAACTATGTCTAGAACCCATTTGTATTGGGTTATGTGGCTCCAATTGTGAGAAAAAAAGAGAGATTTTTCCTCCCAAAGGCGCATCCAGGAGGGGAGCCCCTGGAGCTAGTAAGGGAGAGTCATAATGATGGTTTCCTGTAAGGTTGTGACCTATCTTCTCCTCCCTTGGGAGAGGGGGCACTCCACTGCTTATTTCTGAAAGGGGGCTGTGCCTGTCCTCTACCTCTGGAACACCTATATCTGCCTCTCTGAGGTCTGTCCGAGCTCGGAAAGGACCAAGGTTTAGCTGGCCAGTTCCTGCTAAATCTAGGGGATTGTACCTGTAGAAAATCCTTAACCGTCTGCATAGATTTGGCTTTGTCTTCCATTTTCTTCAATACCTCCTCAGCTTTGGCCCCAAATAAAAACATTGTGCTGCAAAGGGGCATCTAAAAGTTTTGCCTTAACCTGCTCTGGCAAACTTTGCTACTTTAACCAAGCATGCCTTCTAATAACTGCTCCAGTTGCTGCAGCCCTGCAAGAAGCCTCCAAAGAATCAAAACCACAGTGCAGGGTATGTTTTACCCACCTGCTCAGTACCATGCAATAAATCCTGTAATTCCTTATTTTCTGTACCACCATTTGTGAGAATCTGGAACCCTATAATACCTATCCAGTTTGACAAGAGCAGGAGGAAAAGAATCGGGAGAGAGAGATGCCTCTGTAAAAACATCATCCACAATGGCCAATACAGGGGGAATAGCCAGGGGCCTATGCTGTGGGAGCATTAGAAAATACCTAAGCCTTTTCTTGGATTCAGAGTATTCCTGCCCTTCCCAGTGGAAATGCTCTCTCATGTCATGCAAAGATCCCCCAAATGAATAATCCTCAGGAGGAGAGGCTGAAGGAAGGGATTCTTCAGCATCAGAATCCTCATAAGGAGGGAAGGAATAATCCTGCTCAGAGGAAGAAGCAGAAGAAATAGAAACTTGATCTGAGGAATCATAATCTGGCACTAGCCTAGGTCTCTTGTCAGGAGGGCGATGGGAACCCCTGATCATAGTTAACAGGTCTTCAGCCATTTTAAGCATCTGTCTTTGAGGTCTAGGACCCTGATCAGAAGGTGCCTGTGCATGCTGCTTTGTCTTTGTTGGAGCTTTAGTCTTTGTCTTTGACTGCAAAACTGGAGCCATCTTTACATGAAGTTGTGTAGGCCTAAAAACTCCCTCAGAAGCCGGTGCCTGCACAGCTGCTCCGGACCCATCTGAGGGAGTATTATCCGGAGGTCCAAACCCTGGAAATTCCGAAGGCCCTATCGGCTCCTTGCGGGAGTCGGTACAGGCAACCAGTTCAAAAGTGGTGGACGACAGGGGCTGCGAAAGCACCTCACTGATGTCCGACAAACCGGCTCTGGTTGAATAATGTCGTCCCCTTTGGACCTCGGAGGCCTGTCTTTATCCTTGCACCTCCTATACACTCCGGTAGCCGGATAAGAATCCGATGACATATTGTAATTAAATCTTTCTCCAAAATAATGGAAGGCAAAATCGTACCTACGCCTAATAGTGCGTTGATTAAATCTAGCACAAAACCTACAATTAGCTACGTCGTGGTCAGGGCCTAGGCAAGGTATACAGTAAAAGTGAAAACCCTTATGAGGTATTTGCTTCCCACAAGAAATACAGTTATTAACTTTTTCTGACATCAGACTGGAGCAAGAAAAAGGTTTCCCCAACGGGGTACTTAAGTCTTTGATACAAAAGTCACCAAAAGTAAACAGGAGTTGGCCGACCGGCACTTGTGAACTGCTTTGCTACGGGCACCGCATGGCAAGAAAGACTGGGGAAAATGTCGTCGGCTGAGGTCTTTATACCCCTGGCGCACTGACGTCAGGGAAAGAGTGACTTCAGCCGACGTCGGACCCGACTTTGGGACTCTGGCCAATCGAGGACTGCTGCCAGCAGGAAGAACCCTACAGTAATGACTGTAACAGTGAACCACGATGAATATCTGCTTAATCCCAAGAGTTTAGCCATTCAGTGGTTGCTTCTATTACTTGATTAGTCATTCGAGATGTTATGTACTTTTGACAGTACAAGTAGATTCATTTTCTAGTTTCATTGTTACATACATGCAGTGGTAATTTGGCATTCCTTCACAGCCTTTCCTGTTGTAAAGTCTGTTTATATTGCTTTTTCAAACACTCAGCAAGCAAAGGAGGGGCAAGCATTCCACTGAGTCCCGTAAAATAAACACTGATACAGCGTCAGTAGATTGTTCCTCAGAGCTGAGTTTTGTCACCTCCAAGAAGGCTGTGCCTAATGAACGAACAAAAGAGCTAAAGAGTATTTAATTAGACAATTTAATTTTCTGATTGAACTTGTTTTAGGAGGAGATTTTTCAAGGAACACGCAGCTAGAATTTTTGGATAAATTAAGGACTTGTTTCCACAAGAAAATATTAACTTGTGGATCAGATGCTGACTGCAAAACACAGTTATATAGTTGATAGTCTAAACAAGTTTATGCACTTGAAATCAGATTTGTAGACGTATGTAACAGGAATGAGAGATAAAAAGGACAAATTTTAGAAGTGTACGTAATGTCAAATAAAATAAGCAGTATGTATCTGTGCTTATTTATAGCTATCTAGCTGTAGTTATTAGTTTATAATTGCAAGAACCCATATAAAGACAAGTGGATTATATCAATAATGGGCAAACACCCAAGTATGTAGAGGAGATGGTACTAATAGGAGCTAAGTCTAGTTAATGACCACTGCATTCTCATACATGGGCACAGGACCAATACATAAAATGCCACTATTAACACTGAGGCGCTATGAAGTGTACAAGTATAAATGCACTCTTCTGGTTTTAGAAATTTAGAAAATATTAGTCATACTGCTCAAATGTTGCCTTTTTTGAAGGGACTTGCTTATGTGTTACAGGATGTGCAGTTTCTTTAAACTCGTAATATTGCTATAGTGAGTCCAAATTATAGCTGTAGTTAGAAAGCTAATTTTACAGGCATGCTTTCTGAAAAATAGTACAATGGTGTTATTCAAGCCAGCTTTTGTTTTATTAATAATCTGGTTTTGTACTAAAATATTACTGGCAGTACCTGCATAATAAAAGCCTGCGTTTTCATTCTTCTATTACGTTGGTGCTGTCCCAAAGTAGGAGAGACATTTTCTTTAAATCCTACTTATTCTAGTCTCCTAGGTGATTTAGGCAGTCATCAGAAAACAGGAACGTTGAGATCATGGATTGCTCATGGACAATACAGATCCTGTTTTATGCAGATGTAGTTCAGTGTCGAAGGTTTAGTTTAGGAAGAATTATTGAAATTGTGTGTGGCTTCTCAGCCCTGTGATGTGCTGTGATGTGCTCTGCATCGTTTCCCACATATAGATATAACACGCAGATGTAGTATTGTATAATCTTGTATGGTAAAGTAAGTGTCATTGCACTAGGAGAGAGAGAGGGTTGAAGAGTGTATGTACAAGCATGTATGTTCATTGTGGTTAGTGATCTGAGAGATTTTCATTCAAGAGTTCATCCTTTATTTCGTGGCAGATGGCTGAGAAATGTGATGTTTTGCCAAAACACCTTGCTAACACAGAACTAAGGGGCAAGAAATGACATGTGTTTGGGTTGTAGTTGAAGCATAACCCAGATAAGAATAAAAAAAAAAAACTGTGGTATAAAATAGTCTAAATATGAGTGACTGCCTTTATTAGATCTTGTTTTTACAGTGATAAGGGCAGCAGCTGGAAACAGTTGTGATGTGCAAGCGTGTAGGCAAGAATCGCAGGTTTATAAAATGCCAAAGGCTATCTTGTTCTGAGAATAAGGGACCATTTTATGTTTGTATCAAATTGAAAATGATTTTTACATGTGCTTAGTTTTGAATTTGTAAATGTCATGGCATTTCACTGTAAGTGCAAATTGATCTTTTATATCGCCATTCTCATAAGAAACAAACTTTTCCTATTAACAACCCAAAATGATTATGGTTTTGTTTTATTTTATTTCTAATTACCAGTTGTCACAGCTTAAGTATTTGTTTTACTGCTGTTGTCTTCCTACAGATAATTTTGTTAAAGTGAATTGCTTCATCTTCTATGCTAGATGTATTTCTAAATGCTACCTTATTCAGTTAGGTACACCAAATCTAAGTCGAGAAGTGCTTGTTTAATCTTTTCTTCCACTTTAGTCTTTCTCAAAAACACTGCCTTCAAAGCCTGCCATAGTTCATTTTCTTAACATTTGTATTGCATGCTTTGTTATACCATATTGGGTTCCTTGCTCCTTTTGAGGAGGGGGTTACTTAATCTTTATTGAGGATTATGGCGTCTTCATTTTTTTTTTTAGGTTTATTCCTTTGCACCTCTGAATGGGTGCAGAGAACTCCTTTGGCCATCATGCTAATCACCAGGCTGGCCCATTTATGTATGTATTTTTCTGGAAGAATGCATACTGCCTAAGATTTTCCAGTATGCATGTTTGGGAAACCTGTGGTCATCGCTGAATCTTTTTTTTGAAGGTTCTGGGTCCTGTCCTGTACAAAATAATCATAACCTGCATGTAATCAGTTGTCTCTCTTCTTCTTATGAAAGGTGCCATAGTAACACAGATTGTCATGAAAGTCAGACTGAGCCCTAACAGTTTGTATAGTTACTGTCCTATCTACAATCTTCAGATATTGATAAGGTGTTTAAGGAAGGTGATGTGTATGCAGCTTGACACCATTCTCCAGAAATACATTTTCTGATATTCCTTTCACCTGCAGTGGCGTTCACTATTGTTTTCAGTGATGTATTCATTGTACAAGATCAGATGTATTATTCAGTTGTGACACACTATTTTTGATATAGTTGACTACTCTACTATAAACTCTACTCCATTACTTGTCTGCTAACCCTAACTCTGCCACTTCCCCTTATCCAGCCCTACACATTAGATTACCAAGCATCTTTTCCCCTAACAGTACCCTGAAACAAGGCACATTTCACACACAACCCCAATAAAAGTAAATTAATGCTCATTTTCAGTAACATATCACCTGACCTAACATCCTCCTTCCTCATCCACTCAACAAATAACATCAACATTGAACCTATCTCTCAAAGTAAACTGTTTGGAGTTACCATTAACAATAGCCTGAGGTTCAAGAAACACTTGGCTCTAGTCATAAAAAAGACCCATATAAAGCTTGGCTCTCTCTAGAGAGTTCAATCATATCTCGCCAGGAGCCACCAGCTATCTGCCCTTTTGTACATCTCACCCATCTTCTCCAACCTTAAGAAAACTGACCTAGCTCAACTAGAAGCCTTCTATAACAAAGTTGCCAGATTTGCCACAAACTCGCCACATAGATCACACCATTGTGCAGCTCTTCAACTAAACTGCCTAGAACTACCCAACCTCCTATCCCTCAATCAGTTCACAGCCGCCCATACCATAATATACCAGCCATAAAAGTGTGCGCCACTTAAAAATCTACTAGAACCCTATGCCAGTAACAAAACTCTAAGGTCATCAGATAAATTACTAATAAAAGTCACAAAAATCTAACAACACTTTTAGTGATTCTCTTTAATCATACATCAAGGGACTGGAATGGCATCCCTTAAGTTATCTGAAATACCACCAACCCATCCAAGTTTAAACAACTTCTCAGTTCACAGTTCACTGACAACTGGCTCTGCTCATGCACAAACACCAGGCTGAGGCACCGTATCTTCGGTTTCACTCTTCCCTCACTCTCAACCGCTTTCTCCCCTTCATTCTTTCTCCCATTTCAACTCATCACCATATTTCTCCTAACCTCTTCCCGCTTTCTTTAACTCTCACACTCCTATGTAAACACTTTTCACCCCCTATTCACTCGTTCACTCATTCTCCCACTTTCATGTCTGTAACTGCTCCAAATGTTATCCATAATCTGTTAGGCACCAAAACTTCTATTTTTTTTGTCCACTGTGAAATGCTTTCTTCTCCAAATTCGAAGAAGATGTATGTATTTGTTTTTTTTTCCTGTTCATATTGCATTCTGTTTATTCTGCACACGTTTTTTCTGGCTTTTCTTGCACCATGTTATCCTATAGAGAATTTATTGTTTCTACTCTGTAACTAAGATGACACTGTATTTATTGTGCAACTAATGTGTAACAAAAAAAAATTTGTACTATGGAGCTTCTCTGTCCAGGCCTCCACTGAAAAAGGGCTACCAGCCCAGTCAGATACCCTGGTAAACAAATGTAAAATAAAAAAATAAAACAGTATCCAGGCATACCATAACATGTATCCCTGCCATAACCCTTACTTTATCCTTAACCTGTGTTACACTGTGCCTGTGTTCCAGTTTTTTTTTGTTCCCTAACCTGTGAACACTCACACATACACACTGTGCTCTAGTGTAGGAACATGAGATGATCTAAAAGGTTTGGCATTAGTGCTCACTCTTTGTGTACCACGTTTCACATTTCTGACAGCCAGCCACAACCACATAGAAAGCAACATTCGATGCTGCACGATTCATTTCTTCCTGTTCTCTGCTAGCAGTGCATTTGACCAGTTCTGATGCCAGAAACTGCATTTGTCAACCTGTGCACTCAAACTATATGCAACTGATTTATACACACACATGCAGATGTTTCCTCAGATGGACTTGATCGTATGCCTCCTTACAATACTGCACTGACTGTTCCTCAAGACTGAATAGAATAGTGGGCATATTTATGTATAATATGATTGGTATATTTTTGTATTAAGTTTACTTAATACAAAAATAAACAAAGTAGTATGCTATAAAAATCAGTGATTAAAATAAATCTTGACTGAAAAGGTCACATGCTATAGGTTTAGAGGAGAAATATTTCATGGCTTTGTTTGGAGTGATATTACTACTCAACCCACTATGTACTTAAGTGTGGCAGTTCAGTTGATGCCACTGTGCTAGGACTTTTCACCTAAATTAGTTGCCAGTGCGCCAAGGTATGTCTTTGTCACAGGTTTCCTACGTAAGTATCTAGTGCTTTGTACAGATTTGCAATGGATAGAAAATTGACCTTACAGCTTACAAATAATTGATGATTTTCTGTTAGAGTTAGTATGCAACTCTTTTTTGCTTCCTTGTATCTTGGCAGTTCACAAATGAAGTATAATTCTCCCTTAAAACATTACTTCACAGGTACCAGCTCTGACATGTGATTCTTTGAGTAACCTGCTCCTTTCATGCCCTAGTTTAATTTCCACAATTGTGTTTCTAGACAATCCCACTTTGTCATTGGTACTTGCTTCTTTGAGTTAAGTAGACTGGACCCATGGAACCATTTCCATCTTCAATATTTTTAAATTTCACTGTCCTCATTTCTTTAGGAACAGCTAAGCTGTCTGACTTTGGCTTATTTTGTAAGGCTGTGTGAACCCCCTGCAGTGACAGACCCTGTGAAGTGAACAGCAGTTGACTGCAGTGTAGCATGTATGAATTCCACTCCCCTTTCAGCTTGTGATTCACACTGTAATACTACCCTAACCAAATTGTTTTGTTTCTGTGAATCTTCTCCAGTGCCACACCCTGTGAAGTCAGGGGTAGATGACAACATTGTAGGGTGCATGTAAAACATTGCCCCTCCATTTAGTTTCTGCTCCTCAATATGATACTGCCTGACTAAATTGTTTACATAGTGTTGCTTTTCAGTGAGTGGATGACAAGTTAAGTTGTGTGATCTGTGTTGAGGAATGCATTTAGGATAGCCAGTGTTAGCTGTTCCAAGACTTTCTTCCCTTCTCACTCCTGGATCACTGTTGCAACCCTCCCCCCATCTCATTACCTCAGCACCCATCCAATAATCCCAAGCAAAACACCAACTCCATCACCCCTCTATTCTCTCACAATAGTACACCCTTCCAGTTCTCCATTCATCTCCAAACTCACACTTTCTGCTTTTCTTGACAATTTATTTCTCATACCTAAACATTATAACAAATTAAATCTAAATTTCTTGCAAAGTTCACTCCATCAGTAATCTTCATTCTCCTTATAGTCAACACTAGATTCAATACTGGCCCCATCTTTATCTTCAGCCATTCTAATTACATCCACCCAAACTCTTGTCATGTTTCTTGTTTTATGCAAGCACTGCCAAAAACAAGTTGTACCCTCTTATGTTCCAGACCTCATAGCCATTACTGAATCTTGGCTTAAAATGGATAACCTCGAATCTCTCTCAGTTTTTCCCAGGTTACAATTAGATTTTTGATGCCAGATGAGGGAATAGAACGGGAGTGGAGTCTTACTGATCAAAGTCTCATTTTAACCCTTTAGCTATCTCTGAAGCCAACTGTAATTTCAGAAGGTCACCCCATCTGACTCCTAATCAAGATTCCCTCAAGTAAAAATGAACCACTACTTAGCCATAGCCTTTTTTCCATTTCCTCCTTCACTTACCAAGCTCAAACTGCTGATGTGAGATATAATTTATACTCTTACAAAGTTCAAGAATCTGATCATTCTGATGTAGAGAGAAAGCCCTTAATTTGCCTCAGATGACCTGCGTTTGACTACCAGTTTAGGGACTGTAGTAACTGTACTGTCAGGGGAAATGAGTGATTGTTTGCCAGCTAGCACATCCTGTTACAGGGAGGTTGGAAGTGCATGGAAGTGAGCATGTATCTCTGTAGGCAGCAGTTTTGGTGCTTGCAATCCTGTCATGGTACAAGGGAGTTAGGGCATTCAGTGGCAACAGTATGATACTGTACCAGCATCCTTGATGTCCTCATTGGCCCCAGAAGTGGATCAGATTGAGCTCAAGGAAAGCTAAGGTAGGGTCTGGTAGACTCAGTAAACAAGCAGAGAAGCTTGTGGCAGCTGATGGTCTGCTGTTATGGGGTAGAACAGGGGGGAAAAATCAAATCACTCCTGGAGGTTTCATTCTTAATTTCATTGGCTCACTTTCTACGGATATTTCAGAATATTTTACTGATCTCAGTATTCTCCAGCTCATACAAGAACTTACCCATCCAAACCTAAAATCAGGAAAATGCATTACTTGACTTTATTACTAATCATCCAAACAAAATATTCTGTATCAGTCTGCCCTCCCTCTCTTAGTCACTACTTGTATCATGTAAAACGTTTTCATTGCAAAAAAAAAAAAACACAACTCTGAAGACCCAAACCAGACCACCAAAACCTTAGACAGTTCTCTTATTTCTCCAAGACAAGTTCTATCCTAAAGTTTCTAGACAGTATAAAGATGATAAAAACATTTGGCTCAATAAAGATCTAAAGGCTGTTCCACATATCAGAGATGATGCCAGGTATAATTGGAAACTTCACACAACTGCTGTTAATCAGCTGTAGGTTCAGTACACTTGGTAATCTCTGACATGACTGAAATAAAGACAGGAATTTTACCATAAATCTTCTTTAATCACCGCTTTTGTCAGCAAGACTTTGTCAGAAATATAAAACACTGCACATATCACACTGTTTAAATAAACTAACTAAATTTTAAAGACAAAAGCACAATCAATCCTTCACATATACTCATCTGTCTTTTAAAAACATTTAATATTTATTACATCATTTAATCCTGGCATTCTCTCTGCTTTCAAATTTATCTGCCATTTGGTCTCCGTTTGTTCCAAATAGTTTTTGAAACTGCCCCCTCTCAAACTTAATATTCCTTGTTCCAAAACAGAAAATAAATTTTTTAAAACCTTTACATTCAATACTATGTCTGTACAGAGCATTTCTACTGTCTTTCTTTTTCATGTCGTACACATATGCTCTCTTATCCTAATATACAGGTATCTAGTGGTCATACCAACATAACATTTTTGGCAGTGACTACAGACTGCTGTGTAAACCACTTCCTGACTTTTGCAAGTAAAAAATCCTTTGACAGGACTAGTATAAGCAATATGGGGCAATTCAGTGTATGGCCCTTCTAAAATATATCTACACTTTACAAGTATGAAACTTATATGTGCCTGTCCTGTTATTTTTTACTGATAGCTTATTAGTGTTAAATAAATCTCTAGCTTTTTCCAATAACATCTTTAAACTGTGTTCACTTCTGTACAAAAATTTTGGCTTTGACCAGCAGCTTTTACTAAATCATGGTTCCCTTCAAGAATCTTCCAGTTTTTTTTTCAACCACATTGTGAACAATGCTCCCATCAACAGTGATTTAGAAACAGGACATAAAATCATTTCTGTTTCTAAATCATCCATTCCACTGTGTGCCAGATCAGTTCACAGTACCTTTAATGACTGTATGGAACTGGTCAGGCAGTAACATTCATGGAGCCACCGAGACCATGAGTTCCATAAGTAAAGGGGCCTTATGGCAATAAGGTTGGGAATCCAATTTCACATGGTTTACCTAGTGATCTGCCAGGATCCCCTCGGATACTGAGCACAATATCCATATGGGGCAGTAGGGCATGATGAGCTCCTTCAGTTAGCAAGGACCCAGGTCATGAATGGACAAATATGCTGATACCACAATCTTGAAGATAGCTCTGTTCTAGACACTGAGTCAGTGCAGTCTGCGAAGAGCAGATAGTGTATTGGTAACAAGACGTACCTGTAAGTACCCTGGCTGTAAAATTGTGCCCCGACTATAAACAGTCAGTTTTGGTATTTAGGCAGTCCTTGGTACAGAGCATTATAGTAGTTCGGTCTGGAGACGTAAAGAAATGAACTGCAATTGAGACATATGTTTGAGGAATTAGATGGAGATGTACATTTCAGATGTCAACAATATGACTTAATTACAACCAACCCCTAGTCCCAGAGTATAAACTGTAAGTCAAGAATAATACCAAGGTTTTGTCACCTTACTAACAATTTCTAACTTATCACTGCCACACATAATGTAATAGGCAAAGGTATGGTGGAAGAGTCTTGAGTTGTATGAACAGTCAATGAACAAGACTTTGTGGTGATAAGTTTTTTTAGTCTGTTTTCAGTAAACCAAGTATGAATGGTGTTGAAGTTATCAGTCTGTGAATATATACAAGCTGTATCTTGTTTGATAGAGAAATTAATTTGCGTATCATTTGCATAACTGTGGTATGTTAGATCCCTTTGCTGTAGTAAATCTCCAAGAGGAACCTTGTACACAGTGATCAGTAGAGGGCCAAAATAGACTCTCGTGAGATTATGTAATCAAGATTGTATAGAAATGAAGAATTGATCCATGAATAGACTCTTGAGTACAGGCAGACAAGTAAGATATAAATCAGTCCAGGACTACAGCAGATATTCCACAGTAGGATTAAAGACATTCTGTTAAGATGGCATGATCCACTATGTGCAACTGAAATGCCTCGCAAGGACGGCATGTGCGGTCCAACCAACTAGAAGCAACCATAATCGACCAGCAAAATACGATGGTAGACAGTTGAAAATCCTTTATTATCAATAGCACATATCTGAACAATATTTAACCAGACCGGTTTCGGCCTCGCAGCCTTTTTCAATGGTTAAGAAAAGAAATTAAGACTGGCACTGATACTAACTCCATTTATAGTCATCCCTGCTAAACACCAAGATAATGGTATAGCCCAATTTGGTGGTCGGGATGTACAAATGCATATAGAAAGCCAAAAAACATGAATATTCCATGAATAAAAAATGGAAAAATTATAATGATAACAAAATAGTATATAATGTATAGTCCATAACATTATTCTAAAAAAGTGTAAATAGCTTATAAACGATCATTAGTATATTACTAATGATTCATAATTAAATACAATATGTATAGTATGATTATACTATAACATAAAGCCTGTTAAATACCCTTGAAGTAAATTCCTCAACTTTTGGCTTAATAATGGATTCTAAAAGGGACAAAAAATAGACATGACAGTCCTATTATAACAATCATTATATAAAAATAAATAATAAATAATTTCATAATGGCATTACAGCGCCTATATATAGACCGAGTCATTCGAATCAGAAAAACAACAAAATTGCCAGAAGCGTGGATTGTGAAAAGACATAAAAGATGCAAAGATAAATAATAATTGGGAAAAACAACAAAAGATACAACTAGAGTCATATCAAATCATAATAATCAATATACCAGGAGACAAGCAAAAAATTCTATTATAGATGGTCATTCAAGCCTGGCGGAAAAAGTGCCCCAAGGTTGGTAATCCAATATTGTTCCTTTTTATTCAGAATAGCATGCCAACCCTGCTGATGGCTATGATCCCCTACTATTTTGTCTATGACCATGAAGTTAAATTGTGCATTGGAATGTTTTATGGTGTGTCTATACAAGGCATTGGTTTCCCTCTTATTCCTGATGTCACTCATGTTCTGTCATACGTGTTCGGAGAGATCTTGATGTTTGTCCCACATAAAATGATTGACACTGGCAGGTAGCTAAATATATAACCCATGTAGTACTGCAATTAGCAATAACTCTGGTCTGATAAACACGATTAGTGTTTGCACTAGAGAATTCCTTAAGTGTGTAAGCCTGAGAGCAACTGCAATGACCACACGGGAAAGTTCCTAAAAGTTTGTCCCCAGTGAGGGTAGTCTGTTGATAAATAGCTCCTCCCCCCTCCTTATGTTTATAGTGGGAAAACAACCCCCCCAAAGTTTTACCCCTTCTAAAAGACATATGACATGTGGTACCTAATAATGTTCTTAATTCATCATGTGCCATCAGTATGTTCCAATTGGAGTTCAAAATATCCCTGACCAGCTGGTGATTCCTACCGTACGTGGTAACAAACCTGATAATGGAATCCTGATCCTTGTCATCCAATTTCTTATATTGTAATAATGTTTGTCTATCAAGAGTGTTACTCCATTCACTAGCCGCAGAGATATCACTGTTCCTATATCCCCTGTGTTTAAACCTACAACATAAATCATTCCTAGCTATTTGGAAATCCTCATCCGATGAACATATGTGTTTAATGCGCATGAATTGTGATTTTGGTATGTTGTGGATGGTGTGGTAAGGGTGCATGCTAGATGCATGTAACAAGGTATTGTATTGTGGGTATTTGCGAAATACTTTCGTACTTAAAGTATGGTCTTCATTACGGTAAACTGTGACATCTAAAAAATTAATGATGTTATAATCATATGTAACAGTAAATTCCATACCCCATACATTGTCATTCAAATATTGAATGAATTCCTGTAGATATGTAATGTCTGCCCTCCACACCATCCAACAATCATCTAAATATTGTCTCCAGATGTCAATTTCAACAATGTAAATGTTATGTGATGAATCATAAATCATGCACTCCTCAAAGTATGCCATAAAAAGGTCAGCGTAAATAGGAGCAAGGGAAGCACCCATTGCTGTACCTTGTAATTGCAAAAAAACACTCACCATGGAAACAGAAGACATTCTTAGTTAGTACGTGTTCTGCCATGCAGATCAAAAGTGTATTGAAACGTGGTGGGTACAAATCAGATTTTTCCAACCAGTATTGTAATGATTGTAACCCAGCCCAATGTGGAATACTTGTATATAAAGATTTTACATCTAATGTACACATAAGCCAATCCTGTTCAAGTTGGGTATCTTCAATAATTTGAAGGAAGTGTGTCGTGTCTTTTAATCTGGCCCTGACTGATGTTAATAATGGTTTAAGGTAGTGTGTAAGAAAAGCAGAAAGTGGTTCTGTTAATGAACCAGTGCCCGAGACTATAGGCCTACTGGGGGGTTTTGTAATGGATTTGTGTATTTTAGGCAGAATATATAAGATCTGTAAGGTCTGTAAGATCTAGCATGCACCCTTACCACACCATCCGCAACATACCAAAATCACAACTCATGCGCATTAAACGCATATGTTCATCGGATGAGGATTTCCAAATAGCTTGGAATGATTTATGTTGTAGGTTTAAACACAGGGGATATAGGAACAGGGATATCTCTGCGGCTAGTGAATGGAGTAACACTCTTGATAGACAAACATTATTACAATATAAGAAATCGGATGACAAGGATCAGGATTCCATTATCAGGTTTGTTACCACGTACGGTAGGAATTACCAGCTGGTCAGGGATATTTGAACTCCAATTGGAACATACTGATGGCACATGATGAATTAAGAACATTATTAGGTACCACATGTCATATGTCTTTTAGAAGGGGTAAAACTTTGGGGGGGTTGTTTTCCCACTATAAACATAAGGAGGGGGGAGGAGCTATTTATCAACAGACTACCCTCACTGGGCCAAACTTTTAGGAACTTTCCCGTGTGGTCATTGCAGTTCATGCTCCCAGGTTTACACACTTAAGGAATTCTCTAGTGCAAACACTAATCGTGTTTATCAGACCAGAGTTATTGCTAATTGCAGTACTACATGGGTTATATATTTAGCTACCTGCCAGTGTCAATCATTTTATGTGGGACAAACATCAAGATCTCTCTGAACACGTA
Source organism: Protopterus annectens (assembly GCF_019279795.1). Classification (NCBI taxonomy): domain Eukaryota; kingdom Metazoa; phylum Chordata; order Ceratodontiformes; family Protopteridae; genus Protopterus; species Protopterus annectens. The sequence continues at coordinate 936,850,432 of NC_056725.1, read as the reverse complement.
TGACAGAACATAAGAGTGACATCAGGAATAAGAGGGAAACCAATGCCTTGTATAGACACACCATAAAACATTCCAATGCACAATTTAAGTTCATGGTCATAGACAAAATAGTAGGGGATCGTAGCCATCAGCAGGGTTGGCATTCTATTCTGAATAAAAAGGAACAATATTGGATTACCAACCTTGGGGCACTTTTTCCGCCAGGCTTGAATGACCATCTATAATAGAATTTTTTGCTTGTCTCCTGGTATATTGATTATTATGATTTGATATGACTCTAGTTGTGGGAATATATAATCTTTTGTTATTTTTCCCAAATATTATTTATCTTTGCATCTTTTATGTCTTTTCACAATCCATGCTTCTGGCAATTTTGTTGTTTTTCTGATTCGAATGACTCAGTCTATATATAGGCGCTGTAATGCCATTATTTCATTATTTATTATTTCATTATTTATTTTTATATAATTGTTATAATAGGACTATTTTTTGTCCCTTTTAGAATCCATTATTAAGCCAATAGTTGAGGAATTTACTTCAAGGGTATTTAACAGGCTTTATGTTATAGTATAATCATACTATACATATTGTATTTAATTATGATTCATTAGTAATATACTAATTATCGTTTATAAGCTATTTACACTTTTTTAGAATAATGTTATGGACTATACATTAAATACTATTTTGTTATCATTATCATTTTTCCATTTTTTATTCATGGAATATTCATGTTTTTTGGCTTTCTATATGCATTTGTACATCCCGACCACCAGGTTGGGCTATACCATTATCTTGGTGTTTAGCAGGGACGACTATAAATGGAGTTAGTATCAGTGCCAGTCTTAATTTCTTTTCTTATTGAAAAAGGCTGTGAGGCCGAAACCGGTCTGGTTAAATATTGTTCAGATATGTGCTATTGATAATAAAGGATTTTCAACCGTCTACCATCGTATTTTGCTGGTCGATTGTGGATGATCCACTATGTCACATGCTGCAGAGAGATTCAGGAAAACCAGCACGTTTTAGTTCTCCTGGTGTCTTTGGATCAGGAGGTGGCTCTTAACTGTTACAAGAGCCGATTCAGTACTATGGTAATTATGGAATCCAGGCTGTAAGGGATCCATGTATCTGCCAGCTTTACTATAAGCCTCTAGCTGTCTGTAAACATCTTTCTCTGTAGTCTTCCAAAGAAAATGGAGGGAAGTTAGAAATAGGGAGACAGTTATTTAAACTGTTTGGGTCTAAATATTTCTTGAGAGTTGGGATAACTAAAGCCTCCTTCAGGGTTTTAGAAAAAAAAAAAAAAACATCCCTCGCAGAGACAGTCAAGATATGATATATCACCAGAACCAGTACATTAAAACTGACCATATCAAGCATGACAAGACAAGGATCCAGCCCGCATGTTGTTAATCATAAGCTCTTAATGAACTCTTCAAAATTGAGAATATTTAACACCAACCAAGATGTGGTTAACAGGAAGGTAAAACTTACTGTGCCACCCTTGGGGTCAGCTGAGAAAAGGGCGGACGTACTGGATGCAGTCTTATTGGTGAAAAATCAAGCAGCAGACTTTTCATTCAGAGCTTGACAAAGCTCGAGCAGCACAGTCTCTGAACCACATGGAAGAGCACTGCTTTTTGATTAGCCACTGCAGAGACTTGGACTTTACAGGAACTCTGTGCTTGCTTGAGTGTGATAAGCACTGTTCCTTCAATCTTGTCACTCCACCAGCCTGCCTTTCACCAGTAATGCTCTAACCTGCACCCAGCTATGTACACTGTATGAAGAAAAGAACTGAACAAAGGTCTCTCCTGTTAGTAGGGACAGGGCAGACAATCTGGGGCCAAGGAATCCTAAGTGTGAAATAAAGATTTGTGATAATTATCAACAGTTAAATCCACCAAATCGGCACAATTCTCCAAAAGGAACTGAGAGAGTATATTAAAGATAACATCAACCATATCTCTTTTGTTATGTACTACTCTAAGTTGAAGATGAGGTGGACTATAGCTAGGTAGCTTCAAATCAAAGAGGACTAGATAATGACCATTTCATCAAACTGGTTTGAATCCCAGGTCCATGTCTGCCAGATCCATTAGAAAGACCAAATCTAATGTAAATCCCAATGTATGAATTGCAGACGTAACTACCTGAGCACAACCAAAGCCGTTCATAATACAGTTAAATTCATAGCAAGAGACGCTGTTTTGATGTCGACCCAAATGTTAGTCCCGCATCACCACAATGGGCAGATGGTCCAAGATTGGGTTCCATTATAGAGGCAAGGTCAGCATCATGCAGCAATTGAGATAATGCCAGAAGTATTCCTTATTGCCCTTGTATTAAAATATAGAGCCCTCATTGGGACCAGTGGAGTGTGGGCCTATGCAACCTACCCATGATAATTCATAGGGACATTGGCTACTGTAAGTAGAAATGCACTATGACAGTTGCCCTCAAGAAAATAGTCAGCCCCCTCATTGCAGTACCAATATATACCCAGAATGGTCAGCTTAAGCTCAGTGATGAAGGCCTGTCCAGTGTCTACTCAGTAGGCAGGGATGCTTGCATAGTTGGAAGGCAGGCTGAGTTAGTCTTAAGTGATTTAAAATGGTGCAGGACCAGTAACAGTGTCCTGCTGTAACGTGCAGCCATACTAGTCAAAAATGTGGACTAAGCCTAAGACTCTTAAAAACAATTGTACGTAATGCACAGTAAATACGTAAAAACACATGGAAGAGATAGGACTAATGATGTTTCTTGTCAGTTAATATTTAAAATTCTGTTACAAAGGTTATGCAGTTGTCACTAATTTAGTAAGGTGTGCAGCTTAGGCTAAGATTGATTAGAACTAGAATGTAGTACAGAAATAAAAATCAAAATGTGAAATGAGGTTAAGCAATGCAGAAATGATGCAAAAAAACTATCATGTAGCAGTAAGTTATTAGTTAGGTGTTTTACCATATGAAATACAATATAAAGAGGAAAAATTGAGGAAATACCTTGTGACCCCCAGCATTAGCCAGGACTCCATGCATTGGAGTAAAGATTCATGCAAATAAAATCCAGGAGAATGTCTCAATTTGACAGAAGTGGCTGAACTCTATAAGAAGAAGGCAGGAGCAAGACAATCCAAGAATCCACAGAAGGACTCCCAAGACCCAACAACAAAGCTTACAGGCAAGCAGAAAAAGATGCCAAAGTTTTCTACTTCCAGTTCAAGGAAATCGAAGACCAGAGTTCCTTTCTCATTAAGGTACACCTTAGAGCGTTCATCTCCTTTAAACAATGTGAACTGCCCTATTCCCCAGTATTCTTCAACAGTCTCCACTAGCAAAATGAAAGTTAAAACAACTCTTAAAGTGGGGGGGGCCTTTATCGAATATCCTGACATGCCTTCCATAACAGTAAGCCACTTCAAACTAGTCAGGAGTTAAACAAGGATCTTTAGTCTCTCTCTGAGCTTCTGCTGATTTCTGCAGCTTCTGAATTGCCAGGGCAGGTAATGCAAGGTGATGCAATGTAAATCTCTCTAGTGCTGATGAAATAACCACCATCAATTAACTCTGAACAACACTTTGACCTGAGGATGTTTCTTACTTCACAACAAGCTGCTTTGCTGCTGTAATAGCTCAAAACAGCATGCATCTGCCAAATTTCAGCTCCTGATTGAGTAACATTATAAGAAGCCAGGCAGTTCACACCAGAGACATGGAAAACCAAATCATGCTCATGAAATTTAAAAAAAAAAAAAAAAAGAACTTTGAAATGTAATAATGCAAGGGTCAGTGTACTTTGCAAGTAGCCACAAGTTATTGGGTGACTATGAACTTTGATCTCAGAGTCATGGCTACAGTTGCAGACTCTTGGCTAGGCAGCCAAATGTTGCAGACATCTCGTCAATTGCTACTGGTTTTTATTTCTAATTTTTCTTTGTTTTTAGATTTAATATGGCATTTTTTGTGAAGCAACATGTTTATCACCTATTGCTTTTCAGCTTGAAGCTCTCTATCCAGAGTTGTTCAGCTTTAAGTATTTGCACCTTTCAGAGTGGTATAAATTAATAGCTACCTGATGCTTGTGTCTTTTGACTCTCCAGTTGTGTAACAATTACAGCGCAAACATTTAAGTACGTATGCATCATGCTTATCAGGATTCTGTTTCCTTGCACAAATTCACTTTCAACTTGGTCTTGAAACTGCACACAGGTCTTTAAAGCTTAACTGAAGGTCAGCTCAGAGAGAACCTTGCAACCTCCACAGAATTGCCTGGCGCTCAGATCATTTTTTCATGCTACTTATTTATTTTGACGTGTTGGTCATTTTGCTGTCAGACCTACTTCCTGTCAGTTTTTGTGGATTTTGGTGTGCATGTATTTCTCATTTTGATGCACTTTAAGGAAAACGTGGGCTTCTCTGACCAGTGGTCATGTTCTCATAGGTTGCTACAACATTAGTGCATCAACTACACTGTATTTGGTCGGCTTACCGACCTGCTGCTGCTGTCTTGCAACCACTTTTCATACTGAGGTTGTAATATTAAGTGTTGTTTTTATTTATTAGAATATGTGCAACTCTCAACTTTCCCTTGTCTTTAACATAACTTGTGCTATAAGTGTGTCCAGTAGCTCTCAGCATATTGCTTTCTCTTGATCTGTTTGCAATGACTTTTTGCTATTCATTGCAGTATCCAGTATTTTTTTTAAATAGCAGTAATACTTAACTGGGTTTGACAGTCTGATTACTTTTGTATGTCTTATTCATGAGTTGAAATTTTGTTTTCAGGTCTTCAGAGATATTTTGCTGAATACTGATTTTTTTGAGTATTCATTTATTTATTTTTACTGTATTTGTCTGTGTGCTTATCTAGTTTTGCTTATTTGTTGTTTTGATAATTCCCTTGCATTGATTTTATATTGCCCATTTCCTTGGAGTCATTATAGGTTCAGATAAGTCATTGCTAATAGTTTTAAAGTCAGCTTACTATATTCCAGAGAGTTTATTGTTCATTGCATTTGTTTTCAGTTTTGTACTACTGGATATTCAAGGCTTTTTAGGATTTACATCTCTTCTGTCTGTCTTGAGATGCGTATCATAGTAGCAGCTTCTTGCTTGGCATTCTTTACTTTTGAGTTTTCTAAGATCTTGGCTCATACTTTCACTTTTCATGGTTAGGGTTCCAGAGGCAATATCTACTAGAGACCGACTTTTTGCACCCTTCGTGGTGCATGGTTTAATCTAATTCCATTAAAGATCACCAGTGACTACATAGTGCAAAATCACTTATGAATAGGGAGCCTTGCCTAGCCTACATTTGATGTCCAAGCGTGGCCTGCCTATGTTTGCAGGTCCAGTTAAAGCCTGAGCTTTGGAGGCCCCCTTAACAGGATGCTGCACAGAAACACTAGTTTGATCAATGACAAGTCTGAGTGATTTTTTTTTACTTCTTGCTCTTTACTGAAACCTGGTAGGATCCTAGCTTTGGTCCCCAGTTAAAGTCCTGTCAGGGTTTACCTTAGGTGGGTGAGTAGCCATAGTGGGGTTAGAGTAGGTAACTAACCCATGTGTTCAGTCAATGTTTGAAGTTACCCAGATTTCCTTGCAGACCTTCTGTCATGCAGCAGTAAGGAACTGTACATTTTTTATTCATCATCCACCTATGAATGTCATGGCTTTCTTGCAGGAGTTCACAGACTTTATTGAATTAATGTTGACGTAAATTGAACTGGATCATTCTTGGTGATGGTAGCATCTGACTGTGGCTGAAGAAGCTTCATCAGTTATGGGTGGATTCTGGTTTGCTCAGGTATGTAACATTCTTGGTCTCCTGCAAGGTATGACACTTAATTGGTAGTGAAACACTTGTAACAAAAAAGAAAGCAAGTTAAGTGAATATTAGTAACCTGTCTGCGAGCTTTGTTTTAGCTGCAGTGAAGGTGATCTTGAGCACATTCCTAATGCCAGGTAGAAAGGTCCTGACTGATGTTCTTGCTCTTATTGCCCTGTATCGTGTTCAACCTGCCTCTGGTTAGTTTTGTGGTTAATGTTGTGGTATTGAGCTGCATACCCTTAGAGTCACTTACATGTTGGAACACTAATGGCTGTGCACTGGTTTTGTAGAGGACAGACTTAAGCTGGATGATCGCTAACTTGTTTAATAATCAGAAATCTCCCATAATATTGTCTTGCTATCCAGAAAGATTTCCTGCCACTTCAGATTGACTAACAAAGACATTTACAGACTCTTGGCAGACTTTGCAGTCAGTTCCTTTTACAAAGTAGAAGGAACTTTCACTCTCTGAGTATGTGTATGCTGCTCTCTTTTTATTTTTTGGTGCTTATTGCACTGACAGGCTAAGATTTAAAAGTCTTGGTGTGCTGTCATTGGGGTCATTTGTATTGGGCTTAGTGTGGGTTTAGATACCTAATCTTAAGATTTAGGTTAATTTTTAGCGTGTGGCATACTACGTGGACTGGACCCTCGTCTAGCTGTTTGGTTGTATCTGATCTTAATGTTCTGTGTCCTGCAGCTTCCAGGTTCTGTGTGCTTCACTCCAAGGTTTTCAGTTTCTCCAGCAGTTCAGAGTCTTGTTTATTCTAGTCTTTATAGTATTTTGTTCCACACAATCTGGGACATTTTATGCTTATTGCACCATTTATTTGTAAGGTTATTGAGACAAAGTAATGTGCACAAAATTACATTTTTCATGATAGCTCATAGCGCCTTTGAACCATGTCATTCTAGTTTCCAGACTTGCCTTATGATTGCGATTGTCCTGAATAAGGTGGATAGTGACCTCCTTATGCCTGGGGGTCATTGATTATGATCAGTACTTGTTCTCCTTTATATCTCAAGGCTGCATTACTGTGGACCATAGGATCTTGATCAGTTGTGTGCATTCCCAACTTGGTCTGTTGACAGTGGTCCTAGAAATGACTGTTCGTGTATTCCAGGGCATTCTCCCAGAGTAGTTTTTGGTATGAAATGCTTAAGCTTGTTTTTGTAATAAAGGGTACCACATGGCATTTTCTAAGATCGTTGTTCACATGTATTAGGTAGGCTACTGATCTGTGAGGATCATAAGAAAACCTACCCTTAAATTCTTATGTTTTTATTTTTGTTCCTTGTGTTTTTTGTGTGAATAATCCAGAAGCAAGCAGATATAACATATGTTATATTGCCCTTATACATGAGGGATGTGAGTGCTAAACTGGAGGGGGGGGTGAATTTATGGTTTCCCATCCATTCATCCAAATTGCATTTGAATAGATTAAGAGAAGTGCTTTGTTCTATGTGGAGTGGAGACTGTTCCAATGAAGCTACATTCTCTGTGAAGCACACTAACTCTTTTGCAACATAAAAAAGGACATGTTAGAGAGAGATCCCTTGTGTGGTATATTCACACTACCTTAGTACTTATGAATGTGCAGTAGGTTAGAGTGTAGTGTCTGTTATGGCGCTATGTGCAAGGCAGAGTTCGCCTTCTAGCGGCATGTATGATACCAATAATAGCGACAAAGCTTTGAGAAGGTCTGCATAGTACTGATTGTGTAGGCCCTTGATTTTTTTTTTTGTGAGACAGTGTTGTCTTTCCATTTGTGACGGTGCTTGAACAGGAACATGCTGAAAAGAGCGTTATACTCCGTGAAAGGCCTAATTCAGACCATATGCTTCCATTGGTTAAAGTCATTACAGAAGACTTTTGAATTTTCTCTGCTATGCATGTGATTCCAAACATGCCTCTTCCTTCTTCTGTCATAAACTTGTCACTTTTTAAAATTCCCTTGAGGGAAGTCAGCCTGCCATCCTTGTTTCGGTGAGAAGAGCCAACCAAAGCTGTGGCTGTGACCCTTTCGAATCAGCCAGTTACTAGCCCTCCTGCCTTCATAGTTTATGCAGGGAGTAAGCTGGCATTTGTATTTTTGGTGCAAAGCCTGGGACCAGCTGTTGAAAATCTGCAGTATGTTCCCTGAGAAGCGTTTGGATTAGACACCTTATTCATCAAGATGAATGTGCACTAGCAGTGCATGACTTAATCTTCTCGCATTTAAAACACTGCATTTCTGTTTGCTCCAGCTTGTCATTGTGGACCTGCAGCGGTTCCAGTAGGTAGAGAGCACCATGACTTGACTGCTGGTGGCAGTCTGAATTATATGTCACTGTTAACATTTGCTTTTCACGGTGGGTTGAGGCGTTCTTAAGATTTCCCGCTAATACAGGCTTAAAAAGTACCTTTGAATCTGGCTAGACGTAGCTTTGTTCCCCTGAACAAACTACTGTATTGACTGATGGTGTATGTTCATAGATATGATGCTCATATATATCCCACCACATAGGTGTCTGCCCTTTGGATAACGAAACCAGGTGTGTTGTAGATTTGAAAGCACTTCTCAGTTTCCTAGACTGTCTTGAGAGCTGTTTTCTAATAATTAAGTGTTCCATCTCTTTTTATTTATTTAAGCGACTCTTATTTAATTCATCATATTGTTGTACAGTGACATGTACACCCAAGCTTTAATAGCATTGAAAAAAAATCACAATAAAACGTTCGATTGTAGTAGCCACACATTTGTTGTTGTGTCTTTCGGCTTTTCCCGGTTAGGGGTCGCCACAGCGGAACCCCAGTCCACTAATGATTGGCAGTTGATTTTTACATGTTGAGTTGCCGGCCCTAACGCACAACCTTCAACGAAGGTACGCCCATTCACGCATGTCTCCACAGTAGACGTTCTAGCTGAGAATCGAACGGGACAACGTCTTGCTGTGAGGTGACAATGCTACCGCAGCACCACCACCACACATTATACATACAATTTACATCATAGCTCTATTCTTTTAATCTAGTTAGTTAGAACATACTCATACACTTCAGTTTCTACCCAATGTAATTATTTTATTCATCTTTGAGTATTATTTGGTATCTGTTGTTCTCCTGATATGCTATTTATTTTTTATAAAAATTGCTTTCTCAATATTTGAATGTTACTATCTCTAGATCTTTTATTTCCTTTACAGTATTCAGTACTTTATTTGCGAGCCTTTTTAATCTTTGATTCCTCTACTTTTTTTTGTAATTGTTTTTTGGCCATTAATAACATTCAAGTTAATAATTCCATACTGTGTGCATCAACAATTCCAAAACTAGGCACCAACTCAACGGTGTCATCTCCTGTAATATGTTCCTCCAGTATATGGCAGGACATTCTATATGGAAGCCTGAAACTCTGATAACCACACATTCCCAGAAAATGTGTTCCCAGTTTCTTCTATCATTCCCGTAACATTGCCAACATATGCTCTTTAATTGAGGAAAAATCGTCTGAAACCTACTTGGGATATAAAAAATGCCTGTGTAAACATTTTTACATAGATGTCCTGAATCTTCTGGACTTCGTTACAAATGTCATCTCCTTGCATTCTTGTAATTTGTCATTCTAATCTTCTCTCTTTTAGTCTGCTCTGATTGTTTTATAATTGCATAATAATTTCTATGCCTTTATTAATAATCTATTCTGTTCTTGGTGTCACTAAAAAATCCTACCAGAGTTTTTAGTCCCTTTAGTTTTGTGTACAGCTGAGGCATTTTTTATCAACAGGAGGAGAAGTTGTAGTTGATGATAAATAGTTGGAGTTTATTTGGATGGGGGAATAGAGCAAGAGTTTAGTGGGGAATATGTTTATTCTCCCTGTTGAACAAAGTGGATTAGAGTTACCTGATTTGAAGGGATATTTCAGAGCTGTACAGTTAAAGCTCGTATACGTAAAGTAACTAGAATGTTCTACATCAAAGAGGAAAGGATGTTGACAAAACAGGGGAAGTTTGAGAAATAAGGAGCGAGTCGGGTTTTGGTTGTAGGCCCTTACGGGGACTAGCAACCACCATGTAGAATATTTACAAAGTAACAGAGAGTATTCTAAGAACTAAACCAACACAGACTGGAGAAGAGAGATTTTGGCAAGAAGGATAGCTGTAAGTAGGGTACTGAAAAAAGCAAAAGGGTGCTGTAATCAACTGGAGACAGGTGGGGAAGAAACCAAGATGTTGGTGTGAATAACCACAGAGGGAAATGTAATAGAGTGGATTGAGGCTGTGCAGAAGTCTGGAGTGTAGGTTGAGACTGCCTTCCTTAACACTGTGATTATTGATACCAGAGTGCAGGCAAAGAGAAAGGGATAGAGATGTTCTATGGGAAAGGCCATCTTTGGCAGAGTTTGAATTGAGTCTAAAGCAGAAGCTGCAGTCCTAGAAATATCCATTTGTTGTATTTCAGGACGTGTAATATTGCATGATAACTGTAAGAGTCAATCAGAGGAGGTTAGAAAAGAGAGGACATATTTATGGATCCCAAGTATGCAGCAAAGTCCAGAAGGTTTAAAAATTTTACGTGAATGTATTTGCAAATGTATGTTTGTATCCCAAGCAAACTTCAGAGAATTTTCCTCATGTTAGAGAGATTGTGATGGCAAAGAGAGGTATAACTGAAATAAAGTTTGGGAAGTCTAGCAATATGGCAGATTTTAAAAATTAAACAGTAGTAACAGATGCAGGACCGAAAAGAAAAAACTGATAATCAAACAAACGGTCCAGGCAGCAGCAGGTGTCAGCCAGTAGAAAGATTTATTTTTTTTTAAAATTCACCACAAGTGCTTTCACCCTGACAACAGTACAGGGCATTTTTCAAGTGTAAATGCAAGCATAAAATCAGGTCTATAAATATTCCCATTCATAAAAAGGTGTTTTGACATTCTAAAAACATAACAAATGCTACACAACAACCCGCAGGTAGATGTAATCAAAAACACTTTTTACAATCGTCTCTATACATTAAATAACATGTTATAAATTCATTACAAATGTTTAATCATACATGGTTTTAAATTAATAAGTATAAAAAGCTTTTCAAAACATAAACCACAACAGATGCATGAAAATTTGATATATTACAATTTTCACTTTTCTTCTTTAAAAAGGGCTTGATGGAAATATGGTCGTTTAGCCCTGGGTGTTGGGATGCGTTCAGTTTCAACTGCCAAAAGGTTTCCCTGCAGCCTAACCAGTTCTCCCAATCTCCCCCTCTGGGGTCCACAAATACCTGTTCCAAAATCCCAAAAAGAAACCCTACATGACTGGGTTCCGTATGCAGATGCCTATATAGTGCACTGTTCAAGTTTTTCTTTTTAATGTTGTAAGTGTGCTCATAGATCTGCTTTTTCAGTGCCCTTTCAGACTTTCCAACATAAAATGCTGGGCACTCCTTACATAAGGCTAAATATACTATACCCCTAGTCATACAGTTACCTTTCCTGAATTGCATTGTACTTTTTGTGTAATTGTCCAAAGTGACATTTGCTACCCCTATGATATACTTACAATAACCACATGTACCACATCTTCTGGTACCTTGGTCCACACTCCGGTCGCTACTCCTTTCAAAATGTTTTTTTTTAAGTTGACCCCTGTCTTGTAAACAAAGTTAGGGTTCTCCCCTACCTTACACACAATGTCGTGATTAAATCTTAACATTTTACAGTTGTTCTCAATAACATGTTTAATGTCCCTAGATACTCCAATATGTTGCAAGACCAACGCCCCCTTAAAATTCTGTTCCCTACCAGTCCCATCAACTGTTACTGTCCTCGAGTTGTCACCTAGCAAGGGCAAAAATTTAACACCCCATCCTTCCAAAATCTCACTTGCAACCTCCTTGATTAAAATATCCGGGTATCCCCTGGAGGTAAATAATTCCCAGATGTACTTAATCTCAAGAATTAAGTCACTCCTCTCAGATGTCATTCTGGCTGCTCTGACCATCTGACCCTTAATACTTTTTTTCTGTTTCCACGGGTGGTCACTGTTGTATGGGAGTTAGGAGTTGCTAAAGGTGCTTTTTCTATGGATCCTAGATTTCAAATTTTCATTAATTTTGTCTAGCCTCACATCTAAATAATCAATCCCTTGCTGGTCAAATTTAAAAGTAAACTTTAAAAAGTTTGTAGTTTGACCAAGGAATTCAACAAAATTCATAATGGCGTCCACTGGACATTCCCAAACAATAAAAATATTGTCCAAAAAAACGCCTTTAAAAACTAATATTCTTCCAATAGACGGACTCAAAAATTTTAGCTCCCATTGCAAAAGCACCAAATTAGCATATATGGGGGCACATGCTGCCCCCATGGCAACTCCTCTCATCTTTTTGAATATCTCCCCCTCAAAGTATATAAAATTGTTTTCTAATACAATTCTCATAAGTTCCACCAACAAATCAATTTCTAAGTTAAGTACTGAGTGCTTACTGTCTAAAAGTGACTCAAAAAACTCCAAACCTTCTTCCACAGGGATACATGAAAATAATTCAACTACATCAATGGTAAGAAAGTACACATCTCCCTGGTGTATTTCCATAGTCAACCCCTGCAAAAAGTCCCAGGAGTCTTTAAGAATGTGTGTAAAACCATAACAATGTGTTTAAGTGTATGGTCCAAAAAAGTTGCTATGGGGTAGGTCTTAGAACCTTCACCTGCCACTATGGGCCTTTATGGTGGATTTGTTGTAGTTTTGTGTATCTTGGAAATACCAAACAAAAGAAGCCAACCTAGGCTTCTTATTGATCAGTCGATTCCCAAGTACATGATTCAACCTATTTTCCAAAACAAACTCCTCTATTGCTAAATCAATTTTCCTATACGCAGTATTAGTTTCATTCATTGAGACCGGTATGTACACATTAACATCACTTAGAATGTCCATAATTTTACTAGAATAGTCCAGAACATTGACCAAGACCATACCACCCCCCTTATCTGGTTTCATAATACGTACTTCTCTATCCAACATTAACTCATCCAAAATCTGTTTTCCTCTTTTGTCAAATTTGATTTAAACTTGTAACCTGTCTTAAAAGTTTTACTAGTAGTTAAGTTGTAAATGTCAGATGTACAAGCCTCCTCAAAGATGTGTAAGGCCGAGTGAAGGGGGGATTAAATGTACTAGCCCTCCTAAATTCGTTGGTGTCTCTTTCATTGTTTTGGTCAAACATTAATGCAAAATTCAGCTTTCTTACAAACATTTTTAGCTCAATGAGTGTACAACAAATGTCAAATTTCACAGATGGCACAAACTTGAAGCCCTTTTCAAAAAGCTGGAAATGTTCCAATGTAATTTCAGTACCACTCAGGTTGAAAATTTTAAAACCATTGTATGTATAAGTAACCAAATCTGTGTCCACAACTATACCTTCCCCCTTTTTTTTGCCTTTTACCTGACCTTTCCCCTTCATCTTGCCTCCTGAAAAATCCTGTGTATTTACCTCATCATCCTCCCCCTCACAATTAAGTGAAGGTTCACAGGGTTCAGCACCACCTCCAAGTTTAAAGGGTGGGGGGCTAGGTGGTCCAGAATTAACTGTGGGTTGTTGTGTAGCATTTGTTATGTTTTTAGAGTGTCTCTCTAAATCTTTTTAGCGCCTTTTTTATGAATGGGAGTATTTATAGACCTGATTTTATGCTTGCATTTACACTTGAAAAAGCCCTGTATTGTTGTCAGGGTGAAAGTGCCTGTGGTGAATTTTTAAAAAAATAAATCTTTCTACTGGCTGACACCTGCTGCTGCCTGGACCGTTTGTTTGATTATCAGATTTTAAAAATTCCCTACAGAGTATTTTGTTGAAAATGTTGGTAGAGCAAATTATTTTGCAACTAAGAAAATAATGTATTTGTTAATATTTGTTTACCTGGATAGTCCAACTGGAAGAAAAAAGTAATCCTGTTTCAAGGTGGCCCAGGTATTAAAGCTCTGTGTATCAGTATGAAAAAAGACAAAGTATCCAATAGATGGAAAATGTTAACTTTTTTTTTTTTTAAGTAAGAAAATATAGTAATGCAGTGTGTGCTTATAAGCAAACAGTACCAATGTAGGAGTTAGTCTTACAGATGTACAATAAATTGTATTGATAATCAGTCATTATTATGTATACAAAGTAGGTTAATGTTAGATCAATTTTGAAAGCGTCACATTCATATACAGTTGCAAGGCATTATCAGAGCACAATGCAGTACAGAGCATAAATAGGGGGGCAGCAGTGGAGAAGTGTTCTCATTTAATAGCCAGACAGTTTAGAGTTGGTTTGGGACACAGGATCTGAATTTGGCTGCACATAGTAAGGCCTTACTAAGTTTAATGTGATTGGCTGCAGAAAAAAGCAATTCTTTAACTAACTGTAACTGAAGTAGTGAATTTTAAAGTAGATAAAAAAATTGGAGATGGGATCTTTAGAAAAGGGAGGGAACAAATAGAAATAAAACGAGTTTGTGGTAACAATATATGCAAAATGATGTTCAGGATGAGGAGTGAAGTTCACAGAAAAGCAGGAATTGAGGAATTTATGCAATGAGTGATGGTTGTTAAAAAGTAAACATGTTATACGCATGAGAATAATGAAAATGCCACTTTTCTATTAATGGAACTGTACTGATTGATTTAGTAAATACGTTTAAACAATCCTTCCAGAGCTGCCCCCCACACACACACACACACACATACACACACACACACACACACTTTATGCTCCCTTCATGACAGATCAGACACACAAACTAATACAGGTGTATTTGGAATTCTAGTGCAGGACATCGGGTACAGAGAGAGAGAGATTGCACTCATAACATGGGATTTACAAGCAGTTCACTTACTTAAAGGCTGATTTTGGGGAGAGGTGAACATTCACATGCGTCTTATCAACAATGGGGGGAATACAATACAATACATTAAGCGACGCATTCTGGTGCCCCACAAGTCCATGACATCCCTTTTGCACTACAGTTTTGCTGATTAACTGCAAGAGGATGCAACCACTTCCTTTTTCTAAGTAGTCATCAAAATGGCATGTGTAACATGTCCAACTTTTAATAAGCAGGGTTCTTGCTTCTAGAAAACCCCACCACAACCGCTCTTACAGGGAAGTAGAGTCCTCATTCTTAGAATGTTAACAGACATCTCAGCTTGCAAGTCATAAACATTTGGGGACCATTTTGTAAGGAAGAGCATAAGATCTCAATGCACATTGCCCCCTTTGCAGCCTGTCAGTCTTGTATTTGTAGAACATCTCATTTTAGTAAATTCCGTCCATGTTTCCACAGTTCATTCTGCCAAATGGCTTTGCCAAGTTTGCCCTCTGTCTTCTTCATCCTGACCACAGCTTCCTTCTTACGTTTGTGCTTAGACAGCAACCTTTCATCTATTCAGATTTCGTCTCCTACTGGACCTGTAAACTTGCAATGGAACCTTCCAGGCTTTACGTTCAAAACTTGAAGCCAGTGACTTGGCCAGACTGTCCAGATTATCTCCTGGAAAATTATTTTATCATTTGTTTTCCCATTTGCATGTTTGGACGTATAAATTCTCCACAGACAGTTTCTGCACATGCATACAGTTTGTAGACCAAACACTGTTGCAGGTTATGTTAAGGGTGGGTAGAAGTATAAGGTTTTTACAAATTTCTGTAGAAAGCATACTGTTAGTGTTCACTGCATTCATGTCAGTATTTGTCCAGTAACATGCTCAAGTAATTTTTTAGTGTGCTATTGTTTAATAAACTTTGTCTCACAAGTCGCATCTCTAGAGAGTAATGTATAGCTTGCATGTGAATTGTGTAGATGGACGTAATTGATGAAAGTTGCAGATATTTCAGTGTAATGAAGAATAATGAGACAGTGCCTGAAAGGTCAATAACTATTGACATTAAACGTTGAATTTGAAATTAATACAGAATTATGTGCTGCTGTTGCATTATTCACAACCACTAAGGTAATCATCTCTCTAGCAGGTTCATAGAATAGTGTAAACTTTAATTTAACTTGTGCCATATGAAAGGTTGTTGCATTAATGTAAATGCATTAAATACATACATACCACCTTTTTATATGGAAAATGTGACCATGTATATGATAAGAAAATAAATAAAGGGGAGGGCTGCGTGATATAGAGGGATGAAGGTCCTACCAGCAGGGAGGATGGAGGTGAGAGGCTGATGCCATGCTGACCATCCTCGGAGGAGGCGGTGGTTCAGGCTACTGCAGTACAGATACTTTGTGACATTTTGTGGAGATGAAGTGTAAAAACAGGCAGGCTTGAATTACGTGTCTGCCAGGCTGTGTGAAGTAGCGTGCACATTGAAGTATGCGTACATCACTGGGCTGGCTTTGCAACTTTTGCTTTTGTCGCATGTGTGCCGTGTCACTTATGGGAAGGGCAGTAAGGATTAAAGAAGAGAAACACCTGGTCATGTCTGGATCATGGCCTCTGGCTATTGAATTCTAGCTCACTGGAGGTAAAAGTCAGGACTAGCCTACTTCTTTCATTGGAGAAAATGCAACTGTATGTCTTTTTTCCCTTTTACTCATGAGTAATGTGCTTTTTGACATGATGTTGTGTCAGAACAAGGATGATTCTTGCGTTATGTTGTAGTTGGCTGTCTAGTTGCACATTCTTTGGTAAAAGTACTAGAAACCTTTATTTGGGGATTGCCAGGCATCATTTAATTAACAGGTTTGCCTAAGAGCTGTTTAAAAAAAAAAAAAGAGAGACACCTTTTTTCTATCTTGATCTTCTGTGCATTTAATTTGCTACATTTCAAAATAACCTAGTCAGGCAGTCTTAATACAGTGTACCTTATATCCTCATATTGTGATGTAACAAGTAAGGTCTTTACTGTCTCGTATCTCTGCTATGTTTACTTATTGACCTGACAAGAATGACCACTTATGATTACATTACAGCTTGACTGTAGTGCAGTAGTTCAGTTATTTTATAAATCCCAGAACTGAAGAGATTAGAAAAGCAGGCTGGAGCCATCATCACTTGGTGACTGGTGTTTGGATTCTGTAGAGTTAACACGGCTATAATTGGTGTTATTAATACAACTATTATTCCCGTAGTCTAGAAGTTTGGTATACCATTATGTGGTGATACCTTCAGTAGTACTGTGTGCCATCATAGTCTATAAAGATCAGTGTATAGATCCCTAAAAAGTTCCAAACCTGCATCCACATTAACTTGCAAGTACAGTGAAATGGTCAGTACATTGCTTTAGCAACTTTCTTTTACAAAGTTTGCACTTCTGTTTTTTGCTTTTTTGTGAAAGGGAACAAAATTCAGTAATACCTGCTAAATATCAGACTAGGGTGGGTGGTTTAGAAGTGACTCCCAGTATCAGAGATGTAGGCAAGATGCCAGTGGCAGCTATTGGTTAGCTACATAGAGACCAAAAATAGAGAAAAACATTACACTTCTATTTTTGAAGGTACAAAATGTTAAGCCACACCTGCTGAGGTGTCATCAAATTTTTTTTCTTGTATGGTTTTGATATGCAAAAACATTGCATCAGTGTCTAGGTCTGGCAGAATGTGGGTCACTGAATTTTTTGTTTTCATCAGTTTCTCTGAATTATTTCACTGTAATGTGCATGTGGACTTCATGGATGATCTGTATACTTGTATACAGGAGACACATTTGTAGATTTATTTGTGAGAATTTTGGTGATAGTGGGCTTGTTGCCTACATTTACATGCTGCTTTTAGGTTTAGGTGGTCATAGAGACATTTTTTCAGTTTTACATTGTTGTATTTGAACTTGGCAGTAAAGAGAGAGAGGCTTCAGGGGCTACAGTGAAGACGACATTGCATGTCTTTTGACACTTATTGTAGGCTTAAAAGAGTACTGTGTGGTCTCAGTGGCAAGTTACTGTGGCAGTTCTCAACATTTCTTTTTATTTAAATGTTGCTGTTACTACTACTCAATGTTATTAGGAAGTGATTAAGTAAAATGGTGACGCTGAAAAATTGAGTGTAAGTGTGAGTGCAGTGTGTGTCTTGCAGTTAACTGCTGTCCCATTCAGGATATTCCTCCCCCGCCTTGCTTACTGTAATTCTCAAGACATTCTCTGGTTTCTCACAGCCCTAAACTGGATAAAGAGAGTATTGAAAGAAAAGCTTAAAAACTTATTTTGTAACATTTTTGTAGAAACATTTACTAAATGCTTTTATTTGTTAAATGTTGATTTCAAAATCGTCTGCCAACTTAACCTTTCACCTAGTGGTTGTACTGATCACCTGTGAGAGGCATTCAAAAACAAGCAGTGTTATCATACATTCCTTTCACCTTGAAAACAGTCTCCATTGATCCTACTTGTATTTGGGTTTGTTCACATTTGATCAGTGCTGTGAAGGCTTTAGTTGCTTTTACCATTGCTTCCTGTCATAGGTTCATAGGTTCATTGGACGATACTAGGCTATTGTCCTGGAGGCCCTTATAAGCCTAGCCAAGAATTTCACCCATGTTCCCTCAGTCAGTACCTGTATCCCCTGTACAGCAGAGACACAGGTGGGATCCCAGGGGTATATTTTCTGTTTCTCCCCTCGACCCCTCACCAAACTTAACATGCCTTTGAGTTAACAAATGGCATGTCAATTACCATTTCACTGACAGCCAAGATGGTATGCGCAAAAACTGCGGAATCAAGTAGACAGAAAATAGAATGACATATATGTAAATAATGTTTTCCTTATATATGGCAGACATGGAACTGAACCAGTAAAGTAATTTTGGGATGAGAAAAACTTAGCTTTGTTTGGAGCTGTTATATATCAAGTGCTATGTGTAATCTGGAAGTCTGCTTTAGGATCATAATCCTGAATGATGCATGTACAGGATTATTTGGTAACCATGTCTGCAAATTCATCAGGCTTTACAAATTTGTCTCATCCATGTGTTTGCCACTGTATACATTTACCAGGCAGTATCCAGCCGCCTGATTGCATGTGCATGTCTTCACTAGATAGTATAAACTCGGGCCCACCTGGTTACTAGAGCACATCTTCACTAGACTGTGTAAATACTTTCATATTTACCTGGTTACTAGAGCACATCTTCACTAGACAGTGTAAATACTTTCATGTTTACCTGGTTACTAGAGCACATCTTCACTAGACAGTGTAAATACTTTCATGTTTACCTGGTTACTAGAGCACATCTTCAATAAGCAGTATAAATACTTTCTTGTTTACCTGGTTACTAGAGCACATCTTCACTAGACAGTATAAATACTTTCATGTTTACCTGGTTACTAGAGCACATCTTCACTAGGCAGTATAAATACTTTCATGTTTACCTGATTACTAGAGCACATCTTCACTGGACAGTATAAATACTTTCATGTTTACCTGGTTACTATCTCACACTTTCACCAGGCAGTTTAAATACATTAATGTTAAGCTGGTTACTAGAGTGCACACACTGTATAGTATACCTATTGCACACCTTCACTAAATAATATAAACTCATTTGGGTCCACACAGTTACTAGATCACATCTTCACTAGAAGGTATAAATGTAATCATGTCCACTGTGTTACTAGTGTACACCTACACCTGGTACTTAAAGTCTAACTCACCTGGATGGGTATCAGTGAAACCTTTACCAAACACTGAAATCTCACTCTGGATTACTTGCTTACCTCTGCTCACCTTCACCCGACACTGCAGAGTCGTTCTGGTGTCTGGGGTGGATCTTAGTGCCAGAGTTTCATCATCTGCTGATGTTATGTTTCTTTGGTCCCCCAACCGAATACACAAGCACAAATATTTATGTTTGCTCGAAGTAAACCAACTACCCCGTTCGGAGCTGTTGTAAAGAAACTGTAATATGTGGTATGATAGAGAAAATGGTTATGGAAACATTGTTTTCATATTTCAGTTGTAGAAGTGACATCACCGTGCCTGTTGCTCTTTGAGCCATCTGTTGTTTTTTGTGAATGTAGGCAAATAACTGGATGTGAATCCTCCTCTGCACCATGTAAATATCTGCAGTGGAGTATGTCAGGTACCCCAGACAGTAGCAGACACTTTTACAGCATGGCAGTGCGGTTTTCTTTTTTGTTTGTGTACTATGTGAACTCCAAATTAAACGCACATCAGAGTTGCAGTAGGAGGCTTGCGATACACTGTCATGAACATTCCATATCTGACACATGAAGGTGTGCAAAGACCCTGATATGCAAAGATTGCTGTATCTTTGTTCCCTGAGGCATGCCATTACGCATGTAACTTCTAAAGTTTCAATAATAATACAATTGTCAATTTGTGTGATGTTTTAAGTCAAGGCTGGGAACCCTTTTCTGTCTATTATTTCAGGAATTTTTGTCATAAGTGGAACAGTATTATGAATTAAACATTTCTGTGTCAGAAGTGCCATGCTGGGAGTAAGGTATAAAGTATGCTGTGGCTGAATTGCCAGGTCTCCTTGGTAACTTGAACAAATTTTTTATCACTTGTGTGATTAAGACTTGTTTTTCTACAGTTTCCTAGCAGCCACTGTTTACCTGTTTTTATATTTTTTTAGTATGATAGCTTGTCATTTCCATAAAATTCCTTAAGTATGTTATGCTTAATAGACAACACTTTTAACATCTGTTGGTATGAAGCACTTGGTGGCTTAATACTGGTGAGTACTGTTAACTCCTGGAGTGCTGCTGTTAGGAAACCTGTAAAGTTTTTTATTAAATTTCTGTGGGTTGTAATTGCTGGGAAGGAAGGCACAATTACCTGCTTTGCCACTTAGGGCAGTGTCTGCGGTTACCTGAAGGTTTTAGCAACATGACTTTGTGCGAGAGTATTATCCATAAAGAGTTGTAAATAATTAGAACAGCTTTCCTGAAAATGTCATTGGATTATTAGTGAGTGACTTTAAGAAATGTATGGGATAGCATGACTATTTTTACTCAAGATGGACAATGTTGTGTCTTTTGGCTTTTCCCGATTAGGGGTCGCCAAAGTGGAACTCCGGTCCGCTAATGATTGGTAGTTTATTTTTACGTGCTGAGTTACCAGCCCTGATGCACAACCTTCAACGAAGGTATGCCCATTCACGCATGTCTCCATGCAGAAGATGCTCTAGCTGAGAATCCAACCGGACAGCGTCTTACTGTGAGGTGACAACGCTACCGCAGCACCACCACCGCTGGACAATAATTTGTTAAATAAGTGAGTCATTTAGTTAGTCTATACAACAAATGCTTGTAAGGTGAGCTGTATGTGGCTCTGTCTGTTGCCCAATAGTAAAGGTTCTAGGTATGTGTGCATATTTTCATGTTATTCCTCCACACTTTACTACATGTTTTTAACCTAAGTTGGGCCTCAGTGATTCCAGTCATCTTTGATTCGATTAACAGCCTTGGCGCTAGTGTGCTGACGATGTTTGGGGAGGGATGAGGGCTATGTCTGCTTGTCTCTGTCCGGAGGGTGGGGGGGGTGAAGGACATGCTGAAGGAGGTATGTAGCTCCCATGCTGCCAAGTTATATCAGGTAACATGGTGGAGTTCATACCAGGTTGCAAGTGGAGGCAGATGGCATACGAAGCGATGTGAAGTGGGGTCTCATAGTGCCCCATTGTGTGTACCTGGATGGTGATGACCCCAGGATAGGCACATTATCACCTCTCAGAATCCATCTGCTTAGAAAGGTAGCCTGGAACAGGCACGGGAGCTTATGGCTTAATGCTGTCCATCCACAGCATGACAGTCTCTCCTTGGGAAGCCAAGCTCTCACCCTTGTGACCAGTGACTAGAGAGGAGAACTGATGGTCAGTTGAGGGCAGCACAAAGGCAAAAAATGACCTTTAATTGTCTTTTGTGTTTATCTTTTGCTACTTTTTTGTATTGGCTGTAAAAAGAGAGTGTGTATTTAACTCTGTCACCCAAAATGTATTTTCTTTATCCATTTGTGCGACTGCGTTTTTGTTAATTTGAATCACATTGTTGGAAAAAGCCTTAACCACTGTTTATTTATGGCTCTAGTGCAGTTTAATGACTTTTTTTCTTTGTTAAAGTTTAATTACTGCTTGTGAGGTAATCTGCCGTCTTTGGCAGTAACAGGCCTTCTTGTTTGTGGCTGAAACTGTTAAGACATGGATCTGTGGTAATCCTGTTATCCATATTCTTCAGCTAGAGGACTTTAACCCACATATTCATGTCAGCCAAGTATCAAGACGTTTTCCGTACTGTAATGCTCTATGCTTCCCCTCAGGCTTCAGATCTCTTTTGCACATTTCACTTACAATTAGAACAGCCTTTTCCCATTCTCTGTTTGTGGCTTTCTTGGCAGCATTTTTTCTATCGTTTCTACATTTTTTGTTTCGTTTGCAGTTCAGTGTTGTTCAGTTCCTGCCTTATACAAATTAAGTTGGTTATTCCCCCACCCCACCCCCAACCCCACCAAGGAAGAGGAGGCCCCGTGCCTTTTTCACTTGGGCTTCCCTATTGCTTAATTTTTAGTCTTGTGTGGATAATTCTCTGTTTTGGCTAATACTTGATTTTTGTTTAGAGCTGGTGAATTTTGTTTGGTCACAACAAAAACGTTGTTAAAGTTTAGGCTTGCTTGCCTTTGATTGCAGTTTGACTTCTGTTGCTAGTAGTAAACATAGGAGGTTATTCCTGCCTCAGAATGTGACCAATGTGATCACAAGATCCCGCCTGTTGATATCACATGTGCTGCACAATCATCGTTGGTGTATCAAATTTATGAAATTTGAAGATCTTTGATAGAAAAGCAGTCAAGGATCACTGTAACAAGCTGTTCTTGAAGGGTCTTTTTAAGAATGGGTTCATTAGGCTGGAGTGTTCCAATCCTGAGTATGGGACAATGGAGGATATATTTAGATCTGAATCTTCACCATTACTTGCCTCAAGAGACCTATGTTAGAAGATAGGGAATTTGTCATAATGTATTGAATTCCCCTAAAAGAGATATTCAGGCAAAAAGGGAGACCTCTCTTTGCCCCAGTGGAGTAATTAGGCCTTCGTTATCAGTGTTTGACTGACCCATCACAATTTTTCCATGTGGAACAGCATGTTATCTTTTGTCAGGGGCTAATCAATCTCTCCCAGGCTTCACGTTTCCCATTCCTTTATGGCTGCCTGTTCTTGTTCTTCTCCTAGGAGGCATGTCACTGTAGACATTGATGATGATAAGATGACAGAGGCTATTGTCCTTGTTCAGGTGAAGATGAAGCCATCTTGACCTCTAATAGAACCCATGTTTAGAGGCTAGTGTAGCCACACCAAACCTTGTGGATTGTAGATGTTTTTCATCCATGATAGTGCACTCGGTGTCAGTCATTTCAGTAACCATTACCTTGGTGCAAACCTGTCTGTATGGATGCAAGGCAGTAACACTAGTTCTAATGCCATCAGTGCCATGTCACATTGTCAACATCAGAATCTTTGATGCTTCGGTGGTTGTGGGTTAGCTGGAATTGCTCTGTGCACCTTGAAACTTTAAGGGCCTTTCTGTTGTTGAACTGTGCTTCTCCGTGCAGATTTATGGGGATCCAGCAGCAGTGTTCGTGAGATAGACTGGGAAGTCAGCGATTGTGTTGGCGCTGAAGTTGTATGCCTGAAGACATTTGCATTTGATCCTCAGCGCTATGCTGTCTTCATCACAGGAATTTAATGCCTGCACTTGAGACCACCACCTTTCCTTGCCTGGCAGAGGTTCTGAGGGACATCAGCTGGATTTTCAGAAAAAAATGTGGGTCTTTTCTCACCTTTTTAGTCCTCCACAGATTTTTTTCCCCACTGAGGAAGGGAGGTAAGCATTTGCGCAAAATGAGGCACATAGTTTCACTTATGGAATCAACCTCAGATACAAATAATGGAAGAGAGATTCTCCCTATCCCCTCCCATCGCCCTTCAAATGTGGGGAAATCTTGGGGCTTATAAGCCAAATATCAGGAATCCCTCTTCTGTGTCATCACATCTTTAAAGGGGCCTTCCAGGTCAGTCCGTGTTACTCTTGGGTAAGTTTTCTGGTCATCCTTGTCTCTCAGGCATGGAAGGAACCAAATATAGTAGCCCCTTTGACTAGGAGGGATGGACATGGTCCCCATGTTGCCCAAGGACTGGAATGCTTTGCGGAAGACTCCAGTTATTTTTTAATGCATCTTTGTTAAATCATAAAAATTTAATGGTAACATGAATTTGCACACATTAATAGTAAAGAAAGCAAGTCCCTTTGGTATCATTATAAGTATTTTAACTCTTCATATTGGCAGAAGGTGATGATGCTAAGAATTTGTTGGAGTGAATTGATATTGTCCATAATGATGGCACATGAAGCCATTGAGGAATAAGCAATTTAAAGGTAGAGATTTTTTTTTTTTCTTGACTGACTGTCTCTTGACTTTGGAGGGCTGCCTTTTCCCATGGAGATGGAAATGACTATTGATATTCTGTTTAAATGTATAAATTAAATAAAAGATAAAATATTTTGCTTTGAAATAAGGGACTGAAACTGTGTATTCATTGCGTATGACTTTAATAACTAGGATGGTTTGAAGATTCTACTCACCTTGACAATATTGTAACACTGTGCACATTTATCACCATTAGGAGCTAGAGGCTATTTTGTGACAGGTGGACGGCATGGCTGGACATTCATTTGCATCCACAAGCAGCTAGTTCTGCACTCTTAGCTGAACTAAGCATATATGTTAATGTGCACCATAGTTTTCAGGGCATGCTCCTAGTAGTCATTGCTTTGTTATGGTTAACAGCTAACACTTTTAACATCTGTTGGTATGAAGCACTTGGTGGCTTAATACTGGTGAGTACTGTTAACACCTGGAGTGCAGCTGTTAGGGAAATATATTGCACTGAAATATGCTGCTGTTAAATTGTGCATTTACTGTTCAGGGCGTGGAATCATTGGTTAGAGTTGAGTATTTGTATTCCATGTTTACCTTTTTACTGAGCAGTAGTACTGTGATTTGAATAAAACTCTACAAGACTGTGGATCTTTTAGTGTATTTGATAGTGTCTGCGTAGTAGTGCTGTCTATTCTAGTAATTTATTCAGCCACATTATAGTATGTAGGAAGAAACTGAGGGAATCATCTAGTGGATTACAGCTCTGTGTGTATGTGTGAGTGAGCATGCGCACACATACAAACAGCTGCACACTGTATTGATTATTTTAATGTATAAAATGTATTGTGATGGAGCCCTGACAGTGACACAGAAGACCTGGGGTTTGATTAGTAGACCTGGTACATTCATTGACTTGGGGGGAGGGACACTAAAGAGAGAGGGGTTTTTGCCATTTCACCTGTCCTGTTGAGAGGGAAGAAGCTTCAAGCAAGAGTTGTAGCCGATGTTGGTGACTGGGGCTTCCAGACCGATCTTATAATGCAGGGTATAATCCAGTGGATTGTTTGCATTTATGTCATTGTACACTGGGAATGGGGATGGAACCAGGGAGTCTGACCTAATAAAATCCAAACCTAAGTATGAAGGCTTGCCGTCGCCTGACACTTGCCCCTATTCTCTGTGTGGTTATAGCTATGAATGGGTCAGAAAGGCAAGGAAAGGGGCTTTGTCTAGCCAAGAAGGGGAGAAAACTTAAAAAAGTTTAGTACTGTGTGGTGTATAGAAAGAGGTTTTAAAACATATGGCCAAGAAATTTCTTTAGAAAGTTTTTTTTTCCATTAAAAGTCCAAGACAGTTGTAGTTAAATTATTGCATTGCTGCTGTTGGGGGATTGTAGATTTTCCCCTTAGTTACTACAGATTTTCATTGTAAGTTGTGTAGGCTTCAAATGGTTGATCAAGCACCTATTCCTTAAGGGCTTTTTCTTTTGAAACTGCAGGTTAATCGTCTGTTGCCAGAGCAGCCACTTTTGTCAGAAAGACTGTATAAGCACTGCGATAGAAAGGTCATTATTTCAGCATGCCTAACTGTGAAGTTAATAATTTATATAGTGGAAACTCCAACCCCATTAAATAATGGAGCTTTTCAACTGAAAGACGAAGTGGATTTTTTAAAGCAACATATATCATTCCTTACAAACGGACCTTTTAGCAGAGGGGCAAATACTGACAGTAAGAAATATGCACAAAACATCAAACTGACTTATCAAAGTGTTGCTACAGACTTGCTTAGGATAGGAAATGATAAATCTGGTATTACGGAGCAGGCATTTTGTCAGTGGCATTCTGTGCCCATTGATAATGATGAAGAGCAGTACTTTTCATGTTTTTTAAGGTTTTTAACTTTTCATAATTGGTAAGGCCCCATCACACACTCAAATGTTTATTTGGGTAATTGGGATGCTTCATATTGTGACCGTAATATACCTTAGATATTGACTGTCAGTACACTAATAAATAAAATGGTCACCTCTTTCAAGAAGTACCAACAGAAACACTTATTCCTACTGTGCTTTGGTTAAAGTTCACTTGAAGCTGCCTTCTGGGCTGTATAGACACTTGTACTCACGGAGTGAGGCAGAGAGCAGTTAATGGCATACTCCACAGGAAATGAGACACAGGTCCATTTTCAAAAATTTTCTGATAGAAAAATATTTGCATTTATCTGTCATCACCATTGTTCATGAAGTGCCCCCCCCCACACACACACACATGCACAGATTTTCACATACTTGATGTATGTTTTTTAAGTTAACTATTTTCTGCTTTTCCCAGTGTCTTGAGTCTGAAGGGTGAAGGGGTTCACATGATGTACAGTTCATATTTGAAGTCAGAGCTGTTTTCATTGCTAATAGCAAGAAAACATTCATGTGCTGTTAACTGATTATAAATAAAGTTGTGCGTTTTCTAGACAATGCAAGTCCGAAAGAGGAGAGCAACTATTCTGTCAGCAGACTTTGTGATAAACGTAGAAGCTTGCTTTGATGTCAGAGATGTATTTGTCAGTTGTCTTCTTTTGCTGCCTGTTGTCACATTTGTTGAGTCTGGATAGCCACCAGCTCATTTTTATCTATATCCTGAGCACTTTATTCCACGGTGCTTCATTATACTGTGTTGGTGGAGAGGTGAACCACACTTTCCCTGCACTGTTCCTCGTTTTTCAGGTAGTACTGCCTTTGTTCCAGAACATTACTTAACAATGAATGCTACTTTTTTGGAATTTAAGTACAGACTACAAATAACTTAAAATTTACTTCATTACCACCCTAAGAATTTCCTGCCTTCCATGTATGCCAAGTTAATTTAAAAGATGTTGACGAAGTCTGCATTGTAATTCTTTTGGTAAGATGTTCCAGAACTCGGTAACCCTTTCACGTTACAAGGTTATAGTTTTATATGATGAATTCATCATTCATTGAAGTCATTCCCCTACCCCAGTGTAAATAAATTAATTTTAGGTGCGGCCTTAAACCAGATGCAGAGAAACTGAAAGTCTTCCTGAAATGCTGCAAAAATTAGAATTATATCTTCAGAATTATTTTAGTTTTGCAAGTCCGGTTTCATCAGCTATTCTTTATACGAGAAATCCCAATAGTCATTTATAACTTTTGTAGAGTGTCTCTGGATGTTTTCAGTTTGAGTTTTTTTTTCTTGTGTTTGTGTGTGGAAGTGGGGGAGAAGGAAGAACAGTCATATTGCAACATCAAATTCAAAATCGCTTCTTACTTGAGATGTGTACAAATGCATCTCTGTTTCTCAACTTCATGTCTGATAACTTTATTCTCTTCAGGATCATGAAGGAACTGGATTCTGTCCTGACAGCTAGTAAGCACTGGGCAGAAAAACACTTCTAGGTGGTAAAACAGTCCACAGCACACACAGCTAGACACTTTAAATGACTGCCACATCACCTGGGAGGCTGGAGGAAATCAGCACCAAGCCAAAACACACAGACAGAGGGGACTGAGTGGATGGCAAGCAAGCTTCAATAAAATGAATACAGAGCATACCAAATTATAAGCGTAGAAATAAATGTGTATGTTTTTCATATAATAGACTTTGATCTGTCCTAGCAAGTCAAATCTTAGAGAGGTCTGCACAATACTGCCAGGATCCCATTACTTATTCTGATTGGGTATTTATACTGGCAAATAGTAAGTTCCTAAGCGTATTGAACTGTCACATTAAATTTCATCCAGAGTTATTCTGAGCTGTATTCCATTGTATAGCTTCCTGAGTTTATTCTTCTCGTCTGCATACTGGACAAAATAATGTGTTGATGGTACTTTAAAAGCCAAGGTACACAAAGTAAACAAATATGGTCCTAATACACAAATTTGGGGTTTGATGCCAAGTGTTAGCATTCTTTGACAGACATAATGTGAGCCTGTTCTCATCCTGAATAATTTACTAACTTCTTCTTCTTCTTCTTCTTCTTTTGGCTTTTTCCTGGTTAGGGGTTGCCACAGCGGATCATCTGTCCGCTCATGATTAGCAGTGGAGTTTTACGGTGTTCCAGCCCGGCACCCAACCTTCCACAGAAGACAGATACACTCACACCTAGGGCCGATTTAGTGTTCAATCCACCTACTTGCATGTCTTTGTGATGTGGGAGGAAACCAGAGCACCCGGGGGAAACCCATGCGACCACAGGCAGGACATGCAGACTCCACACAGAAGGCACCCCAGCTGAGAATTGAACCGGAGGACCATAATTTACTAACAAAACTCTTAATTACTGTGTAATAAAAGCATCTGCCCTAAGTTGCTGCAGCTTCCTAATTAGAATTTTCGGTCCTTCTTAATCGGAAACCCCCTTGAAGTCTGCATACAATAGAGTGACCAGTAGTTCTTTGTCATCATCTGAAAATGCATTATCCATAAAGTGAAAGTATTTATAAGACACTTGATGCAGCTTAACAGTAAGTTTGTTTTTGCAAATCAGTTTTAACTGTCAGTATCATAATGACAGTAAATCTCTTAGTAGCGTTTCCAGTGTCTGTTGGTAGTAGACTGTAACTGATAAAGTTTGCTAGTGCTGTATTGTTGTCTTTGCTTTTGTATATGGGTATTGCAGTGAAATTGTAACCATTTTTGGGGGAAGGGGCAGTACAAGCAGAATTAGACTAGTTTTAATCTGCAAAAGCAGATAAAGTAAATTTTCCAACTCAGATTTGCCGATGTAATGTGGAGCTTTTTCTGAATTATGTCTAGTATTTTTAATTTTTCCTGACATCCCCCTTTTGGATCCTGTTCCCTATGGTATGTTAGCCCCATTTCTCACCCTACTCTCTGTGGTATGTTTTGAAGGGTGTACCACTTTATCTGCCCTTCTGAGGATGAACCCTCAACTATACCCTTGCAGACATGATTTACAGAAATGCACAGAGTGCTCACAATGGTGTGTTACCAGGTTAACAGTACAGGAAATACAAATACAACTTCCTGTTATTGACCTGAACTGGACAAGTGGTCAGGTACTTCACAGATCGAGGATACATGCAGTGTGCAGAGACATTTATAATGGTCCTTCAGTCATTGACTTGGAATACTTTTTTTTTTGATCACCTGCAGTTGATCGCACATCGTCTTGTTATTACTTCAGGCTAGCCATGTATTGCTTTGTGTTTGCTAGGTTTGTTTCCTGTGCTCATTACTACTTCATTGTGCTACCATATACTTGGCTTTTCTTGCAGTCTTATCAGGGCCCTTCTCCTTTGTTTTTCTACTCCGTATGCCCTATTATCAAATTTGCTTGCTACCTGGAAATAGAAGCTATTTTAGAGAGAGAGAGACGGGAAAATATCAGCAGTAATTCATAAAGGTCCTAGCAGACTACAGTTTAAATGTATTGACTGAACCAAACTGTTACAGCACATTCTTGAAATGGATAAATTGTCTCTATTCCAGTTATATTTTTTAGATCGTGTTTTTTCATAACCCAATTTAGGTCTGATGCCCTAGTAGGGTACAGCCACAGTTCATGGCTAACTGGCAAGTTTGCAAAACTTGCTGCAGAGAACTCAAGATTTCAGAATGCTAACATTTTTCTCTCTGCATTTTCCTGCATGTGTATTTAATTTATTTTATTTTATTTTTTGCTTTGGACTTCACTTATAAGCACGATAATCCATTTGGAACTGTGAGACAGACTGCTTTGATCTTTTGTTGCCTCTAGTTGACTGTCTAGATTAGGTTAATTCTTGCCTGCAGGAAAGTACTACTGTTCTGGATTTTGAGAATAAGTGCAATTCCTGGGAGTCTATTACATTTTTTTTAAAGGCACTGATAGTTGCTTTGCAAAAGTCTGTTATGTAATGTGCTTTGCTAAGCTGTTTGCAACTTGGTGCTCTTGCAGATGTTAGGAATATTCTGCTGCATCGTATTTAAATGCACAAGGGTTGGTCTGTGCTAGTAGTCCTGTTATACAATGATGCCTACTTGCTACTTCTGCTTTGTAAAGACATCCAAGCAATGTCTGCAGGCTGTTTCACTGTCACTAACATGTGATAAAGAGGATGCTCAAAACAAGTTAATAAAATTTGCTTGATATTACAGGATCGATCCCTGCCCTCCAAATGCAAATAGTTCACTTTCCACTTAAAATTGAAGACTTGGTTGTAACGCTAGTTTATTCTAATGCATAGGTACTTGTATGACAGAACAGTCTTGATAGCATGTCTTACTAGAAAATGACTGATTTCCTAACGCATGACTGGATGGAGTCTGTGTGACCTCTGTTTGGGTTTTACAACAGCTTTATAGCTGCAGCATGTGACCTCCCTTCCTGTCTGCCTTATTGTGCCACAGTTAAATGTGACCCACCTAGTGCTCATAGTAATGCTTTCGTTCCGAACTGCTGTGTTATGACCTCCTCCTTGACTCTTTCCTTCAGAGAAGAATGAATGAATGGGAGAAAAGTAGTTGGAGGATGAAAAATATGGATGAACAGTACAAGATCCCCCCCCCAATTAAAGAAACAAAAAAACATTGTTGTACTACATATGGACTTGCACTGGAGCCTGGAGTCCACGACCGATTTTACCAAAAATGAAACTTCATGGCATTAGTGCTGTTACTTGCATTGCAAGATTCCTCCTTTCTCTTTCTTGAGGTATGTAATGTAAGCTTGGTGGGTCACAGTCAGTCCCATGCAATTTTATCTTATAAAAAGTAAAAGTTCTACAGCAGGTACAGTCAGTACCTGTAATCCCTCTTGAATACTCTGCAGGAAGTACTTTGTTTTAAGCCTTTAAATTGTAGAGTACATAGAAGCTGATCATGGACCCTCCCTTAATTTCAGTGCAAAAGCATGAAGGGTTAAAGCTTTTCTATCCTAAGTAAAGGAAGGACGCAAAACAAACTCAACTCCTAGAAGTAATGGTGTTCTCCAAATCAGCTGGGAATATGTTTCTAAGCTGTAACTAAAATGAAAAGGATACATCCTGTATGTAGTTTACTAGACCTATACTTTCCACAAGCGGTGATTTTGGTGGTAGGGTGGAGTCCTCCTGCTGATATAAGGAAAAATACTTTAGATACCCTTGTAGACGTTTCCCCTCACAATATAGATAGAGTCAAATTAATGTGCAAGTGCTTAATTATAGATCACTTACATTGGAGGATTGCTTTAGTTTGCCCCAACCCCACCCCCACCTTCTCCAATCATCTAGTTACTTTAGGGTAGTGTTATTGACACTGTTAAACTGCAGATATGAAATCACAGGTGGTGTAGGCAGTATGTTACTTCAGTGTTCCTGTCAGCAACCCCTTGATGTGTTGGCTGTAGTAGTACTGCATTAGTTGTAGAATAAAAGAGAGGAGTTTAAAAACACAAATAACGCATGGTTAAAGTAGGATACATTGCAGGGAACCCTCAAGCTCTGTGGATTGAGATTAATTTCCTAGCAGAAAGGGTTGAGTTGTTATACTTTAAACCTTTATGGTGACATCAGCATATCTGTAACTGGCATTACAGCCCTTCAGATAACATAAACGTTGCAATGCCTGCTACCACAGGAACAAAAATCTTTGAAGCTTAGCTAATATTTTCTTCTCATGCTCTGTCAGTAAAGAAGGAATGTGGAATAGTCAAAGCAGTTCCGAACTGTGGTAGGCAGATGAATATAGGCAATTCCCAGGTACTTTAAAGAGTGGTGCCGTTATTCTTTACAGGTGACACCACCTTAACCAAAGGACCTTTTTGTGACTTATTGAACCCTGCTGTTGTTACTCTTACCAGAATGTGAAGGGTTCAACTTATATAAACCAGTTTCTGTAGTAGTCTGTTTCAGGCAGCACAAATAAGTTAACATCTTTCACTTTGTTCTACTTTCTGAAGACCAGGGTGATTTTACAAAAGGCAGTAATGCATTAATATCTCCAGTCCCTTACTGACCGCATGTACAAAAGAAGGTACTAGAGAGCGCTCAGCTGCGTTGTGTTCACTGACCTTACCTAAGCTTTTGAGTCACTTTTCTTTCCAATGCTGTTAGGAGAAATAGAACTGTGTATACTTTGAGTCATGGCTCACTTGAACAGTTTAACATCTGTGTGTGTGTGTGTGTGTGTGCAACTGGTATTGCAGGGTAAAAATCAGTACTGACAGTCCCCCCCCTTACAAGAGGGAGCATCTACATGGAATATGGATCTCTGTTGCATCCCATTGTCCGTAGTTCTCTTTTTGCAGTACTTTTGCCATCAACACGTGTATTGCACTGTCACTTGTATAACTGTGCATTGCTCAATGCACACTTTTCCCTTAATGCCACTACAAATAGCCTTTATTTGGGTCTTACTAAGGCTGATTTGGGGTTCCTTCTAAATGAAGCAAAATTAAATTAATAATGTTTAAGGACAGAATGTAACCTATATATGGGAACAGTAAGGGATCTCAAACTTGTGGCCGTCAGACTTCAAGCAGTCCACAAAGCAGCATAATTCTGAGTGAAGGACTGTACTACTGTGCATTCCTAGTTGCACTGACCAGATTTCTTTTTGTTTTGGAGGTTGTGACCCTCATGTATGTGAGATAATATCCATACAGCTAGTCTGGTCATTTGAGTTGGAGATCCTTTCAGGTAGTGCAGTTAGATCCCGTGCACATTCATTTATGTCTCACGTAGACAAAACATATGTCATGCTCTGCTTGAAACTTGTTGTGGGATTGGCAGTCAACTTATTAAAGAAGCCACATTCACTTTGGATAGTTGGATAAAGTAATGCTTATTTTGAGCCTTGGAATATTCTGTTCTGGTTGTATCCTCCAGCTCGGACACTGATACCTTAAACTGCAGACCTCCTTAAACCAAATGTGTAGATACCACGCTGTAGTCAGCCTAAGTGGGCGAGCTTCACATCACCTCTCAAAGGAACTGGCTAGCCTCCTTTTATTCGAGTCCTACTGTTTATGGACACCTTAATCTTATCAACCTTAGAGTCTTGGATACTGTCCTTCAGTGGCACAAATACTATTCTGTCCATTAGTTTGTACTGTTTACATTGCTCCAGCATGTTGTAATGGTAGCTACACACACTGTGCCTACAGGAATGCCTGGAGTTGCAATACTGTTTGGTATTATATAATGTAAAGCAGTCTGTCTCAACAATGGGCAGTGCTTATGAATGATATTTTTATTAAACGTGTAAAATGAAGACCCTACCCACCAAAAATGTTGTTTTAAAGTGATCCTCCTGTTGTCCCAGGGAATGCTGTAGTTTCCTTTCCTTGCAATTGCAAGTTGTATGAATATCATTTACTTTTTACTGTTTGCCTGTTTAGGATGTTCTGAGTTAATTGCAGTGTTTTACACAGTGGATTATTTAAGTTGATTGCATTTATTTTCTTGCAAGTAATTTTGTCTGTTTTGTAATAGTAATTGTTGATAAAGGGTCCTTATCTAGTCCTTCAACTGTACCATTCAAAAATAAATACACAGGTGGCAGTCTGTTATATAAAGCATTTCAAATACAGTGTAGAGTCGATTATCTGAACTAATTGGGACCTAGAGTAGTTCAGATAATCAAACATACACTGAAGTGGATAAAAAACTTCTAAACTCTTGTTTTTCTGCATGCAGGGAATAATACACTTTTCAACCATTCAGGCATTCCAGTGGACAATAAAGAATATTTTTTTCACACAAGTGGACTATAAGCCCAAAAACATGCACAAGCGAGTACGTGTAGCATTTACATATTCAGACTTTATGATTTTTTTCTACCCAAAAACTATGGAAGACTGTGTTAGGATAATACCCATACTTTGGTTTGTTTAGTTATTCATTCTTAACCTTGATTCACTCATTTGTTAGAATAGGGATTATTGTATCAAGAATTTAATATACTTCATTGATGAGTCATGTTTTATATACAAGCATATATTGCATCGATGACATTACACTAGGCATGAGACAGGACAAATGTTAGGGCATAAACAAAAGTCCAAGCCACCCAAGAATGACCGTAGTAATTGAACAGCCTTTTCTCCCTAGCTGGCTTTCTGACCTTGGCCAGCTAGTGGGGCAATGAATGAGTCAAAATTGGTGATGGGGGGCTAGATGATCTGGGTGTTGAGAGAAAAAAGGCAATACCATTCTGTGCCATGTGGGCAACCTGTGAATGATGTACCCTTTGGAGAAATCTTAAGACTCCTGTATAGACTAGTCTGTGTTCCCCATTCTTTTCCACAGGAAGCATCTTAAAGATTATCAAAGGAAGGAGGAGGATGAGCTGCCTTGGCCACCCATCCCTTCCCCTTTGGAGCTAATATAGCTCGAAAGCACCGTGTTTCTTCTGCAATTGTTTTCAGGAAAGTGGATATTCTGTGTAGTAAGAAAGCTGTGACTACCTTTGTTGGGGTCGTTCTTGCCCAGGAACTAGAAGACTACAGCATTCTTCTACCCTGCTACCATACAAGGAGGAGTCTAAAGCCTTGCACAGACTGAGCAAGAGTGTGCACGTTCTCAGCCACATTAAGATTTAGAGTCTCCATCTGTTTCTCACCTGTCAGTCTGCCAGTCCTCTGTAGTAAACGGGACAGTAGAAAAGCTTTCCTTCCTCCTTACATCTGGGCTGAAGGCAAATGTAAAGATAGTGTCATTTGTCACTGGAGTGAACTTCACTGTGACTTGCTGTAGCTCAGATGGAGTTGATTCCATGACTGGGGAATGCTCAGGCATGTGTCTGTTTTTGTTGACTTTGCTAGGGCTGCCCTCACTTTGTTTTTGTGGGTTATCCTCGCTTCATGGAGGAGCTCAGGCAATCTCAGTCTGGCGCTATTTTCTTGGCAAAGGCTGTAATTCTCTGATCTTTGTTTGAACTGGTAGATCATCTTTTGAAGAGGAAGCAGGGCATTTACACTGTAGAACATCTCTTTGTACCTCCTTCAGCCTTGTCCATCTCTTCTTGCAGCCCTTGCCCATCTGACAAGGAAACTATCAGCTTAATTGCCAAAGATTGCACTCGAGCATCACATGCTCTTGTCTCTTCCAGTGTAAGCCAAACACTGAGGAAGACCAGTTTGTTGGCCCAACATTTGGAGCCTTGACTGCTCTGTAGAGGCATAACTAGGATGGGGTAAAGAGGAAGGCACCAAATGCAAGTTGTTAGGGATGTAATTGGGGGATGCTGATCGATCAGTAGTGCAGTACTGGCATTCATTCATTTCTAAATGTTGCTAGTGCATTTTCATTTAGGGCTGAAGTGTGTTAATGCTTCGTGCGTGTGGTATAAGATATGGGGAGCTGCTTGCTACATTATTCACAGGAAAGAGGTTTTTTTTTTTTTTTTTTTTTTACTGTGTTCAGTTATGAGATTACTTTTTTTTTGCTCCTCAGCTTACATTTGAGGTAAAAATTGGGTAGAATGGGCCTTGTTCCTCAAGTTTGAGTTGAGGAGCATTGTGTTACGGAATAGATGAACAGACTATTTGTTTCTCAAGTTAAGGAGTGCCAGATTGAGGACCGGCACCAACATTAGACAAGCCAGCTATGCCTGTGGTGCTGAAACATTTTACAGCTCTTGTGCCTACCTCCAGACCAAGTTGTCTTGCATAATTTTTGGGATGGATGCACACCCATGCTATCCTCCTTGGCATTACAGATGTTATCAGGTCATTGACTTCAGCATTTCTAAAATTCTGGTTTTACGGAAGTAGCAGTTTAAAAAGAGCTCTTTAATTTTTATCAAGACAGATCACAAGAGGATTTTAATACCTACCTACCTGCACCATATGCTGTGGTGCAAAACATTAAAATTAGATGCAGCTAAACATTTTTAAAGACGTTCTAGTAATGTCTTATGTGACTTGAGCTGAATTTCTACATAAAATTTTACAGCAGTAAGACCAAATTACCTTGCTTGCTACTTTACAATTCTGTACAAGTTTTTAACACGGCGAACTGCATTTTGATGGATTTACAAGCGGTCAGTCTTGGTAATGTAGCTGTTAGAGAATTGTAGTTTATTGTAACTAGTTTGTATCAGCAGAAATGTGTAGATTTTTTGAAAATGTCTTTTTTCGCAGGCAAGTATTTGTATTAGAAAACGTGTTCCACCTGCTTTTTTCCTTGCATTTTTTAAAGTTACAGAATAAAATCTATTCCTAATACGTTTGAGGTGCAAGCATATGAAAATATTCAATTACCCTGGAGTATTTTGCTTTGGCTTGGTAACTGGGTGAAATCGACTTGTCTGGACTTCTTAAGAGTTTGTTTTGATTACTGTATCCTATCACTGAATGTACTTCATGAAAGTTATAATACGTTATTACATTGCTTGCATGCTTTGTAGATAAGCGCAGTTGAATTTGCAGTTGAATGAAACGTAGTTATGGGAAATTATAAGAGTTATTTGAAAGCCGAACACAATGCAGAGAGATTTTTCTTTCTAAGCTAGATCAAATCCATTATTTTCAGTTGAGTATGTAAGAAAGATATGGAGCATACACTGATGTATAATTTGTTTCTGTTTAGAAACTGATCTTAAACTGATTTTTTTTTTTCCCCGTAAGCTACTTTTCAGGAAGGCTTTTGGACAGTGATGCACAAGTTGGAAGGCTGCCCCAGAGAAATAATGCATCAAAGAAAATTGTATATGAAGTACATGAAAATAGATATACACATGGATTACTAGATAAGTGTTTGTGCTGTTTCTGTTTGCAGATCTTTTAATCTTCTGTGTGATATATTCCCATATTTCTAGTTCTGCTAGTCCAGTGACCTCACCCTTTCCAATGCAGATTTACAGCGCAGTTGTTGATTGTTTCAGTAAACATGTAGCCCCATCATGATTTAAAAAGAATAGTGCTTTTCAGGAAATGCCTGACGACTTAATTTTGGACTCTGCCACAATGCTTATGAACTTGATTTACATAAACTCTATTTTGTGTTCAGTGATCTTGGTCAGAAACAGGAAGTATGCAGATAATGCATTTCAGTGACAGTTATTCTAATTAAGCTTGGAAATGTAAGTTATCACATAGACTAACTATTGTTCTACATTTGAAATATTTTTTTTTGCTTCCTCTCCTGGCATTTGACCTTGGTGGGGGAACTGGGGATACGGGTAAGGTGTGGGACATTCTTTCAGAAGGAAACAGCACAGGTGGGTTTGTTCTGTATGCTGTGGTGTGAGGTTCAACTAGATAGTCAGGTAATTCTCACTGCGGATTAAAGCTGTAGTACACTGTTTCTCGTATGGGGAGGCTCAGATTTCTTTCAGGGGGAAATACAAACCAATCTGAATGTAATGTGTGCTGAAAACACCTACAAGTCTTGTAGTTTTATGAAGTATCAGGGCAAGCATATTCAATGATAGTGTGTGTGTGTGTGTGTGTGTGTGTGTGTGTGTGTGTGTGTGTGTGTGTGTGTGTGTGTGTGTGAGACTGCATATTAGTATTAAAAAAACGTACAAAGCTAACTGATTTTGTGTGTGCATACGTTTTTTTGGGTGGGGGTGGGTGAAGATGGGGGTTCTGTTTAGTGCAGGATATGCAATTTTGTGGCGGGATTCAAAGTTAAGCTGAATGAGGATTACTGTGACAGAGTCGAGAAACTGTGATCTAGTTCAGTTTGGAAAATAATAAACTTAAATGCTTGTTATGTGAGAGAGCTGGAACAAATCTACTGGTTCAGGAAAATTGGATAGAGGGGCATGTAAGCATTGTACTGGCGTTCCCCAGTAAGGATCACAGTGGAAGTCTTAAGATTTTAACCTTCAGAATTTAGCATGCCGCACATGCTTACCCCAGCACATGCAAGTTTCCTGGGCTACATTTGTACTTCTACTTTCCAGTGATACCCTATGCCCATCTTCTCCATTATGCTGTATCTTCTTACTGCTGTGTGCATTTGTTTGGATCCTAACAGGCCCCATATTACATTTTGGGTAAACCATTACTGGTTGATCCTTTCATATATTTCTTTATGCAGTTTTGTGAGTACAGTTTGGCAACCTTTTCCATCCTTTTTATCCATGGTCTTAATGCTGTAGTTTGGAAAAAAAAATTGTTACAAATGCACCTCCACCTATGAAGGAATTTCACACCCTTTGCTTGTGCTGAGACCTTTACCTCCTTTCCATTGGATGTGGAGGTGGGTTTTCACTTTCTCCTCCTACCTCTGATTCTTTGGTAATGCTTTGGTCATAATTAGCCATTATGATTTGAACTTGTACTAGGAGTGATTGCGTCAGTTTTTTTTTTTTTCTTTTTTCAAGCCGACAGTCATGATCAGTGAATATATTGATAAGGTCCTGTACATTTGTCTGTCTGCTTCTTGTGGCAGTTGCGCTGATTTTACTGCACCTACAGTAGTGAGGCAAGTAAAGCACTTTCATGCCAAAGGTCGTCCCCCCCCCCCCCCCGGGGGGTGAAATCTCATCATGTCTTTCCCACCCTGGTCTTGAGTTCTATTTCTTCAAGTGAAAGCTAGGTAGAAGAGGGTAGTCTGTTTTCCAAGGCCCAGAAGCGAGGCCAGGCCATTTCAGACATATTCTGTCATGTAGAAACTGATTTTTATTAAGCTACACAAATGTAATCTAACTTTTTTTTTTTATTATTTTATTTCATTTTGATAACTGGGTAGATGCAAGAACCGGACACCATGGTGCTCAATAAACCGACGGCCATTAAGGTCATGTGTGCTGAGCTTAGTTAGCAGTAGCATTTCATTTTGCCTAGAATTGGGTGTGCAGATTACTGTGATAGAAAATCTCCCATGTTCTGCTTCTGTGCTTTCAGTTGCCATGATGTGCTGTATATCTGGACTAACTTTTGCAGCGTTGCCTGTCCCCACCCTGGCTTTTAGGGCTTTATATTCACATATTGAAAAGTTGAAGCAAAAGGATGTGGGAGTACCTCCTGCGGTAATAAAGAAGTGCAGAGGGAGAAGAACAGAGCAAAATCTGCTAGAACAAAAATTTGAAAGAATAAGATAGCAAAGGTCTGTTCTGATGTTGATGTTGCATGCTGTTAGGAAGTGTGAGGAAGCACTTAACATTTTCAATGAACAGATAAACACTAAGGGAAAAATACCACCACTTAAAAGGGGGAGGCATTGTGGTCAGAGCATCACTGAGAAAAAAATGTAATGACCTTGTCACGTTTGTTCATCCTTTGCAGAAGAGTGCAGGGGAAGGTTCTTGAACCACAAAAAAGAAGTGTTATAATCAAGAGGGTGATAATTCTGTTCATACAAGAAATAAACAGTTGTGAACCAGTGTAGTGGGGGATTCTCTCTCCCCCTCTCTCTGTCTGTGTCACACACACACACAACTCTGAAAGCAATGCATTGTATTCACCTGTTTAAGCTCTTCAGAAATTATAGCAAGTTGAGGTAGTATTTGGTGGACTGTAGCACTGTAGACTGAAAAGCATTAGTAAGAGGGAGACAGCAATTATAGATCAGCAAGATGTGAGTGTTTGTCTACTGAGTGGACAAGTTTTAGCTCTTAGCATGACAGTCAAACTTCAACAGCAGTTTAGTTCCCCAGTCCTGCTTCGTCCGTTTTTTTTTTTGTTTGTTTTTTATGGGTAAATTCCGTACTGTAAACACATCTTTAGATTGGTTTAACAGGTGAGAATTGAGCATTGTTAGACCATCATCCATGGCTGGCTCAGTTTATTTTTCTGAGAGCATGTATGCCTGTGCCTCTGGCTGGAAAATGCAAGCACAGTGCCCGTTTTGAAAAGTCCACTGTGAGTGCCTGCAGCTTCATGCCCTGTTTGCTCTTCTGGCATACAAGGCAGTGTGGACTGCTTTTTATGAATGTGTACTTTGAGTGAGTACCACACACATGGCATGTTGCAGTTA
Organism: Protopterus annectens; assembly: GCF_019279795.1. NCBI lineage: Eukaryota > Metazoa > Chordata > Ceratodontiformes > Protopteridae > Protopterus > Protopterus annectens. The sequence continues at coordinate 936,810,359 of NC_056725.1, read as the reverse complement.
GACTTTTCCAACATGCACGCACACACACACACACACACACACACACACACACACACACACACACACTCTCTCTCTCTCTCTCTCGCAAATGTGCGTCTCACTGGCCTCGCCATCTTCTTCTGCTTCCAAGTCACTACCAGAGCTGCAGTGAGGTTTGTTTCTTCTCCACCTTGCATCCAACTTCACTGGAAGAAATTTGAAAGGATACTGGGTAAACCTTTACTGTTCCTCAAGAAATGACTTGGGATGTTCAGTAATCCACTTTAATAACAACTCAGACAAATGAGATCCTTGTTTAATAAAATGTTTGAGAAGCAACACCACATAAGGATGTTTATCCCCTCTGACTGTACGCCAGTCTAAATCTTAAGTGAGTTTGTGTGTCTGGTTTGGGAGTACAATCCACTGCATTTGTCAGTATTGGGGGGGGGGGGGTATGCAGTATATCAGATCGCTGACTCTGGTGATGTGACCTTGGTAGTTTGACAGCTGTTAAGGCATATTACCAAGAGATAATTGTTGAACCATTCAGAGCAGTAGACAAAGGATTCAAGGCAGCATGATTTCACAGAAGGAAAGGCATTTTCAAACAAATGTAGTAGATATTTTTTCTAACTTAGTCAACTACTGTAGTAAATGAGAAGGGTTGTGATTTGACCTACTTAGATTTTTAGAGTGACATTTCACATTCTCATTCACATAAGATTAATTTGCAAGTTAGTTAACATTAGAACAGGACCCTGAGTGGTATTCTGTGTTAAGTTTGTGTGGACAGTAGGAAATGGACAAAAGTAAATGGAATGGGAATGCACCCAGTTCAGTTCCCCAGCAGCTGTGCTGGCAGTCTGCTAAGTTGGATTCAGTCCATATAATTTAGTATGCCATTGTACAGAAGATTATCAGGAATTGAAAATTGCAGTACCAGAGAGTAAAATGCTAGACATGTATCAGAAATGGAGGCAATAAAATTAAGTAGCTGGGTTCTGGAAATAAAACACTTAAAATCAACACCGCCTGTCTGCAGCAAGAGTGTTCCTTGGCATATTTAGAAAGGGCAAAAGCACATCTTGGCAAACGTGAGAGATGCCATCAAGGTAAGGCTTTAGCATAGGTTTGAAAAAAAGCTAAAAGAAAGGATTATACTAGCATATGAAGGACATGGCAGGAGTTTGAGAGAGAACTGGAAAGACACCGTTTAATAACTTTGTATGCAAATCAAAACTAAGCATAAGACAGAGCAAAGAAAGAACTCTAAGGTGGGCTTTCAACTTAGATCACTTAAATATTTCCAAACATGGTAACAAGCAGTCTGAAATATTTTCAACAGCCTTAAAAGAGAGAGTGTCTTACAAGCCATTTCAGTCTTTCCAATGGGCAAAACACCAGGCACTGATGCTTTACCTCTATATAATTGCACTGCAAACTTAAGGAAAACTTGTGTCATATGTAGTGAACCTGTTCATCCATATGAGACAAGGAGATACTGCTCACTGCAGGGATAACGGTCTTTGAACATAGTTTTACCTGAACCCGAGAAAGATCTCTCCACTCCAGCCCGACCCATCTCCTGTATTCCCCACTGCTGTAAAAATTATATGTATAGGTTTTTTGACAGAAGGTTGCAGCAGTTATTGTTGTATACGGTCCATCTATCACAAAAAGCAGGCTTTATAAAAGAAACTTATTTGGCAGATTGCATACAGTCCTTCATAACGTAGAGACTAATCCTGAGGCCAGAAAACTAATATGGAGACGCACTGTTAGTCTTCACAAGCTAAGAGAAAATGTTTGACTTTGCAGATTAGCAATTTATTTGGGACAGTTTAAGAAAGAGCAGTGTCTCTCTCACTGGACTTTATACAGATGGTGAAAGCTTTACACAGTCATCCTTCAGGACAGACATGGACGAACATTCTCCTATCGCATCCACTTCAGTTGCTATGACACATTACAAAGAATTCCCCTTTGTGTGTTTTTTAATATCTTTATAAAATTATCACCTAAGACGGTCAAACTTACATCAACAGAAAACAAACCTTATTAACATTTTTCTAATTATGAAAATTATACATCACTTTTTATTTTCTTTCCTTATTAATTATCATCAGTCCAGCATTACATAAGTTGCTGAATTCCTGCTTTCTCTTAAATTTTACTTATCCGCCACCTGAACATTATTATGCATGTATTGTTCCCACAATTACCATTGATTTCTGTTTAATTTGCTCCTTCAGTTTTGTAAAGGTCTCTCTTCCAGTTCTTTTATGTCCTTTATAACCGTCAGCACTTCAAAAGTTAGTTTAATTTTCTAGTAATTGTTTTTGTGACGGCCAGCAGAATTAAACTTCATAAGGCCCTTCTGTATCTAGGCACTTCAGATCCTGTGTTCCAGCTCAAAAGAATAATACTTACAGCCATTTGGTCACCACGTATTTCTGACAGAGTAGTCTGTAGGGAAAATTTTAAATCTGCCAACTCATTACATTCTCAAAACATATGTTCCCAGTTACTACTTTTTCCCCATCACACCTCTAACATTTTCTGTATACTTGAGGAAAATTCTTAGAAGTCTGCTTGGGATACAGATATACCTATGCAAGTATTTCCAAGCAAAGATCCTAAGCCTTCTGGATTTTGTTGCATATTGGGGGCACATACGTATGTCTTCCTGTTCTCTTGTCCTAACCTTCTCTGACCTTCTCTAATTGATTCTTAATAGTTATCGTTCAGTATTTTATATGCTGTACTAATTATCCCTCTTGTAATAGCAACTTCTGCTCTTGATTTAACTAAAAAAGACCTGCTCTGGTAGAGTTCACTTAGGATTCCCCTATCCCTTTCTGTTTTCCTGTACCCTGATAACAATTCCTGGTAGGGAAGGCAGTCTCAAGCCTGCAGTCCAGATGTCTTCTTGGCTTCTTCCCATTATATTGCCTTTCCCTTTTTAGTTATTTACTCCCAATACTTCAGTTCCTTTGCCAGTTTTCTCCAGTAAATTCCAACCCACTCTTACTTGTTCTCTGTACCCCTACTTGCTGTCATCACTATTGGCAAAATCTTCCCCCTTTCTTGTGTTGGCTTAGTTCTTGTATATTGTATGCATACAAAATTCCACACACGTTTTTTTTTTTCTTGAATCCCTCCCCCCACTTCATCATTATCCCTTTCCACTTTCAATTAACTTCTGCTTGTGTTATGCGTATGACCCTTAATGGTGTAGCTCTAAAATATAACAAAAATATGACCAGCAGACTATGGCAGCAGTTTTCTTTTGTATTGCGTAACAATCATAGTATCAGTATACAAGGCACCATATCCATAAAGAAGAGCTTCTGGTTTCTCAGTTTTGTCATAATAGAATCCTTTTTAATCCATACTCCTAAACACTTCATCTAATGTCCCCATAAATATAGGTATTGCTAATCCAATCCATGTGTGGGTCCATTCTTTACTGATGTTGCCTTTATTTTATCTTCATTTATTTTATCTTGATTCATTTTATATCACAAAAAGACTTGAAACTGTCTCAAAATATTCTGAGATGTCCTTTGCTGACTGTATCGGGTACAAAATAATGTCTGCAAATAACGCCAACTTTTCTTGATTACTGTTCCAATTGTATCTTTTTTTTTTTTAAACAAGAAACATCTTTATTAAACTATCACGACATAAACAATCATACATTTATACAGATGAAAACAAACCACACCAGCACAATACTAGTTGCAAGCATTTTACATCACAACCATGCAGACACACACCCAATTGCAAACATTATACATCACTTATAATGTACCAGTACACTTGCCCAACGTTTCCTGGAGTTCATTAATTCCAGTGCCCTGGACCAGCTTGTTCTTATCCCCACTAGAGGTATCAATATTTTTGACCTGGTCATTGCTAACATGGGCAACCGTTGCTCTATACCAGTAGTCAGCTCCTCCCCTGTTAGATCAGACCACAAACTAATCACTTTGGAAATCAACATCCCTCCCACCTCCCCAGCAAAGTTGACCACCATGAAAAACTTCTACAAAGCTAACTTTGGGATCCTAAAAACAGGGATGGCTAACTTCATGGCACCCATGCATATGGAGAATAGTTGCATGACTGCAGAATCATACACCAGTGCACTGTACGAACACGTACACAAATGCATGGTTCTCATCCTACCCAGTAGAACCAAGACACTCTCCTCTAAAAAAAAAAAAAAAAAAAAAAAAAAGAAAGCCAATCTAGTGGTCCCCTGCCATAAACAAACTCTACAATAGAAGGAGGAAACTGATGCGGAATAAGGTGAAGTCCCAAGACTGGAAAAACTGCCTTATCTGCCTCAACAAAAAGTTGAGATCCCTCATCAAATCCTTTAAAGCTAGGTATGAAAACAGAATTGCAGCAGATAGTAAAGACAACCACAAGGCCTTCTATAGTTATGTAAAGAATCTCCATGGCAATACCCAGATGTGCTCTGAGTTACTGCACAATGGTACCTCCTATACCGAGCCAACAGATATTGCCAGTATACTAGCTGACAGATTCAGTGCCAACTTTACCTCCCCCCAAGGACCAATAGATTGCCAGGCACCTAGTATTACTGCTGCACATGTTAAAACAGCACTGTCCAAGGCCAAGAATACAGCTTCTATGGGACCTGACAATATCCCTGGTTGTGTTCTACATGAACTACAGAGTGAACTGGCACCTCACCTGTGTGCCCTGTTCAATCACAGCCTCACCTCAGGCTTTGTCCCTGCCGAATGGTACACTGCTACAGTCATCCCTCTCCAGAAAGGAGGAGCTACAACAGACCCTGGGAACTGTCGCCCCATTAGCCTGATGAGTCTGATATGCAAAGCTATAGAACGCATCATTGTGGACTTAATAAACTAGGATATAGGGAATCTCCAAACTCTGGATCCCACACAGTTTGGTTTTGTGAAAGCTAGATCATGCCTGCTCAACTTGGTTGACTTCTTTGAGTCAGTCACCAGAGCTGTGGATGAAGGCAAGGTGGTTCATACAGCCTACCTTGATCTGGCCAAGGCTTTTGATACCATACCCCACTCAAGAATCATAGAAGAACTCACTAAGCTTGGCATCAACCCCTATATCACTAGGTGGGTTGCAAACTGGCTCACAGATAGAACCCACAGTGTGAAAGTAGCTGACTCCAAGTCAGACTGCCGATTAGTCACAAGTGGAGTCCCTCAGGGTTCGGTCCTGGGTCCTCTCCTGTTTGGTATCTACTTCTCTGAAGTCCATGCAAACACAAAGGGACTCTGGCTGACAAACTTCGCAGACGATTGCAAGCTGGGAGCTGTTATTAACTCCCCAGGTGATGTTGACATCCTACAGAATGGCCTCACTGTGACCAACGACTGGTGTCCGAACCATGACCTTAAGCTCAATGCCAAAAGGTGTGTCGTCATCCCCTTTGGGAAAAACCCAGTTCCCATGAATTACCACATTGATGGTAGTCCACTGAACACAGAAGACGTTATAAGAGATTTGGGAACACAGGCTGACAGCAACCTCTCTTTTGATCACCACATTGCCACGGTGGTCAGAAAGTCCTTCTATGTGGCACATGTCATTACTAAGGGTTTTGCATCCAGGAAGAAAGATGTCATTGTCTCCATCTACTCTTCCCTCATTAGGCCAATCATCAAGTAAAATGCCCCATTTGGCATGTACCTCACTAGACACCTGCAACAACTGGAGAGGCCGCAAAAGTACCTCACAAAGAGGATCCTAGGCCTTAAACACTTGGCCTGTATGGACAGACTAAAAAACCTCCAACTATTCTCTGTCTCATATCGCCTACTTAGAGGCGATCTCTGCTTGACTTACAAAGCGATGTCTAACCCAGCTCAGTTAGAAATACTACATCTAAAGAAATCCTAATCCCTCCACACCACACGCTCCAAAGACCTCAACCTCATTACCACAATTAACCGAACATGCTGGAGAGACAGGTTCATAACCCAGAGACTGCCCATGCTATGGAACAGACTTCCCATACATGTCAAGCAGAGCACCTCGCTGGCCCTCTTCAAGAGAAATCTTGATGAGTGGATGGGAAACAGAAAATTCACCCCGGGGATAACACCAGTGGCTCTAATCGACAGAGGCACTTGGAACTAAGGTGGCACTATGCTAGTACAAACCTATGAACCATTTTCTGTCAAAAATTACATAGCTCATTTAAGTCCTGCCTTATTTAAAACCTCAGTCCTCCCCTGTATGTATCGTTCCCACAATTCACATTTTTCCAATGTAGTTTGTTCCTACCTTAATCTGAAGATCTCAATTCCAGTTTTTGTTTCTGTTACTATATTCACTACTTCTAGTATAGCTGGTTTAGATTTTGATTTCCATTTTCTAGTAATTGCTTTTTTGGCAGTCACCATAACTGGACACAGCAAGGCCTTACCATGTCTAGGCAATTCAAAATCTTTGTCATAGCTCAGAAGAATCATCTCCCTCATTACACCAATCTTGCACTCCCAGCATCTCCGACAGTGCATCATGCCGGGAATCCTTAAAGTCTGTCAACTGTCTGCACTCCCAGAAAATATGTTCCTAATTACCCCTTTCTTCACCGTCACACCTCCAACATTTGCTGTCTACTTGGGGCATAAAAGTATCCAAGTAAACATTTCCAAGCAAACATCCTAAATCTTCTAGACTTTGTTGCATATTTGGGAGACATACATATATCCTCCCATTGTTTGTGAATTACTTATCCAGTCTCTCTTCCCAATCATTTCTAACCTTCTGTGATTGATTCTTATAGTTATCATGCAATATTTTATATACTGTACTAATTATTCCTTTTTTTAGTGGTAGCTTCTGTTCCAGATTCTACTAAAAACTCTACCAGTGCTGGTCTTTCGTTTAGGACCCCCACCCCCATTCCTTTATCTTTGCCTGTACTCTGATATCAATCCTTGATATGGAAGGTAGTGTCTAACCTGTAGTCCAAATAAATTCTTGGTGTCTTCTCATTCTGTCATTCCCCCTGTAGTTATTTGCTACCAATACCTTGGTTCCTTTGCTAGCTTTCTCCAATAAATTCCAGCCCCCTCTTCCCTGTTGTCTAAATCCCTCATTGCAGTCATCCCTATCGGCACAGTCTCCTTTCTCCATTCCCATATTGGCTTAGTTTTTAGGATAATTTCTGCTACTTTATGGATATAGTAATCTGTATGATTATTGTTATTCTCCTTAAAGGCCTACATCCAAAGTCCTAGTCTCTCCTTGTTTCTTGAGCTTTGTCCCTGTTTTATCATCATCCCTTTCCACTTTGAATTATAATTTTCTGCTTGTGCTGCGTATACAAGCCTTAACTGTGTAGTTCTGAAATACCCCTGCAAATCGGGTGATTGCAATCCGCTTCTCTACTGGAAGAATCATCTTATACCGCTTGACACTTGCCGTCTTCCCCTCCCAGATAAAGTCCTTCAGCTCTTTATTAATTACTATCCACAACTTCTCAGGTTGATAAAAATATGCCTGACCTATGTGTAAGACATTTTAATTGCTTGTATTGTACTATCCATATCCATATAAAAAAGCTTCCATTTTCTCATTTTTATTATTTTTTGTTTGGTCTCTTCCCACATATCCTTAGCTGCCACACCATAATCATTTTTAATCCGTACTCCTAAATACTTAATTTTATCATTTCCCCATAAATATGGATATTGCTGAACCAATTCACAGCAGCTACCTGGAATTTTGTAAATATGTCATTTGTGAATATCAACATGATGTATGTAGGATGCTTGTGTTACAAGTGTACAGTAAACTCTCAATTAACCGGAACTCAAGCAACCAGAAAAAAAAATTGAAGAAATACAGTACAAGTTTCATGTGTTGCACTTTCTGTCCCCCCTCACCCCACCGTGCAGAAACGTACCTTGCATTTTTAGAGGTTTAAAAAGGAAGGCAAGAATAAATTCCCCCTCTCCCCAACCTGAGAACAAGTCAAACCAAACAAATAGTATAGGGTAAAGTGCTGTTACTATTTTTAATAGTAACTCTAAAAGCAATCAGAAACTACAGTTATCCAGCATCTGCCAATCCTCATGGGTGCCAGTTAACTGACAGTTTACTGTATAGGCACTGCATGTTATGTGTATATCAGGCTGCTTGAAGGTATTTGCAAAGTGCTGTTTGAAATGTAACAACAGTGTACCTTGCTGGAAAAGAATAGAAATGTACATGCGCTATTGTAACTGTTTAGATGTATGTATTTTAGCAGTGGAAATTGGAATACAAAAGGTTAACCTCAGTCTAGTAAATTTTAGAAAAATAGCTGAAATTAAATTACTTTATGGCTACAGAATAAAATATATCTTTCAGTTTCCATGCAGCAAGGAGATAAGGCTACAGAATGAAGGATATCTTTCAGTTTCCATGCAGCAAGGAGACACAATGTCTGTACTAGGGAGTTTTCTGTATTGAAGTGTTTCATTGCTTTATGACTTGCAGCTTTTGCCAAAGCTCTGAGGAAAAGCCCTTGTCTATATATTTTTATAGGTAGTTGCTAAATGCTACCAGCTGACATCAGTGGTTGTTTTGGGCTTGGGGACTAGAAGCCAGATGACAAGAAATTGTTATTCTGCAAGTTAACCCAGCAGTAATAGTTGAGATATTAATTTGAGAAAACTCGGAAAGAGACAGCATTCTGTATTCTGTCTTTGACCCAACAACAACAATCAGAGAAGATCCATTAACCACATCTGCCTTGCTCTGTAAGTAAGCTTCTAAGGAATAGTAACACTCTTGGATATAGTCAGGAATATAGCAAAGCTTAGTTTAGGTATTTTTCTTCATTTATTTGAGACTGTCCTGCAATGTTGTTTTAAATATTTTCTGTGATTTTGAACTCTGTCACTGTAAATGTATACCTAGTATTGTCTTGTTCTTTTATTATTAAATACATTTAAACCTTTCATTGTGGCTGATCTGTGTAGAGATATTTAAGGTCTGAAAGTACTTGCATATTTATTTGGTGACACTGTGGGCCACTACTAATAGCCTTGCACTTGGTCAAACTACCATTTGTATTAACAGTAAGATTGGACACCCTTTGTTAAGGGCCTTAAAGTAGCTGATAAGTAGCTGGCTGGTGGCAGTGATAACCATCTTATACTCTGTGCAGAAGGGGCATAGCTAGTAAACCTGTGCCAGCCTTTCCCAGGTGTGTGTGTATAAATCAAACCTCAAAGAATGTATGTGTCAGCTACTTGGGCACTGGTGGGACAGAGAGGGTGCTGGAGGTCTTGACTTGGCCACTCAACTGAGATCTCAACTCAGTAGCTGTGCCAGTGGGTAGTCTTATTGGGGATGTAGAGAAAGAGGGAGAAACTAGCCCCAAACTGATTGTGGTCTCTGTGTGCACTAAAGTGAAATTGCACTTGATGCAGAGAGCTGCATCTTGAAATACTGTGTGTGTGTGTACCTGTCGTCCTCTCAATGTATGTCCCTCACTGGTGCTAGAGGTGAGGATTGAGGCTCCTTGATGACTGGTCCAGTGGTGGATCATCACACTCAGATAGCCTTTTCTTCATTTCATCCCCTGATGTTTGCAATTTTGTCAGTTCATGTGACTAGCTATTTAAAGCTGCTTCTATTTTTTTTCCAACCTTTCGTTTTTTTTAGTTGATATACTCCTTCATTTTTTCCTTTATTGTAATCACCTCTGAATACATTAGGTTTATTTCCTCTAAAGTACTGGAATCCATTTCTTGTCCTTGACCTGAAGCTGAAACTACGTTTTCCTAAGCAGCTGTGAGATTCTTCCCAGCCAATGTTTTTGTTCCCTTTTCTGATTGATTTTTCTTTCAGGTTCTATGAATTTCTTCTTTGCTGGCATCCAGGTGGTGTACTTACAAGCTATTAAATGAATTTTACTCAAGCTGACAATTTCACTGGCTTATTTGTGTTGATCTGTGTGCAGCCATATTTTAAGTCCCCACCCCTTTACGTTTTTAGGCTGGTTGGAGACATTAGCCTAATCAGTCTGACAAAATACATACAATATCTGACAGTTAGTGGCATGAGGACATTGACATGAGATTAATTTTCTTGTAAATGATTGTAGGTTGTCATATTTCTCAAAATGTACTAACTCAATTTAGTTCCATACATGTATTCAAAATAAATCCATTAATCAGAAGTTATTTCCTGGGTTCTAAGAGCCAAAGCAATATTACATGGAAGTGATGCCTTTCAGAAACATTCTAGAAACAAAATTGGGTGAAATGTTAACAAATGTGGTAGACATCAGGTCTGGGAAGACTTAACAGTTTCAAGGAGCAGATTCAAAGGTGGAGTTGGAAGTACATTCAGTTTGAGATCAGATCAATGCAGTTCATTTGCAGAAGTTTTATTTCTGTTATGTCTAAACACAGGGATAATTCAGTGCACACATGATGCTATGTTAAGTCCCCTCTGGTGTATCTGGAAAAACTACTTGGTACTTGCGTATTATCGCAACCAGATTTTCGCAGTTGCGAAATGCGTATACCAGCACAGATAGGAATGCATGAAACAACTGAGACTGTCTTTGTAAATGTTTAGTACTGCCCAAAAACGTTACATTTACTGTAAGATGGTAATCCGACTGTATTGTTGGGGAATGTCTTTGGATTACCTTCGGGAACGCAAGCAATGGAGAAAACCCTCTTCCTGTTTTTTGCATTACACAAGCACACTACAGTTTTCATGGCTGCTATCATACTCTTGTTTGTATTTTTTTTTAACTTGTAGAAGGAATTCTTCAGAGAAGTCAAACACAGGCACTGAGCAAGTGTTTTAGCTACACTTGCTTACTTTTAACCATTGTTGTATTCGCAAATTATCAAAATAATAAAGGTCACCAAAACCATCTCTTTGGTGTCTGTGTTTGCCTTCTCTGAAGGATTCCTTCCACACACACTGAATACAATCTGTTCATCACACCGAAAGCAGGCATGATATTTCAAGTGTGCAACATGCACGCAAAAAACAGGAAGAGGGTTTTCTCCACTGTTTGTTTCCAAAGGAAATCTGAAGTTATCCCCCAGCAATACAGAGTCTGAATACCACCTTCCAGTGTTTTGTGGCCCCATTTCTACTGAAGTAAGTGAAAACCTGGTTGCGATAATATATAAGTACCAACTACATATATGGCACCTTCGTAATTTAATTCACACGTGCTGAATTTCTCATGATGAGACACAAAAATACACTGGTGTGAACAAATCTAGTCCTATACCTAGAAAACACTCTCTCACATACAGCACCCAAGTGTAAAGGACAGTAAGATGTGACTTTTTTCTCTCAGATGTGATTACAGAGAGACAAAACATAAAGCATGGAATCTGTTAATTAGTGCATCAAATCAATGAATTAGTGTTACATGCAGAGTACACCCACTGTAGTGTTACACACACTTTTATAATGCAACAAAGCTGTAAATGTGGCACCCAACTAGTTAGTTGGATACACAGTATAGATAGGAATATTTTCACTAGTAAAAGCATTAAACTGAGGTCCCATCTCCCATCTGCCTGAGTTAGTTATCTCAGATTGGTGTAAAAGATTCCACTGCAGTCGTTGAAAAAAATCAGGTAAAGTTCTCCAGTGCCTTGGACAAATTTCTCCTAGACAGTATGATTAGCAGCTCTGGTCTCTCCTGAAAATGAGACTGGTAGCCTAGTGGCACTAACTTGTTCAAGAAATGGTAAATAAATAAACAAAGGTAGAGGGATGCATAAGAGATTTAATTAAATTCAACAAGTTAGCTTGCAGTATTAGTGATGAGCAGTAAGTGTTCTTTCTTTGCCCTAGAAAGAGTAGACCAGCTCTGTCCTTAACACGGGTATCAGAGGAGTTGTGGAGTTTCAGTACTGTGTACATGCGTGTTGTGGACCTGAGGGAATGGTATGATAACATACTCCAAAATCACTTGTGGGAGGTGCTACAACAGGTGGTACTGAGGTTTAAGGTGGGTGAAAATCATTTCAAGTTTACCTCTTTCCCATCTGGCTGTCCTTGGCATCGTGGGTTTCACCAGGTGCCTGTTTCGGTTATTGAATTGCTGTGGATACAAGTTTGTCTAAAAAAAAAATTCCCTGTAATTTGATGAACATCTCTGGCTATGGCCATGGATTGCTTCTCTAACCCAGGGCTTCTCCTTAAATCTCCCAAAATCAAGTCTGCTATTTGAGAGGTTGCAGTTGTTTTGTTCTTGGGAGCCCTCCTTGATGCAGAAAGGGACCAATTTTACTTGCTTAAAGAAAGGGTCCTCCAGTTAAAACTTCTGTTTGTGGACCTGGCCCAGAAATCTCATGTGACTGTAAGGGAAATAACTCAAGGCCCTGTGTGACATTGCTGCATTAATCCAGATTTTGCCTCTTAAGCAGACCACATCTAAAGGACATATTGTGATGGCATCTTAGGAATCTTTTGCAGCAGTTGTCATACTGTACATTGTGCAATTCCACTCATCCCAGCCATCAAAATAAAAGTCATTTTGAGCCACACTGGGGCATATCCATGATAGTGACCCATGATAAACAAACCCTGTGCACTGTAGTATGAGACATTGCATCTGGAGTGCATTTGATATATTTAAAGGTGCCCAAGGACCAGAAGCTAAGACTGTGTTAAGCAAACACATTATAAAATAAATGATGGAATTGCTGTAAATAATTTAAGGGCCAGTGAACTTTAATTCTAGAGTAATATCTTTGGGAGTACCTTCACTTGAGCAGAACTGTAGGTAATGCAAAATTGTTTATGAAAAATGTGAAAAAGATCTCTTGAGAAAGAGTTGGAAAGAAGTTTCTGGAGTCGCTACTTTCTTGAAGATGCATGAAAATTGTCTTATTTCATTGTGTGTGTCAGGTAATTGAAGCTTTGTTAGATAGACCCTACATACTTGCTGTTAGATTGTCACAGCATCAGTGATGACACAACAATGAAGTTAGTGGTCTACAGTGTAGTCTGCATAATACAGGGGTCCGCAAAAGTCTGAGAGATTGCCTCCTATTGCTCTGGAATAGACTTCACTTGCATGTCATGCAATGTACTTCAATGCTGGCCTTCAGGCATAGCTTAAACAAATGTATGGGTGCCCTAACATACACTCTGGGACTTGTAGGCCATGTCCTTGAAAGGGTTGTACGGACTGAGGATTGCTGTCGGCCACACATAACCTGTGGTCGAATAATGTTATATTTGGTATGATTCCTAAATGTCGTGAAGTAAAACTTTTATAGGATCATTGCACTGAGGGTAAGAGGACAGCATTCATGATTGTAGGCCGAAGACACTGTGCAGTATAACAGGATTCAAGAGACAGCCTTCATCTTAGCAGCATTGAGGCAGCCAGTCCCATAGTGCCCTAAGGTGGTGGTAGCTGCTTTGTCTGTAAATGTTAATAGCTGTATCCTGTCATTTGCAAATAGCGCACACACATATACAGTTCAGTTCCTGTCTTATAGCCCAAAGGAAGCAGCCCTCTGTAAATCAAACAGTACCTAAGTGAAAGTCTTCTATAGGTGCAACATAATGGGGATGATGTCAGGTCATATGATATCCATCTTACATTCCTGTACTAGATTGTGTCACTGTTTATGTAGGTGTGGCCATGTTTGTCTTCTAGCTGAACAAACATTTATGTTACTGGGAATATTTTTTCTAGTTCCATTAACATTTAGGAGCGAGGAGGAGAAGAGAAATGATATAGTAAGCAACAGTACTGAAGGAAGCTAGTCATTTCTTTACCTTGTTGTATTTGAAGCCCCAGTTCCTTATCTGTAACATTCCAGTCCTCACACAAAAGCTTTAGCTTTTGTCTGTCAGTTAGCACAGAGGACTGAAACTCTGAGCTTTTAATCAGCTGTGACTGTGTCCAGGTTAGAGGGTTTGATTCCATCCACCTCAATTTCCTACTGTGTGACACTGAACAAGTCACTTAACCACACAGTGCTTCTGGGCTGCCCCTGAAAAGGGACAATTTGTCCATGGGCTTATCCAGACAGAAATAGGTAAGGTAAAACAGATAAACAGCTTGTCTTTTGGCGGTAATAGCATTCATATTTGAAGTGATGAAGAGGGTCCTTGGCTGTATCACATACAACAAAGTGATGTATATTTATCAAAAGGGCATACATAGACTCTGCAAACATACCTTGATGGTATATGCAGATAACTTTGGTCATATGTTTTTGTTACTTGTGGATTCAACAATTTAATGGAATGCTATAATTTTAAGGTGGCCTTATCTTGAGCTGAGTTTATTAATTTTTTTTTTATAAAAGTCGTGGCTAGTAGTCATTTTTTTTCTTTATTCAGGTAAGCACATTCATATATATATATATATATATATATATATATATATATATATATATATATATATATATATATATATACATATATATATATATATATATATATATATATATAAATTGAAAATGTGTGTGTATATAAATATACATTTTATATATATATATATATATATATATATATATATATATATATATATATATATATATAAGAGAGAGAGAGTGTTCTAGCTGTAAAGATGTAAAAAAATATAAAATATCTTTATCTGCATTATTCTCAGAAAATATGTAATTAAATCTTCTGTCCGACTGCACTTTAATTTCAGCTTTTAACACTTTTCAGTTTTATATTAAAATTAATGTGGGTTAAGCCTGTTATTGACACTTCCTTGACTGTATACTTCAGTATGACCCTTTAAACAGGCATAATAACATAATAAATGTGACAAAGCTGTTCTTTGCTAGGCTAGAAAGTGTTTTGGACCATTATAATGAGTAGTTTAATGACATCAGTCATTTTAGATGGCTTGAAATGCAGAAAGTTAGGGTGGATGTGGTTTATTGAGCCTCATTTTAAAATATGTACGCACAGCAGTATTTGCATTGTACATTAGGTACATAAAGACATGTGTGCATTTGAATCTGTTTCATCTTTAGGTTTATTTACTTTCTGCATAGTAGCATCTCCTTTTGTGGCGCTCATGATGAACTCGAGTCATTAGTAAAACATGTGTCTGAAAACATGATTGTGTAATGTACTGTAGAAAACTAATAAAGAGCTGTCTTTGTCTAGTGTTGTTGAAACTGAAGTGGCTTTTCATGTTTAATTAAACTTAGTTTTGTTTCTCCTTGGTGTTAAACTTGGTGTCTGATTGGTAGAGTCTCATTTAATTGACCATCTTGTTAATAATTTGCTGTTACTTTAACAAAAATATATTCTGCAGCCACATGTATGTATTGATTTGCATTAATGGAGCTTTATCAGTATGTTATGTTTTTCTTGCCCAGTCTGTGTCCTATCAGTGTGAAAAATCTTTTATGAGACCTCATTTCACCTCACTTGTCTGTATTCATTTTTAAAGAAGAAACAAAACAAAGAAACTTGCATGCGGCGTATCAGCATGCTGCATGCTTGGGGATTGTTATGGTTAAGCCAGCACAGGTTGTGTACTGGGATAAAACCCTTAATGTGACCAAGTGACACAGTTTGATAAGCAGTTTTTGAGAGTCTGATGGAGCTGGCTAGGGAGGATGGACTTGCCCATACCTTTCAACTGTCCAGATTTTCGCGCAATGTCCAGATATTTGCCTGATATTTGTGGTCTGTTCCTCATAAAATTTGAGGTTTTCTGACTAATCATTGGGGACTGAAGTCACTAAATAATGCTAGACGTTTATCAGACTTCATATCCTTCAGAAAATGCATGATGATGATAATGCAAGACCTGTTATTTTACTAACTTTAAGTGTGTAAGAGCAGTAATTAAATTATGTCCCGATTTGGGGCCTTTGTCCTGTCATTATTTTTGTGTTGGATAGATTTTTTACAGTAAAAGATTGAGAGGCATAGACATCCGTCTGGGGTGGGGATGGAACAGAGCAGGGAGCATGAACCCTCAATGCTGTTTAGTAAGGGGCAGTGATGTGATTCACTCCCTGGAAGCGGTCTTTCTATTCCCCAAGCTGTTGCCAGGTTTTAGTCTTCATTGATGAGTGTACAAGAGTGTATAATCGCATCGTGATGCTATTGAATCTTTCCCCTGTTTTAGGCCATCCTTGCCAGGATGCTGACAAGGGCACAAGCAACTCTCATGGTTGCCTTTATAAGTGGCACCTCTGGAGGGCTCTAACTCTTGTACTTTATTGGGTGGCTCCCCAAGTCAAATAGTCCAGGTATACAAAATTATAATTTTGGTGCAACTGTCTGTTTTAAAAAAAGCTATGGTGACTCCATCTCAGTATATTGGATGTTCAGCTGTAGTGATTGCTAGGTGACATGCCCATTGTGTTATAAAAAGCGCCGTGGCATTTGTCCTACTTTATGGAACTGCCATAGTTATTAATGTTGCTTTTACTACAGGTGCTGCGCAGAACAACTTCAGCCTCTCCAACCCATCCCCAATTGTCTAGTTCAGGGCCACAGTCTTAAAGGTTAGAAACACCATTTTTGAAGTAACAAGTAAGTCCTGAATTGATTGTAGGGTACTGTTTTTTTTTTTTTATCTTAAAATGGACTTCTAGCAGGCAGTCTCTCAGTGTGAGCCTTTGGTACACTTGCATATTGATACAGAGCTTCCATTCCTGTTTTTTAAGGAAACTGCTACACCAGTAAGTTTGTTTAGTACATTCCATTAACATATATAGCATACTGTTACTTTGCATTTAAATTTCATTTTATTTTACCTTTAAACTGCCTTAACTGTACACTGAATAGAAGACTGCACAGTTGGCACTAATTCTGTTCAACAGTGTTGCACTTCCATGAGAAGGAAAAAGAACTAAAATAAAACAGTATTCCCAAAGGCAACTTCATTGTTCCATAGAAAACTATAATAATTCTTTATCTGAAGCTTTGTTACTATATTAAAATTAAATTGTGCTTGTCATCTTATGCATTTTCCTTTTTCTTCCTATAGGAATTGCCGTAAAGGTAAAATAGTTTTGCAAGGGTCCATGTGGTCCTCTGGGGGATGATGAAGCAAATCCTTCATTTCCAGTCTTGTTTTTGACTCAGTTTACAATCAATGAAGCTTTAGCTTGCTTCCATAGTTGTCACAGAGAGAATGTTTGTTGCAAAATTGTGATGATTACAGCAATATGCATAGCGCGTATTAAGTGTATTGCGTGGATTGTGACATGTAGTGGGGTGTTAATGGAGTTTGCAGGAAAGCATTAATCTGAAATGGACATCTTCACACTTTTATTGAATGTCGTTAGTTTAAAATGTAGTCAGAGTGGATGTGGTACTGTAGATTGGGGCAAGGCAAAGTCGGCTGTGCATTCTGCATTCATTACTGATTGTAGGCATCTCTGTCATATCCAATTCATGTTTAGCGAAAAGGACAGTCCTCCATCGGTCTGTTTTCACAGAGATCAAACCACTTTGTTGAAGTTCATTACACTCCCAAAGAGTGGCTTAAACAGGGGGGGTTGGAAGCTGCTGAAGGCTATGGGGGTGGAAAGCAAAAGGGCCACTTAGGGGTCTAAAAGGGCATTTTTTTAGTTTTCTATTACCATAACAGAAGCATATGCATGACACAAGATTTATATAGTATAGTGTTTGCATGAGTTACATTTGGAATGACTGTAAGTAAGTTTCGTGAAAACATACAAATGAAGCTAATGTTGGACCTGCATGATATGTGATTCCGTAGCAGTATTTTCAAAGGTTAGAGAGGAAAGTGCAATCCTGTACATCCTCGTCACACTTGGTGCAAATCTTAACATCTTTAATTCTGCCACGTGTAGCTCTAACTCCCGTCTTTCATCAGTGTTACTGTCTCCAACCCGTACAACATAGCTGGTCTCACTACCATCTTGTAGACCTTCCCTTTCACTCTTACTGTTACCAGTCTGTCACAAATCACTCCTGACACTCTTCTCCATCCACTCCACCCAGCCTGCACTCTCATCTTCACCTCTCTTCCACACTCGGCATTACTCTGAACTGTTGATCCCAAGTATTTAAACTCATCCACCTTCACCATCTATACTCCCTGCATCCTCACCATTCCTGTCTCCTCTCTCTCATTCTCACACACACAGTCTGCCTTAATTCTGCTGACCTTCATTCCTCTCCTCTCTAGAAGATATCTCCACCTCTCCAGGGTCTCCTTTACCTGTCCCCTATTCTCACTACAAATCACAATGCTATTCGCAAACATCATAGTCCACAGGGAGTACTGTCGGATCTTATCTTTAAACTGTCCATCACCATTGTAAATAAGAAAGGGCTCAGAGCTGATCCTTGATGTAATCCCACCTCCACTTTGAACTCATCCATTACTCCTACTGCAAACCTTACCACTGTCACACTGCCCTCGTACATATCCTATACCACTCTTACATACTTTTCTGCCACTCAAGACATCCTCGTACATTACTACAACTCCTCTCCAGGCACCCTGTCATATGATTTCTCTAAATCTACAAAGACACAATGCACCTCCTTCTGACCTCCTCTATACATCTGTATCAACACCCTCGGAGCCTAAAATTAGTAGCCTAAGCAACAAATGGGTTCAGCCAGTAGCTTGGCTATTTAGGGAAAGTTGGAATGATTGACTTAACAAAACCCTGGTATAAAGATTCATTCTACCCCTCTAACAGCATTCTGGACCAGTATCATGTACTATGATAATAGGCCCAGGACAAGAATTGGAAGGAAAGCCTCCTGTTTATTACTGAAAAATCTGTATCAATCCAGCTGACCATGAAATCCAACTCCAGTTCTGACAACTCCCCACAATGGATAAAGCAGAACTAAATGTAGTAATTATGTACATCTCCCTTCATGTCACAGATTCCCCTTCTTGAACATACAATACAACAAATATGGCCTGCTACACACATTCAGAACACCATCATCCTGGTCAGCTATAGCATTAACACTGCAGGCCGTAATGGATTACATTTAAGAGACTTTTTAAATCCCTTGGCCTCTTTCAACTTGTGGACAAGCCTATCAGTCCAACATCTGCAGCTAGTCAGGATTCTGTCCTTGAAGCCATACTACAATCCCCCATAGATATACTGGCCTTTCTGTTCATGCTATCAACATGAGGGACTGCTGCCCAATCCTTTTCAGTTGATCATTCAAAGCCGTATCTCTGCCTCTTGTTAACTTTTTTGTTTTTTCTGTTCCCAAAAGCATGAAACCAGCACTTGTCTCACCTAGGTAGAGTAGATCTCCATCTACATCAGTAGTTGCTCAAGTACTGCTTACTCCCAATTTGAGTATGTTCTTTCTCAGACACAATATGTTCTTCTCACAAGAAGACGATGAAGAAAAGGCCAAAAGTGGCCCTGGTTAAATACAGAAGTAAAAGGTCTTTTTTGGGTAATGAGATAAAGCTTGGCTCAGTTGGGAAAAAGCACCCCATTTACAAAACCTTGTACTTTCACTATTAGACTTTAGGGGAACAAAGTGGATTAGCCATCAACTCTGCAAACACTGCACTAAACTTATAAACACACCAACATCAGTGGCATCGTACCATCTCCATGGCCTTTGTAGAGAGCTGTAAAGGACTTGACAGATTTCATAAGTGATTCTCCCAGTAGTTCAGTCACCTTTCCAGTTTCCTAACCCCAATGAATGTAAAGATTTCCTGTTATTAAAAAAATCAGTCTGACCTAAATCAAAACGGTGCAAGCATCACATCATCCACCAGCTACATTTAAATAAGAACCAGTATTTCAATTAAAAGTTTTATCTCACAAATCATTACTGAAACTCCTTTACAAATTAGACAAAAGAACATTGCCTAATTTCAATAAATTCTGCTGTTTTAAAAATGGCCACTTCTCTTATTGCTAGATCCCTTCACACACATGTTTAACCTATTTCTTTCCACAGGTATTCTTCCTAACCAGTTCAGCCCTGGTCGTGTAATATTCCAGTTTAAACTACAAAACTCATAAGACCTTCATGACTTCAGATCAGTCTCAAACTTCTGGCCACTGACCAAAATAATTGAAAAACTAATTTATGTCCAGTTAATTGAATACCTTACCAAATATGGTCTACTGTCAGGAAATCATCCTGATTTCAGGTCAGGATTTAGTACTTTTAACTGTACTCTATACTGTAATTGATACTATTTAACAACAACATGAGCAATGGACTTTTCACTGGCATTTTATTTTTATAGACATGGCCAGGGCCTTTGATTCAACAGACTAGAACACACACTAAAAACTTGAAGCAATAAACTTTAGTCTTGCTATAATAAAATGCTTCCTATACTACGTGTACTGTAGAACTTTCCATAGTTTAAGTTCCAATAGAAGCTAGGGCAATAAACACCTGAGGTTCAGAGGAAAATTTGAGCAACAAAACAAAAAATGGGTCCAAACCACCAGGCTAATAGCTGAGTAGACTTTAATAAAAGCACCTATGACAATGGATAAGTGCTTTCGTGATATTGTGCCTTCATCAGATAACACATTGAATAAAACCTTGATTATTTAAGCAATGTTAAGCCAATCACGCATCAGTATTGAGGTCTCCGCCCTTTCAAGTGGTTTGATGGGAAGCATCCCATTGAAGTCTAGATTTCTGTCTGCCCTAAGTTCAATTATCCATCGCGTTTAGTTAAGTTCTGTAAGATTTATCAAGTCCCCAACCCTCAAATTAACTTTTATAATCTGTAAAACCAAAAAATCAAAACTATGTCTTGCATTTTCTGTAATATGTTAATACAGAGCATTACGTACACTCTGTGAACGTATAGCTGAGAAATGTAATATCCTTTCTTTTAACCGGCTGTTTGCCTACATAGAATGACTCTCAATCATTGCACTTAGCTAGATAGATCACATTTTTTGTCTGACAGTCCGCATATAACCTAAATGAGTAACTTTTACCACTTATTGGATGAATAAAAACATTTTGTTTCAATATCATGGGACAGGCTGTACAGTGTCTGCAAGCAAAAGATGTTCTTCATGTGTCACTGTTGCAGTCATTAAATTTAGGTAATCTGCTGGCAGGTTGCCCTCAGTCGGCCTGATTAACAAAGTCTTGGGTCCTGCTTCGGATGCTGTCACTTCTTCCATGACGTCAGGTCATCAGGGGTATAAAACATGCAGCCGACGCCATTACATCAGTCTTTCTTGGCGCGCAGTGCCCGAAGCAGAAGCAGTTCGCAAGTGCCGGTCAGCCGACTCCTGAAATTTTCATTTTCTAAGTTTCAGTACCGAAGTCTTCAACTTAAAAGCTAAGTACCCCGTTGGGGAAACTTTTTCTTGCTCCTTCCGATGTCAGTAAATGTTAAAAATTGCATTACTTGTGGGAAGCAAATACCTCATAAGGATTTCCATTTGTACTGTATTCCTTGCCTAAGCCCTGACCACGACGTACCTTGCTGTCAGATTTGTGCTTTATTTAATCAGCGCACTATCCGTCGTTGGTACATTTTTGCTTCTAAATATTTCAGTTCTCGGTTTAATTATCCAGAAATTATGTCGGTTAGCCATCTGACTACCGGAATACCGAAAAAATGCAAAGAAAAAGACGGAGACAGGCCGTTGAGGTCCAAACCTGCCGACGACGCTTCTCCTAAGCCAGTCGCCAGTACTTGGTGAGGCGCTTTTGCAGCCCCTGATACCCGCTACTTCTGATTCGCAGGCCTCTACTTAGACCCATTTGGAGTCCGGTATGCCGCTAGATGCTTCACCTATGGTACCCGCTGATGTCTCTACCTTGGATGGGTCCGGAGCCGCTTCTGAGGGTGTATTCAGGCCTACAGATTTGTATATTAAACCAACAGCACCTTCAATATTAAGGCCAAAATCTCGATCTATGTCTAAAAAAACCGACGCCTAAGCCACATGTTCAGGCTACTATGCCTAAAAAACAAATTATCAAAATGGCTGAAGATTTAATTATTCTAATCAGGGGTACTCAAACCCCCCCCCCCAAGAGGCCTAGGGCTGAACTTGACTATGAATCTTCTGAACAGGACTCTGTTTCTTCTGACTCTTCTAATGAACAGGATTTGTCCATGCCTACTTATGAGGACTCTGATGATTCCATTCCTTCTGCTTCTCCCCCTGAGGATTTCTCTTTTGCGGAAACTTTACATACCTTAAGGGAGCATTTCCACTGGGAAAGTCAGGATTTTTCTGAATCCAAAAAGAGGCTTGGGGATTTCCTCCTCCTTCCTCAGCATAGGGCCTTTGGCTATACCTCCTGTACTAGATATTGTTGGTGTTTTCAGAGTCCAGTATGGCCCCTGATTCCCTGCCTCCGGCCCCTTGTTTTTTCTCTTCCTATGTCTCACCTTTCTTTTACTGCACTTAAAAGCCTTTTTGGTGTATTTGCTTTTGTTTGGAGGTATATTGTTGTGTTTTAAATTATTTATATTTTGCTCCCCATTTGGGGGGCACCTGACATCTGGGGCAAGAAAAACTGATGTAATGGCATCGGCTGCATGTTTTATACCCCTGACGTCATGGAAGAAGGGACAGCATCCGATGCAGGACCCAAGAGTTTGTTAATCAGGCCGACTGAGGGCAACCTGCCAACAGATTACCCAAATTAAATGACTGCAACAGTGAATACACTCGAACATCTACATTTACGGTAAGTGTACACAACTGTACTTTCCCTGCCATGTAAAAATCAAATTTATTCATACCAGGACCTCTTTCAGTATATAACATATCCTTCAAGTTCTTATTGTGTTTAAAAGTAAATAAACGTTTATCTCTTACATTTCTAAGTTTGTCATCGTTGAGCAAAATCTTCTAGTTTCTTTGTTTAATATCACATACCCCTCTATATCACTGCTATATTTTAAAATGACGTATTGTTTACTGTTGTAATTATCCAATCTCTCTGTCTTTATTGCATTAGAAACTCCTTTACCAGAGTACCAAGGAGTAGCCCTCATACATCTCTCTTAACTTACCGGCATCCATTACATGGTCAACATTGCCCTTCCTATAACCCCTAAACTTAAAATATGTTACCAAACGCTCATTCTCATGCTCAGACACTGAGTCTTCAGTACATAACCTAGACATCCTGTAGGTCTGTCCTTTCAAAATATTATTGAAGACATGTCTTGGATGCATGCTGTCATAAGATAGGAGACTGTTCTTCCAATGAGTTTTTCTAAATGTCGAGGTCTGTAAAGCACTGTCTTGACCCTTCTTAAAAAGTGTGCTGTATCTTTTAGGATCCTCTTAGTGGAGGCCAAAGCTAATTTCAACTTGGACTCTACCCATGTAGATGCATTCTCAGTTACCCAACATATGCCCGATACTATTGGCCTAAAAGGAAGGTCTAACAGATCCTTGTATATCTTAGGAAGTGCCTTAAACAGTGGAGCAGTCGAAAAGTCTACCCACACAAATTTGAACACATCCTCATTCAGCATCCCATTGTGTTTCAATTCAATAACATATTGTTTTATATTGTTGATAACCATTCTAACATCTAGTGGTGTGATGTGGGAATGTTAACTTGTCCCCTAACATTTCCGTAACCTTATCATGATAGAACTCAGTACCACTGTTCCATCTTTATCTACAGATTTAATTAAGATGTTCTTATTGTTCATTAATGAGTCTAGTGCTTCCTTTTCATCTGACAAATTATTAAATCTGTATCTATGTTTAGAATTAAGATGACATGCTATCTCATCCTCACATGTTTTCAAAAACGTATCAATCACAGGATGTGGAGGAGGAATATATAGACTTGTTTTTTTTTTTTTTAACTCACCATGATTGGCCGCTAAACATTCACCAAACATCTGTTTCAACTGTATATTTCTCCCAAATAATCACAAATCCAACACTACATCGCACAATCTTGAGCTCCTAGTTGGCACAAAGCTTAAACCCCTGTTTAAAGCCCGCATTTGTGCATCAGATAGATTAAAACTAGATACATTATAAACAATACTGTCAAAGTTCCCAGTCAAGATGAAGTTTTCCTTCTTGGATCGCTCCCTTCAGGTGACTCCAGGGATCGGGTTTTAGCATAATTTTCTCTCTTTATCTTCATGACTTCAAACTAGATCGGTCTACCTTTGGATATCACAGTGTACACATGATTTCTGTCTTAATTCAGGCAGCTCTCCCACTGTCCTACAAGCAAAACTATAAACATACCTCACTTGATTGTAGAACAGAATAACCCAGAACCACTTCACTATTAACATCAAAATGACTTACCTGTATGATACCTACAACAATCAAAAAGGTACGGCAACCGTGCCACATTATCATAATTGACCCACTAGGAAATCCTGTAGCATAAGTCACTCTCCCCACAGGTAACTTGGCTTGAAAATTGATCAAGCTGTCTTTTTTTTAACAAACCATACATTGAACTTTTGCCCAAAAATCATCTCAACCTGCTGTAGACTGTATCAGTGTGTAATTACCTGAATCTAGACTGGATATAGCCAAAAATACAGTGCTTCCAGAATTAGAATATGATCATCCCATCTCCTCCGCAAACATTACTATAATACCAAACAATGTTAATGAGGTTTGTAGTTTTTATAATAATTACAGAACCCAAGACTCGTCAATGCTTCGTCATTCAGAAAGGCAAATTGGCTCTCTAACTATGCTTCACCTTTGTTCTTGCAGGTTTTCTTCAACTTAAATGCCCTCCACTCTCCTCTGACCCTCAGAGGTACAGTAAAGAAATTGTATCACTAAAAATGACCACCACTCATATCATTTATTTGTGAGAAAGCATTCTTTAATCTGGCTCCTGCCTGTTGGAATGGTCTTCCTTAAAATAAAAAAAAATAAATAAACGAATCAAAAGAGAAAATCATTACTTGTGTTTGAGAAAAGATTAAATAAGAAAAAGACTACTGCCTGCTGAAAAGCAGTACAGACTGTTTAGTGGCAGTGAGTAACCAAAGTTCATATTTTGTCGCCAGCCCTGAAGCTGTTCCTTCCGCTTCATTGCCTGTAAAGTATAACTTCAACTGTACTTGGTGCAGTAAATCCTTGCTTTATTACTATTTCCAGCTTGTTTGCAGTTTTGTATAGATGCCAGCTTTTTGCACTTGTGTATATATCATTTACTTGTATTTACTTCTGCACTGCTTATAAAATTGTACAACAGTTTTTTGTGCGTTTGTGTACTAGTAATCTGTTTCTTGTTTGCTTTCTTGAACATGGGGTCCTTGAGTTAAAGGAGCTTTTGATCAGCCACCTACCCAGATAAATAAACAATAAATAAAACCTGCATGATTCTTGCCTTTTGCGAGTTAAATGTGTCACTGTTATGCTCTCCTTTTCTACAAATACTTAATTATATATAATTATATTATACTTAATATATTATAATAGGAATTTTGAGGCATTTCACTTCTAATTAACTGCTCACCTTTTTTGTCAGTTTGTAGTTGCTTGGCTGTTTCAGTTTAGGTGTATTATACTGCACTTTCTTGTATTGATTCAAACTTTTTGCATTCCTTGAAATGTTATTTATTAAACTATAGAATAGTGCTAATTAAGTAAGTTGAGGGGTGGGCTAGGAGGTGAACTGAAACACCTGTTATAGATGTGGGGCACTAGGTCAGGGCTGGTTACATGTCCCAAGGGGGCCCAAAAAATGAAAGCATGTTAATTAAATCATTTTATGGTGACCCCTAACTGGGAAAAGCCGAAAGAAGAACATGATTTTAGCTGGTAAGGTGAGTGGGCTCTCTCTCTATTCCTGTCTAACCTTGAACAGCTCTCCTTGGTACTGGGGATGCTATTTTTTTTTTTCATGGAGACCTTTAGAAAAAAGATGGGGAATCACAATGTAACTTGATTAAAAACTTGTCATTTTGCTTCATAAGAAATTGCCTGTCTCTCCTTCTGTATGTCTTCTGTCCACATAAAGTAATAGCACTTCTGCATCTTTTATATTCTGATTATAGTATTGTCAGAAGCTGTGTTTTTTGCCTGGCTCTGTGTTATAAAAGAAAAGGTCCCTAGCTATGACTAAGGTAACCAGGGCTTGATTAGCAGCCCTGGCATTAGGGGGAGCTGTTCATGGTTCAGAAGAAGCGTATTTTGAAATTTAAGCAATGTTAGACTTGCAAAAACATTACTGTCTCTTAGTGTTCGCTGTGCAATCTGGTTACAACAAGACATTGCGGAAGTGTGGCATACAGGATTGGCCACACAGTTCCAACACCACAGTTAAATTACCAGCAGTAACTGCAGATTGTTGAGTTCTAAAGATTGAAAACCTAGCCGTGTACACTATCCCCCTTTTTTTTTTAAATTGCCTTTCTATTCTCTCTTCCTAGTCTAATTCTAAAACATAAATGTAAATCATCAAATATCTGTCTCCTTGTGTTATATGGGTTCCACTTTATAATCTTAAAATACTGAAATCTCGAATTTCAGTATCTCAAGACCATAAAGTGGAATTTTTAAAATCCTGAAACTCCATAAGCGCGAATCCGGAAATGTCATATTTGCGGTTATGGTGTTCCGGTATTTGACACTGGATGTACTGTGTGCAGGGTGTATCGAGTAGTGTGTGGATTTAGCTGGTATGTAAGGTAAGTGGGTATTTTGTTGGGTTTTAGTTATGTGATTGAGTGTATGTGAGTGTTTGGAAGTTTTGTGTGGGTTAGGGTAGGCAGGTAAAAGTATGAGTGTTTTAAGTGTTGAAAGTGGTAGTGTTCGTATATTTGTGATGTGTGTGTGCGAGGGTACTGTAGAGTGTGTAGTGGTGAGTTTGCTGTCTTTCTTTAGTGCAATCTCAGAGTTAGTATATATAAGTGGGGGGATCTTGGGGGGGGCGCAGCCCCCCACATGTGGGGTGCAGGGGTGCTTGCCCCCTGCTTATATTTAGTGTAGGTTTGTTAGTTTGTGTTGTTGTGTGTTTTGTTTGTTGGTTTGTTGTATTGTCGGTTGGATGATGTGTGTGTTCTGTGGTGTATGGTGTGTTTATGTTCGTGATTTTGTGTTTCGCGGTTTTGGGGTTTCAGGATTTGGAATGATGTTCATCGTGCATACAGCTGCAGTCATAACAGATGGGTTATCCTGCCGTCAGGCGGGTCCTCGGTCGGCCGAATTCCAAAGTCTAGGTCCGGCGTCGGTTGTCGTAGCTTCTTCCCTGACGTCAGTGTGGCAGGGGTATAAAAGAGCCAGCCGACACCATCTTCTTCAGTCTTTCTTGCCGCACAGTGCCCGAAGCAGAAGCAGTTCGCAAGTGCCGGTCGGTCAGCTCCTGAGATTTACGAAAATATTTCAGCCGAAGTCTTCTTGAAAGCTAAGTACCCGTTGAAACTTTTCTTGCCTCAGACCGATGTCAGACAAAGTTAATAATTGCATTTCATGTGGGAAGCAAATACCGCATAAGGATTTCCACTCTTTCTGTATTCCTTGCTTAGGCCCAGACCACGACGTCTCGGCCTGCCGTTTTTGTGCTAGATTCAACAAACGCACTATAAGCGTCAGGGTGGAGTTCGCCCATCACTATTTTGGTAAAAAATTTAATTACATTATGTCGTTGGATACTCCGACTCCAGTTTTGGGTAAAAGACGCAAGGATAAGGACCGACATACGAGGTCCGCGACTTCTACTGACACCACGCTAAAGCCGACTACCGGTTCTCCGGTTCTCAGTGAGGAGCCCCTGACTACAGATGACACTTCATTACCGGGGTCTTCTGTGCCCGAGGTCGCAGGCTCCTCGGCCCCCACTCCAACTACAGATACCGACACCACTTTTGGCGGGGAAACCCAGAGTTTAAACAGTCCTGCCATTTCTCAAGCTGTCTTCAGGCCTTCCTCCTTCTCCATTAAGGCTTTCACAAAATCTAAAGCAGCCATGAAAACTAAAAAACAAGGACCACAGAGCCCCTCTCAAGGCCCCATGCCTAAAAAACAGATGCTCAAAATGGCTGAGGATTTGATTACTCTTATCAGGGGTTCTCAACCCCCCTCGGACAAAAGGCCCAGACTAGAGGAAGACTACCCTTCCTCAGATCAAGCCTCTATTACCTCTGAACATTCTGAGGACCAGGAATATACATATTCTCCTTTTGAAGATTCTGATGCAGAGGAGTCTATTCCCTCGGTCTCCCCCCCTGAGGATTACTCTTTTGGGGAAACCCTACATACTTTGAGGGAACACTTTCACTGGGAAGGCCAAGATTACTCAGATTCGAAGTAAAGGCTCAGGGATTTTCTCTTGCTCCCCCAGCATAGGCCTCTAGCTATCCCTCCTGTCTTGGATATATTAGATGATGTGTACACAGAAGCCAGCCTCAACCCAGATTCTTTACCTCCGGCTCCTGTTAAACCTGACCGGTATTACCGGGTTCCAGATTCACACCAGTTCCTATACAAAAGCCATACTGCTGACCCAGAAACTATTTCACAGGGTCCCAAGGGAATTAAGGCCTCTACTGCTAAAAACCCATTACCTTCAGAGAGAGATTCCAGAGCTTTAGAAAGGTGGGGAAAAGGTGTACACCTCAGCCACTTTAACCATGAGTGCTTTAAACTGTCAGTTCCATATGTTAAAGTATCAACAGGTTTTATTATCTGAGTTGAAAAGCAAAATGACACAACCTGAGCAACCAGATTTAAAAGAGTTGCAGGATTTGTTGCATAGTGCAGAGCAAGTGGGTAAACATACCTTGCAATGTGGTTTTGATGCTTTAGAGGCCTCATGTAGAGCTGCTGTTACAGGGTCTGTCATACGTAGACATGCTTGGCTCAAAGAACAAGCCTTACTAGATCATGTCAAAGCTAAATTACTGGATGCACCTCTTCAAAAAGATGTATTGTTTGGTGTTAAAGCTGAGGAGGTACTAAAGAAAATGGAGGAAAAGGCGAGAGCAATGCAAACAGTGAAAGATTTTCTGCAGGTACAACCTCCACGTTTCAGCAGAAACTGGCCTTCAAAAAATTGGTCCTTTCCAGCCACGGACAGACCTCAGAGGCAGATACAGGTGCCCGAGAGGTAGAGGGCAATCTCAAGGATCATTCAGAGCCAGGCAGTGGCAAGCACCAACCCCAAGAGGTGGAGAAGATAGATCACAGTCATTCAGAAAGCATACACAATGACTTTCCCCTTTACCTGCCAAGCAAAGCTTTAATGGCAGCACCTTTAGGCGGAAAACTGGCATTATTCTCAAAAATTGGCATATTGTCACAAAAGACAAATGGATCCTGGACATTATAGACAGAGGCTACAGATTCCACTTTCACACCCTTCCAAAAATGAGAGGCATGCCAAACCTGCCACAAAATCAAAGGGCAGAGGCACAAAAACAAATTTCAGCTCTCATGGGCATGAAAGCTATTCAAGAGGTGCCTGCAAAAGAACAAGGTCAAGGGTTTTATTCCAGACTATTCCTAGTACCAAGGAAGGACAATGATTGGAGACCTATTTTAGATCTATCCATCCTAAACACATTTACAGGTACAAAAATTCAAGATGCTCACATTACAGCAGCTTCTTCCCATGCTGGGCAAGGAGTCTTGGCTGGTAACACTGGACCTCAAGGAGGCATACCTGCATGTCCCTATCAGACAAGATTGCAGGAGATACCTCAGATTTCTTGCAGGTTCAACCCACTATCAATTCTCTGCATTGCCCTTTGGCTTATCTACTGCGCCCAGAGTGTTTACGAAATGCCTGGCATCAGTAATTGCCTTCTGCAGACTTCAAGGAATACAAATATACCCATATCTGGACGACTGCCTGATCCAAGCGGACATCAAGGACATACTTCTGAAACACTTGGCGTTTGTAATAAGACTGTTGAACTTTCTGGGATACACAGTCAACAAAAATAAATCAAAACTAATTCCTTCTCAAACAACAATTTTCCTGGGTGCCAGCTTGAATACAAACACCCAGATGGCCTACCTCACACCAGACAAACAAGGGCAACTATCTCAATACTTCAGCAAAATGGCAACCTTCACCAGGCTGACTGCAAGGAAAATCCTGCAGGCTCTGGGATTCATGGCATCTTGCATCCTGCTGATCCCATGTGCAAAGCTGCATATAAGGAAACTTCAATGGTACCTAAAAAACTTATGGTCTCAACACAGCCACAGTTTGGAAACAATTATACCACTCCTTCCATGTCTTCAAAAGGAATTTCTGTGGTGGGCTCAAGCATGCCAAAGAAACAAAGGTCTCCCTTTCTGCATACCCCAAGCAAATCAAATCATCACAACAGATGCCTCTGACTACGCCTGGGGGGGCACACATGAAAGATCAGTGAATTCAGGGAAAATGGTCCCAAAAAGAGAAGCACCTACACATCAACCAAAAGGAAATGCTAGCAGTGCAAAATGCTATTATGGCTTTCAAAGACCTACTGCATCCAGGCCAGCTATTGATAAGGACAGACAACACCACAGTGATGTGGTACATAAACAAACAAGGGGGAACTCCTTCATACCCCCTGTGTAGACTAGCCATGACCCTTTGGAACACAGCTCTGGAATTGCAAATCCAACTTCAGGCACAATTCCTGCCAGGGAAGGAAAACACACTGGCAGACAGCCTAAGCAGAAATATGACAGATCCACATGAATGGAAGTTGCATCCTCAAGTTTTCGCAAAGATAACTCAGGCATGGGGACAGCCAGACATAGATCTCTTTGCTACCCACATAAATTACCAACTGTAAAAATTTTGCTCAAGGGACCTATCATCCGCAGGCCTGGAAAGTGGAAGCACTTTCCTTCAATTGGACAACATTGACAGTCTATGCCTTTCCGCCTCTCCCTCTGCTGCCCAAAGTTCTACTAACAGCCAGAGCAGAGAGGCCGAAAATGATTCTCATTTCTCCAGACTGGCCAAGACAACACTGGTATCCACTCCTGAAGAGCCTGACGCATTCCCCACCATGGATCCTACCTCTAGTGCCTCTTCTGTTGTCCCAGCACAGCTTCAAAACTATTCACAGCCAGCTCAAAACCCTAAATCTAGCCGCATGGAGAATCCCTTGATTTCACAACAGACCCTCCTCTCCAAGGAGATGCAGGATGTCATCTTGGAGGCCAGAAGACCTTCCACTAGAAAAGCCTACTCCACCAAATGGAAGCGGTTTTGAGCCTGGAATCAGAAAAAGGACCAGAATCCTTGGGTAATAAACATACCTCAAATATTACAGTACCTAGCTGAGATGTTAAACAGTGGACTTTCCTTCTCCTCCATCAAAATCCATGCTTCAGCCATTTCTGCACAATACAACACAGATCCTCCTTTATTCTCTTATCCTCTCTTAAGACAGTTCCTCAGAGGGGCTAAGAATATAAAACCCCCAAGGAAACCACCAGTCCCTGCTTGGGACCTCAACTTCATATTGGAAAAACTGACCCTTCCTCCATTTGAGCCAGCTGCTTCAACAGAACTAAAATATTTGTCATGGAAAACCGCCTTCCTTCTGGCTATCACCTCAGCATGCAGGGTTTCGGAACTACAGGCCCTCATGGCTGTGCAACCTTTCATCATTTTCCATCAGGACAGAGTTTCTTTATGAACCAACCCTACCTTTATGCCAAAGGTAGTATCCAGTGTAGCCTTGAATCAGACTATCCACTTACCTACCTTTTACCCTAACCCACAAAACAAAGGGGAAAGACTACTGCATTCCTTGGACATTCACAGACAACTACGTTATTATTTGGACAGGACAAAGCCATTCAGGAAATCAGAGCAACTCTTTGTGTCCTATGCTACAGGTGCTCAAGGAAAGGCTATCTCCAAACAGACAATCTCAAAATGGATAGCCCACTGCATACGCTTTTGTTACTCATTTGATGGAAAAGCTGTGCCATCTAGCATCAGGTCCAAGGGCCACAGCTACCTCTGCAGCTTTCCTAAGGGGAGTTCCTACCAAGGACATTTTGGAAGCAGCCACTTGGAGTTCAGTGCACACTTTCTCCAAACACTATCACCTTCCACTTTACTCAATCTAGAGCGGGATTTGCCACAGCTGTCTTGCAGGGCATCCTTGCTTCTCCTAGTTCCACTTAGTGCCTGCCACCCTACTTAGCTTTGGGATTCTACCCATCTGTTATGACTGCAGCTGTATGCACGATGAACATAGTACAGTTTTTTACCTACCATAAATGTAGATGTTCAGTGCTCATACAGCTGCAGTCCAGGTTTCCCTCCCTCCATCCCCTCTTAGGACAGGCCTTATGACAAACACCTTCTCATACAACCTATTTGGGGTATTCTTTTATGGTGTATTTGCTTGCAATTACTGTTTTTTTGATTATTCTATATTGCATTATTACATAAGTTTATGTTTTGCCTTCCTTCTGAGGGCACCTGACATCTGGGGCAAGAAAAACTGAAGAAGATGGTGTCGGCTGGCTCTTTTATACCCCTGCCGCACTGACGTCAGGGAAGAAGCGACGACAACCGACGCCGGACCTAGACTTTGGAATTCGGCCGACCGAGGACCCGCCTCACGGCAGGATAACCCATCTGTTATGACTGCAGCTGTATGAGCACTCGAACATCTACATTTATGGTAGGTACAAAACTGTACTTTCGACTTTATGGTCTCGGGATACTGAAATTCGAGATTATAAAATTGAACCATTATATGTATTTGTAGTTGTATTTTTATGTGGTGCAGAGCACTTTAATAATCCCTTTAGCAACTCCAGGGTCGCTGCACTTCAGACAACAATGAAATTCCCCAGAATGAGACAGGTTGCATGCTGAATTTAGGAGGTCACAAATTGCACGTTGAACTTTTTTCATTCACTTGAACTAATTTTGTCCATATGTATGCAATAGTTGAACATTGTTCCACCTATAACTATCTTTAGGTTTTTTTTAATTTTGTATTCAGTGAAGTACAGTTGCAGAAGTGGCATAGCTTAGTCCTCTGAACTCTGCGCATTCTGTATTTAACAGCATGTGATGGCCATCTGCCCAGTTGCAGAAGAGATTGTTTGAAGACCTGTGATTAGCAGACACTGGCTTGTTTACTAGTTCTAATTCCTGGGTCATGTGCACTGTTAGCAAAATCTTCCAATTTTAGAATGCATTGCTTTTGTCGTTATAGTTGTAGAACAGCCTGTGAATTAGTTTATGGCTGCTTCTATTGAGTGTGTAGTAAACCTCTGGGTGTTCTGCAGTAAGTGGTGTGGTTCTTTTCTTTCTGCTCTGATGCCCCCCAGCCTGTGCACGTGTGCGCACACACACACACACACACACACACACACACACACACACACACACTACTGTAATTTTCTCCCAGTGTAGCAGCAGTTTCATGATTTAAAACAGAGTATCTCAGCAATTTAGCATACAGTCTTCATCTTACTAGCAATTGTGTAGGTTCTAGAATTACTGATTAATTTGTTTAATGAGGGTAAGCAGGAATGAGTAGATGATAGGCCATGTGCTGCTTAAGTTATCAACTGTCATGCTGTAAGCTTCACATACACTGTATTTTATTTTGCTTTGAGAACCAGGAATGGATGTGTACTTGTTTCATGAGCTCCAGTACATTGTGATGGTGATGTTTCACATGGTTCATTAGGTTTCTGTCCTCTGTTCTGTTCATTGTTTTTAATATATTTTCCTGTGCCATTCCCCCAAGTTCCATACCATATCTGGAAATTTAGTTTAGATTTAAATTACTTGTACAAATCTTTGAATGCAAGTAGTGAGCCTTAACTGTATTAAGTATCGACATGATGGTCTAAACAGATGTGCTACCTTTTATTAGCCATTCTTTTTATAAAATATGCATTTAACATCTGTAAATGGCATTGGATTCAGCTTTTGGTTTAATCTGCTGTCCAGATGTTGAGCCTAGCCCCTCTGTAGCTGGTTTTCCTCTTCATCTGACCCCAATACCTAGTTCCGTGCAGTGCATTTCCCCATCTTGCAGTGCATGGGCATTGCTTCCTTGCGAAGTAATAGTTTCTGATGATGATCAAGTCGCTTCTTCCCAAGTTGTACTTGTCAGCTTCCTTTTTCAGCTGTTCACCAGCTTCTCACCTTATGAATTATTGACTCCTTGTTTTATTTTCCTATTTTCCTTTCCTCTTACAAATATGTGCATTTTTATTGTCTTGAGGTTGTATTTTAACTGCATATCCCCCATTCATATATGATTATTTATTGTTGTTCTCTTCAGATATGGCCCAGAGAATTGAATGTAATGTTTTAGAGGATGGTATTAAAATATGTGTTTCTGAAGAGTTGTAACCCTATCAGTTCACTGCTGGATTCTGTTAATCCTTGTCTTAACTATGTCGTACCAGACAGTGAAATTCATCTTTTGGGGAGAGGCATTTACAACACCGTCCCATCCTATAGGTTGTCATAACCCTGAGCCATCTGTTAATCTTGCAGTTTTGTAGAATGGAAGATCAGCTGACACTTTGCAGGCCTTACTGATTGTAAGTTGGCTCCTCCATTGTTAACTATTGTTCCAAACTTGGTATTAGTGAATAGGCTTGCTTACTTCTGTAACCCTGTTGTGGTGTTGGATACAAGCTGAGTACGTATAGTAGACCCTTTATCTGTGAGTCACTGACTTCAGGGTTGACAAGTCTTTGTAAATGCTACTCCTAGTCTTCATTTAGTAAGCCATCTCCCAATGCACCTCCCCTGTTTCACTTGTACACCTATTCCTATTGTTTTCTCACTTGCCTCCACTGAAGCAGTGTCTCAGAGATGCCATTAAAGTCCAGATGCAGGACATCTGTTAGGCTCCCCCTGTCACCTTTGGTGGTGACACCAAATTAAATCACATTAGACTGACTAGTTCTCTGCTGTGTGAATCCATATTCTTGCCTGTTGGCTAGAAAGTATGCACTCAAGAATCTCCATGAGCCTGAGTGAAATAGTTGTATACCTTTTCTTAGTAAAGAGATGAGAGTGACCATTTTAATTACGGCTGTACTTGTATCACTGTCCAGTGCTGTGACACTATTGCATCCCCCTAGGAGAAGCAGCAGTTTTACCGGCATTAAACAGCGAACACTCCAGGGAAGGGAGTTGGAGTTGTACCATTGAGTAGAACAACGTCTATCCTTAGCATGCAGTAGTTTAATCTTGCAGAGAATTGAACTTTTGCTAGTTTTTAAGGTGTGGACCAGAAAGGCTGTTGTGTTGTGTAGCAGAGTACCACTGTAGTCCCTGAGGAGTGGACGGATTTATTAACCGGTTACACAATCTCCTTGATCTATTGATTTTCTGATGCTGATGTATTGTCTGGTAAGAGAACACAAACAAGTGTATCCTCCCTCTCCCAATTTGACCGTGCAGTTCAATTTTCATTCATTTTGGTATACTGAAAGCAAAAAGTTTTACAGCTTTGCATTTTAAAATGCACAGTGCCCCTACTCCCCTGCCCCCCCAAAAATATTTCAATGTCTGCAGTACTACCAAATGGGCTTTTTAATGAAAGAAATGTGGTTTACATTCTTCCTTGTAATGTTCATAGTGGATACAGACATGAGTTGAGTGTGCAAAAGTATAAGAAGTTGTATTTCATACCAGCCAGACATTTTGAAACATTGCAAGAAAAGTAGTATGTGTTACCCTTTTACTCAAAGACCAAAGTTTGTTTGTGTCTTTCGGCTTTTTCCCGGTTAGGGGTCGCCACAGCGGAACTCCGGTCCGCTAGTGATTGGTAGTGGATTTTTACATACCGGGTTACCAGCCCTGATGCACAACCTTCAACAAAGGCACACCCTATTCACGTATGCCTCCACACAGAAGACGATCTAGCTGAGAATCGAACGGGACAACGTCTTGCTATGTGGCGACAACGGTACCTTATGTAAACAAATATATATGTTGTGTGTGCGTATAACTGTTTTTGAGTTTGCTATCTTGGACTATCTTGTTTTCCTGTCACCCATTAGCGCTTTCTAAAGAGGGCGCCCTTTCTTAAATGGTGGAGATGGCCAGGAGGCTGTCAGGGCCAGAAGCACGATGAGTTGTATTTTATCTAGTTAGCCTTACTGTCCTTCAGGTCCTGTATCTATTACTGACTTGCTGGACGTATTCCTAGTATATTACAGAAGAAAATTATTTAATGCAGGGATCTCAAATGTACGGATCTCGAGCCTCTAACATCCCTTAAACCAGCATAATTCTACAAGAACAAAACTCCTACATTGCATTCCTGATCACACTGACTGCCTTTCTTTTTGTTTTTGATACTGTGGACCCCAGCTGAATGCATTTGTCCTCACACAGCCCTTGTGTTAATTTGTTTTGAGAGTGAAACCCATCATTTAATGTAATGGTTCATGTCAGTACTTAAACAAAATTTTTAAATTGGCAACTTATATGAAGCGAAAAGCATCACAAATGTGACCGACTTGGGAAGAAAGTGTATCTTGATTCCTTTATTAAGACATTGGCTTTTTGTTTGGTGAAGTTATTAACCTAAATCTAAATATCTGTACTTTTTGACTGCCATTAAGTATAAAATATGCTTCATCAGTAATTTGTTGAAGATGCAGATGTCAAAATCATTCTTTGCAGTCATGTGCATTCTGCTGATCAGTGATGTCTAGGTAGTGTTTTGAGTTTAATCTACAAATTGTTCATCTTTGTGCTGCCTTTACATTTGCAAGCATCAGAATATTTAATAAGTGTACTGCGATCTGTCACTTATCACTGCCAAATTGATTAGTCAACCTGTATTAAATCATACTGTTGCAGTTTTTGTAACAAAAATAAACTGTATTGTGCTAATTCAGGTTTGTTTCATGATTACAATAAGTATGCAGCCTGTTCCTTGAGTGTAGATAGTTATTTAACTGCTAATGTTTATAGTAACTGAAAAGTATTACTACCCTTACTTTGTTTTTGTAGTGTGAGTGAGTTTGCAGGTGCTTTAACAGTGAGCACATCCTCTCATATCCCTTTACTGAGGGAAGCATTATATCACGTCTTCAAAACCAAGGATTGCTTACTAAATCTTCCCATTGATTGTGCTTTCTGGTTCTGTTCACCCCTCCTCTTCACCTGTTGAGTCTTGCCCTGTAGCTCACATTCCTTGGCTCCATTGATTATCCATTCTTCTGTTGTGGTGAGAAACAACTGCATATCAGCCCAGGTGAGAGCTGTGTAGCCTGCTCATTCCCCTGGTTTACAGGGCCTTATCAGCTCATTTGTTATCCAGAGAGAGTCTGGAGTCATGAGGTTGGGAGTAGACCTTAATCATGGATCCCGTGGATCTCTCCCTCATCCCAGGGATAATAACCCCAGGAGGAGCTTCTCTAGTATCGTAATTGCTGCATACTTTGTAGGGAAGCATCTGTCCCTTGACACTCAGTTGTTCTACAGACTTGTCTGTGCAGTGCTTGGCAGCGTGTGCTCATCG
Organism: Protopterus annectens; assembly: GCF_019279795.1. Classification (NCBI taxonomy): domain Eukaryota; kingdom Metazoa; phylum Chordata; order Ceratodontiformes; family Protopteridae; genus Protopterus; species Protopterus annectens. The sequence continues at coordinate 936,772,960 of NC_056725.1, read as the reverse complement.
GGATGTTGCTCTTTTCAGAATTAACACAGTGTTTGCTGTAAATGTCACCAAAGTGCTGAGCCAGGGCTTTTACTACCCCCTCACCCCCACAGTGTTTGAGCTGTCAGCAGCTGCACACTCACATCCTTCCCAGCCTGCCTCTTCTAGCTCCTGTCCATCTAACTGAGCACAAGTTATTTGGGTTGCAGTCAAGGCTTCATCCTTCTGTGCCATTAGGCTAGGCTTGCTGTTAAAACTACTGAAACTGTTTACATCATTTATTTAGCACCAAGGATGAAAGAAAACTGATCATTTGTTATTGGGCTTGCATGAAGACTCTGTTTAGTGAGTGCATGGCATTTGTCTGTATGCACATATATATAGAAAGTTAGTGCGAATGCATGCATCTTTTCTATATTTAGAATGCTTATTTATCAATTGTGTAGTGCACTTATAGCAACAGAAATAATCTAAGAATCTCGACTTGCTAGTTACTTGATTTTTTTCTTACTATAGTCATATTTTAATATTAGCAGAAAGTATGTATTTACTTCTGGGTCCATTGTTAATGGCAGTCTAGATTTCAGTACTGTTGAACTAATTGTCTGGTGTTATTGCATTGAAAGCATCAAAAGTGGACACAGTTCACATTGCCAATGCACAGTTACTAAATTAATCTGGATGGGGAGGGAGGATAATGCAGGTATTTTGTGGTTTTGATGGTAATGAAGTAGTAGTAACCACTTTGTTTTGCAGTAAGTTATTCAGTACTTGCAAAGTAGTGACATGTTGTGGTTCAATACTGTCTTTTAGATGTTGAAGTATGTAAGAGTGAACAGAAATTAAAAATCAGAATTTGTTGATTTTGTGGTTACATGTATGGTTATTTTTATTCAGTCCTAAATCTGCAAAGTGTAGAAGGAAAGTGTGAAAAGCAGTCTGCATTAAGATGGTAAGTTAAAAGAAATGGCAGGTTATCCTGAGGGAGTTTATAGTTCACCTTAATGCATAATAAATAGCTGTAGTTCAGTCTGTGCCTAAGTAGTAAAACATTTTAGGAGATCTTTGGAGGCATATGTTTGTCTGTAGTCTTAGGGTCACAGTGTTACTGATACATACTAAAAAGTACCTTCTTGTTATGATATGTAGTATTTCCAACTTAAAGCAGTATGTTGGCACAGAACTGGTAGCATCACAGATCCTTTCACATTGGAAATGTTAGTCACTGCATTAGAAAGCTGCATGCCTGGCTTGTAGACCAGTGACTTGGTTGTTTAGCATTGATTGAATTACATTTCAGCCTACTGAAAATTGCAAAAGTTAATCACGTCATCATTCCGTGAAAAAAAATTGGTTACCAAGCAATTGCTTTGCATTTTGTTTTTTTTAACTTGCTAATTAAATAAGCTTAACTGGGTGCAAGTGTCCCTTTTCAGGTTTGACCGATACCTTTCAACTTCTTAGCACAAGAAATCTGGACAAAGCCTAAAATAATGGGGAGGACAAAGGTCCAAAAACATGGACATATTTGAAATATTGCTCTTAGAATAACAATATTTGTGTTGGCACTCATTTTGTGAAGGATATGAAATCTGAAGGTCAAATATGTCATTACTTAGTGACTTCAGATCCCCTGTGATTTGCCAGAAAACCACTAATTTTATGAGGAACACACAAGCATATGCGGCAAAAATCTGGACATTCTGTGAAAATCTGGACATTTGAGAGGTATGACGTGACCTGAGAGCACCGTCTTTAAGTGAGATGCTCAGTCACGTAGTAGAGAATGGAGGTGGAAGGAATCAAACACTGTACACTGGAGTACAGAAGGCTGCCTATTAGCTAACTGCTCAGAGTCTTAATCCTCTGTGCTAACTACGAGATATTTTTACTGTGTAAAATTTAAGATTTATTTGCAAAAATTGCTTTGCATATTATTAGTTTCAGTTCATGAAATACAAGTATCTTTCTCAGAATAACCCTCTTGCAGAAATTTGTTAAACATTTTTCCACATGCTGGAAAAGTGATCAATAAAAGGAAAATGAGAAGGAAAAACATTGAAGAAGGTTGTTAAAAGGTTTATAAATGCACGCATTATATGGTAATGTCATAGTATTTAATAGTTATCAAACGATGTACCTTTAAAATTGGATCTGCTTATAACTTTTAACCCCAGCCTGTTTTATAGTCCCTTAGCTGCAGTCCAGTTTTCTACACTTCACTAAAGTGAGGACATTGATTGTTAGATCAGGCATCCAACATAGTAAAGGGAAGCTGGCTTTCTAAACATTTTAGAGAATCTTCTCAGTTGTGAACACACTATCCTACATATGGAAACTAATACATCTGGAATTAATGTCTGTTCTAGCTATGCTTGCATATATTTTTGTCCATTACCACTGCCTCCTGTATTGTTTTTGCTGTGTATCAAATATTTGTTTGTGTAAAGTAAGGGTGTATGGACAATTGTGACTGTTAATATTTAAGATAATATTTAAGATATGTACAAAGACTCTTGTACGTTCACTTTGCAGAATTCATTTTAAATAACAGAACTAAGGGGTTTTATTGTTGCTGCTTAAAGCTCAAAAGAAACCACAGTTGTATTTGGGATCCAGTGCATATATGTTTTTTGACAGGGGTCCAGTGCGTACATGTTTTTTTGATCTATCTGGTTTAATTATAAATGTTTATTAGTGTAGAGGCTGAAACCCCAAAAAGTAAGGCAATCAACTTGGTAACAAAGTGTTTTGGGAGCTGCACTTTGTGTAGTCTTCTGATTAATACACAGACTAGTGGTGCATATGCTAGTAACCAGTATCGACAAACATTTCAAACACGGCATGTTAAGAGCTTAATTCCCTGTTACTTTCTGGTGTACCTGTAGCTTACAACTACTAAAAAGTAGTGCTTATTCATTTGTTTACTTCTATTTTAACTATCCAGTTGGCCTGGGGTCAAGCTGTGCAGCCACATCGCCATGCAGCCCTTCCAGGTTTCCAAGCCAATGATCAAACTTAGATAATTTGGAGCACAGTTAGAGCTTTATCCGTCTGTGCTACAGGACCACAGGCTCTTATATTACGGTTTGTGGATATAATTCTAAATGGTATACTAATTGGCTGCATACTTAATGTGTATGACACATTTTTTTTTAGATTGGGATTAATAACTGTAGAATTAAATCGATAATGAATATTTTTGATTCACTTTGAATGGCGTATTCGAAAAGATTTGCATAGAAATCAGGTGTTGTGTAGTAGATGCAGTGTTGAGATGTGACACTTCACTTATGCTCAGAGATCTTAAATGCTTAATCTGTTTATCTGAATGCTGCCTTATAGGCAGAGCCAGGTTTTTAAATCATCAAGCAGCCTTCAGAGAAAATTAAAGAACTGTGTGACTCTGGAGTCAGAAGTCGCAGACATCTGAATTAGAATGTGCTGTTGTCTATTACACTACCCCAAGTGTTCTTCCATGGTTTATCTCAGAGGTCTGTGTTTAACATCTTTATTAAATCACAGCTTTTTACATGATGACATAGGTTCACAGATATTAATAGAAAACAAGCCATAGTGATACTTTCGTTATTTTTATGCAGTATACTTATGTTTTTTTTGTAACAGTTGTCATTCTGTACATTACATAAATTGCTCAATTATTGCCTTCCCTTAAACTTCACTCTTTCTCCTTAGCATTATTCTGCATTTGTTGTTCCCATAAATTCCATTTATTTCTATGTAATTTTCTCCTTCCCTTTTCTAAAGTTCTCATTATCAGTTGCTTTTCTCTCCTTTTGGTTGGTTTAGATTTGATTTCCATTTTCTAGTAAATACTTTTTGGTGATCAGTAGCATCATTCGTAGGCCATATGTCTATAGGCAGTTTGGATCATGTGACCTAACTCAGGCACCCTTTCCTTATTTAAAACCTTTCCTCCACCAACATTTCTAATACAGTGCCCTGTCAGGAACTTGTAAATAAGTCTGCCAACTTGTTAAACGCAGACAAAACATGTTCCCAGTTGCCTGACTTGCCCATCACATCACCACTGTTTTCTGTCTTCCAGAGGAAAAATTCCCTGCGTGCTAGGAGTGTAAAAAATACCTATGCAAGCACATCCAAGCAGAAATGCTAAACCCTTCGGGACTTTGTTACAGACGTGGGAGTTGATGCAGTATTTTATAAGTCCTACTATTTTTTTTCTAACAGCAGCTTCTGTTCTAGACGTAACTAAAAACTCTACCTGAGCTGGTCTTTCACTTAGCACTGGCCTGTCCCGTTCTCTCTTTGTATATTCTATTAATCCTGGATAGGGAAGGCAGTCTTTAACCTGCAGTACAAACTACAGTTTGGTGTCATCCCACTCTGTTACCTTTCCTTCTCTAGTTATTTGTTCTGAATACCTTGGTTGCTTTGGCGGTTTTCTCCAGTAAATTCCAGCCTTTTTTTGCCTGTATTCTATACCTCTGCTTGCAGCCTCCCTACAGGCAAAATTTCCTTTCTCCATTCTCATATTGGTTTAGTTATTAGAATATTTCTGCTACTTTTTGAATATAATAATCTGCATGTTTTTGTCCTCCACTAAGGAAAAGTATTCCCACATATTCTTAGGCCCCATAACAGAATTGTATTAAATTCATACACCTAAAAACTGCTGAACCAATTCATGTGTGGAGTCATAGTTTACTGCTATAACGTTTTATTTTCATTACGTTCACAGTAATAAATTTTTACTAGCATCATAACCCAGGGAGCCTTTCTTAAGCTTTCCCAAAAGAATAAAGTCTTGTATCCAAACAGGACATTGAGGACCAGGCTTTTATAACTTCTCTGCCCATAAGAAACATGGGTGCCAGGTCCAGTGTAAATTTCATTTTCCCCATCCACTGGTCTAGGTTGCTGTTGAACTGGGTAATAGATGAACTCAGCTTCACATGGATGGAAAGCCTGTTCAGTAGGAGGGGCAGATGCTGGGACACACATCTGTCGCTCCAGCATGTTCTGTTTAAGCCACAGACAAAATTCAGGTCCATAGACCTTGCATTTTTGGTAATGTTTGACTTATGAATATGCAGAAGATTCAGAAGTGCGGGGTTTGCGAATGCCTTGTAAGATCATATCCCAAAAACACTTGAAACTGTCTCCAAATGTTCCACAACACTGAAATGTCCTGATGTTCTTCGTGTTTCACTGTTGCAGTCATTACATTTGGGTTATCTGCTTGCAGGTAGCCCTCAGTCGGCCTGATTAACAAAGTCTTGGGTCCTGCGTCGGTTGCTGTCCCTTCTTCCATGACGTCAGGTGTATAAAACATGCAGCTGACACCATTACATCAGTCTTTCTTGCCGTGCGGTGCCCAAAGCAGAAGCAGTTCGCAAATGCCGGCCGTCTGACTCCTGAAATTTGCATTTTCAAGTTTCAGAACCGAAGGCTTCAGCTAAAGCTAAGTACCCCATTGGGGAAACTTTTTCTTGCACCTTACTGATGTCAGTAAAAGTTAATAATTGCATTACTTGTGGAAAGCAAATACCTCCTAAAGATTTTAATTCGTACTGTATTCCTTGCCTAGGCCCTGACCACGACATACCTTGCTGTCAGTTTTGTGCTTTATTTAATCAGCGCACTATCCATCTGTATATTTTCACCTCTAAATATTTCGGTTCTCAGTTTAATTATCCAGAAATGTCATCGGCTAGCCATCCGACTACCGAAATTCCTAAAAAACACAAAGATAAAGACAGAGACAGGCTGCCGAGGTCCAAAACTGCCGATGATGCTTCTAAGCTAGTCACCAGTTCACTGGTACTCAGTGAGGTGCTTTTATCAGCCCCTGATACCCGCTACTTCTGATTCGCAGGCCTCTACTGAGACCGATTCAGAGTCCGGTATGCCGTGAGATGCTTCAACTATGAAACCCGCAGATGTCAATACCTTGGATGGGTCCGGAGCCGCTGTGCAGGCACCGGCTTCTGAAGGTGTATTCAGGCCTACAGACTTGCATATTAAACTGACGCCTCCTTTTTCTCTTAGGCCTAAATCTCGAACCATGCCTAAAGAACTGACGCCCAGGCCACATGCTCAGGCCTCTATGCCTAAAAAACAAATAAGAATGGCTGAAGATCTAATAACTCTAATCAGGGGTAGTCAAACCCCCCCCCCCTCTTTCTAAGAGACGTAGGACTGAAGTGGTTTATGAATCTTCTGACCAGGATTCTGTTTTTTCTGATGATCTGGATGTGCCCTTATCTACTTATGAGGATTCTGATGCAGAGGACTCCATTCCCTCTGCTTCCTCTCTAGAAGATTTTTGTTTTGGGGAAACCTTACATACTCTAAGGGAGCATTTTCACTGGGAAAGCGAGGATTTTCTGATTCAAAAAAGAGGCCTAGGGATTTCCTTCTCCTACCTCAGCATAGGCATTTAGCTATTCCTCCTGTACTAGACATTGTTGATGATGCTTTTTCGGAATCTAGTTTGGCACCTGATTCCTTGCCTCCTGCTTCCAGAAAACCAGACCGATACTACAGGGTCCCTGAGTCACACAAGTTCCTTTTTAAAAATCCTGTTGAGGATCCAGAGACTGTTTCACAGGGGCCCAAGGGCATTAAGGCTTCTACTGCTAAAAATCCTACCCCTTCTGATAGAGACTCCAGGGAGCTGGATAGATTGGGTAAGAAGGTTTACACTTCTGCAACTCTGGCCATTAGGGCTTTAAACTGCCAATTTCATATGTTACAGTATCAGCAACATGTTATTGGATTGCTTAAACAGAAAATGATGTTGATTCCTGACTGTGTGGAAAATAAAGAATTACAGGATTTAATGCATTCTGCTGAGCAAGTTGGAAAACATACTTTGCAATGTGGTTTTGATTCATTAGAGGCCTCTTGCAGGGCCGCTGTTAACTGGGTCTGTGCTCAGAAGGCATGGTTGGCTTAAGGAGCAATCTTTACCTGATCATGATAAAGCTAAATTGTTGGATGCTCCCTTAAATCAGATCCGCCTGTTTGGCAACAAGGCTGAGGAAGTTTTTATAAAGATGGAAGATAAAGCTAAATCTATGCAAACTGTTAAAGATTTCTTACAAGTTCAGCCTCCTAGATTTAGTAGGCACTGGCCTTCTGAGAATTGGTCCTTTCCAGCCCCTTCCAGGTCTTCTCAAGCCAAACCCAGGCACAGCAAAAACCTTAGGTTTCAGTCCCAGGAGACGCACAGGACTAAAGCAGTAGGGGGCCTCCACTTCCAAATCTGGGAGTAATAAGACTCCCCCCTATGGTAAACTGTCTCAATGACTTCCTTTTAAAATTTCCAAGCACTTATCAACTGACTGCCCCTTTGGGGGGGGGGGGGGTTGCTCTTCATTCAAAGAACTGGGAACTCATTACCCAGGACAGAACTGGGAACTCATTACCCAGGACAAATGGGTTTTAAATATAGTGTCCCAGGGATACAGATTTCCCCCAAATCAGTGGGCAGAGGCCCCAAAACAAGTACTTTCTCTCTTAAGCATGGGGGCTATTCATCTGGTACCAGAAGAGGAAAAGGGACACTGTTTCTACTCAAGAGTTTTCCTGGTACCCAGAAAAGACAATTCATGGCATCCTATCCTGGACCTGTCTACTCTAAACATCTTTTTGGAGATTCGAAAATTCAAGATGCTGGCTCTTCACCAATTACTTCTTATGCTAGGCAAAGATGCCTTGTTGGCAACACTAGATTTAAAAGAAGCATACCTGCACAATCCAGTCAGGGAATCTTGCAGAAGATATCTGCGCTTCAGAGCAGGCTACACGCACTATCAGTTCTCTGCACTGCCCTTTGGCTTATCTACTGCACCCAGAGTATTCACAAAGTGCCTAGCTCCAGTTATTGAATTTTGCAGGCAAAGAACTATTCAAATATACCCATACCTGGACGATTGTCTAATTCAGGCAGAAAGCCAGAACATACTTTTGAATCATTTGGCCTTTGTACAAAGGGTTCTAACTTGTCTGGGGTACACCATAAATGGAAAGAAATCACACCTGGTACCCTGTCAACAAATTATATTCCTGGGAGCAGCTTGAATACAACTTCCCAGATGGCCTACCTCATTACAGAGAAACAAATTCATTTGACAACCTACTTCAAACAAGTGGCCACAAAAACCCTGCTATCTGCAAGACAAATACTGCAAACCTTGGGGTTCATGGCCTCCTGCATTCTTCTAATTCCATATGCAAGAATGCATATGAGAAAACTACAGTGGTGTCTAAAAAGCCTATGGTGTCAACATTCTCAGGATCTAGAAGCAATGATTCCTGTCATACATTGCCTATGCCTAGAGTTCCTTTGGTGGGCAGAGGCCTGCCACCAAAACAAGGGACTTACCTTTCACACCACCCTCTGCCTCACAAACCCTAAAAACAGACACATCAGACTATGCATGGGGGCTCATCTGGCAGGGAAGTGCATTTAGGGAAAATAGAACCCAAGTCAAATGCACCTGCATATCAACCAAAAAGAAATGTTAGCTGTACAGAATGCTCTGACAGCCTTCAAGGACCACATTCTTCCAGGACAACTAATTGTAAAGACGGACAACACCACTGTTATGTGGTACATAAACAAGCATGGGGGTACACATTCTTACCCCCTCTGCAGACTAGCCATGGCATTGTGGAACACAGCCTTCAGCTACCAAGTGCACCGACAAGCTCAACCCCTGCCAGGAAAATTAAATACACTGGCAGACGGACTAAGCAGAAACCTCATGGACCCACACGAGTGGAAACTGGAACTAAGGATTTTCAACATGTTGACAAGCAAATGGGGAACCCAGATATAGACCTGTTTGCCTCTCCCCAGAACTACCAATTGGACAAATGTTGCACAAGGACTCCCCACAAACAAGCCTGGAAAGTCTATGCCTCCCCCCCCCCCCTTTGCCTCTGCTCTCCAAAGTACTACTAAAAGTCAAACGGGACAAACCAAGGATGATTTCGATTGCTCCAGACTGGCCACGCCAACACTGGTACCCCCTCCTGCGCAGTGTGTCACGGTTATCCCCATGGCACTTGCCTCAGACTCCTTCCCTGTTGTTCCAGCAGGAGAACCAGATTCTGCACCCTCAGCTTCTAACACTGAACCTTGCAGCCTGGCTAATTACATAATCTCTCCTTTACCATCCCTCAGTAAACCTGTGATGGATGTCATTTTTAGAGGCAAGGAGGCCTAGCACAATAGCGCCCAGTTTACCTCAAATTTTACAATACTTAACTGAAATGCTTCACAAGGGCCTGTCTTTTTCCGCCATTAAAATCCGCACCTCAGCCATTTCAGTTCATTATAACACAGAATCCCCCTCTTCTTTCATCCAGTGCTCAAGCAATTCCTCAGAGGGGCCACAAATTTGAGACCACCCAGGAGAGCTTCATCCTCAGCCTGGGACCTTAACTTTGTTTTGGAGAAACTCAATCTACCTCCTTTCGAGCCAGCTGCTACTGCAGGCTTTAAATTTCTTTCTTGGAAAACAGCGTTCCTTTTAGCAATCACTTCAGCAAGGAGAGTATCTGAATTACAGGCCCTTATGGCAGTGGAGCCTTTCATCATCATTCATGTGGACAGGGTGTCTCTCAGAACCAATCCATCCTTCATGCCCAAGGTGGTATCTAGTGTGGCTCTTAATCAGTCCATTCATTTGCCAACCATTTTCCCAATCCACAGAACAAAGGAGAATGGATACTGCATTCCTTAGATGTGCACAGACAACTCAGGTTCTACTTGGACAGGACTAGACCTCAAAGGAAATCTGAACAACTGCTGGTAGCATTTGCTGCAGGGGCAGAGGGGAAGGCTATTTCAAAGTAAACCATTTCTAAATGGATAGGCCATTGCTTTCATTTCTGCTATAAGCACCATAGAAACCTATCCCCCAGGGGATCAGACCTCACTCCATCAGGGCTGCTTCTACCTCTGCAGCCTTTCTCAGAGGCGTCCGTACCAGGGACATCCTAGAAGCTGCTACCTGGAGTTCTGTACATACTTTCACCAAGCATTATCATTTGCCAATTTTCTCTACATCCAGAGCTGGCCTTGCCACTGCAGTCTTGCAGGGCCTTATAGCTGATCCTAATGCTATCTAAATTCCTCCTCCCAACCATAGCTTTGGCAATCTACGTAAGTGTAATGACTGCAACAGTGAAACACGAAGAACATAGTACAGTTGTGTACACTTACCATAAATGTAGATGTTCGAGTGTATTCACTGTTGAAGCCTTGGTTACCCTCTCTCCAGCCCCCTAACTTATTTTGGCTATACCTCTACTTTCCTTTACTATGCTTAAAAGCCTTTTTGGTGTATTTGCTTTTTTGTTGGAGGTATATCATTGTACTTTTATATTTAATTGCTCCCCATTAGGAGGGCACCTGACATCTGGGGCAAGAAAAACTGATGTAATGGTGTCGGCTGCATGTTTTATACCCCTGACGACCTGACGTCATAGAAGAAGGGACAGCAACCGACGCAGGATCCAAGACTTTGTTAATCAGGCCAACTGAGGGCTATCTGCAAGCAGATAACCCAAATGAAATGACTGCAACAGTGAATATACTTGAACATCTACATTTATGGTAAGTGTACACAACTGTACTTTCTGGATATTTCAAGATAATATCTGCAAGTAAAGCTAACTTTTCTTGCATACCATACCATGTGTTTCGTCCAGTTTGAGAGTCCCCTATGTTCTTTGCCAATGTCTGTAACCACAAAGGAAATAAAAGGAAACAAAGACCCCCCCCTGCCTTATTCTTCTGTTTAAACTCTAAGCTTGTCAGAGAGGAACCCTCCCACCTTAATTATTGCCCCTGACCCTTTGTATATTCTCCTAATTAAAGCTATTATTCTAATGGGGAATGCAAATACTGCTGTTGTCGTACTCATAAAATCTGTTAATGTTGCCATACGTCTCATCCAGAAAACCACACTGATCCATGTCTGTTATCCCTGGCAACATCTTTGCTATTGCCTTCGCTAGCATAAACACTTTATAATCATGACTTAAAACTGAAATGGGTCTATTTGAAGCTTGGTCTGAAGGGTCTTTACCCTGTTTGGGTAAAAGAGTCACCATAGAGTTCTTCCAGTATGCCTGTGTACCCCCCTTTGAAGTACTGTGAAATAAAAATCTTCCAGATCTTTATCACTTTCTTCCATCTAGACTTCTGCAGGAATAGACCGTTTTCCCTGTTGATTGATTGTAAGAAAATCTTTTTTTTTTTACATGCCATAATTAGTATTTTTTCATTAGTTTATTACTAGGTAGGAAAGAGAATCCGAAACCGCAAAATAGGACACTGTGTCCCATTTTAATCATCATGAAACACAAGAGAATTTAAACAGACACACATTTAAATTTTAGTCAGGGAATAGTCAAGCTTAAGCTTGGAGTAAAAAAAAAAATGTGATTTTACTTTTCTATTTGTGTATTCATTTAACTGTGTGAGAGTAAACTGGTCTGTCTGTAACCCTTTATAACTGTAGTCTTGGCCACAATGACAAGGTTATGAGCACCTAATCAGTCAGCATGTTTTTGGGAGACGGAAAGAAATGAGAGTACTGAAACAAAACCAGTACAGACCTGGGGAGGAGAGTATGCAGACTCTAAATCGACAGGGATCGTAGAGTTTACTGTGAATCTGTGTACACTGGAGCTGTTACAGATCTCTCAGTCACTGGGCTTTTGCCTTGCCCAGCCTTTGAGCCTTCATATTCATTGAGCTGTGAATATGCTAAATTAAACATAATGAAAGTGAAAACTGTTTTTTTTTTTTCAGATAAATTTTCCTTTGCATCTTCATAAAGTATCTAAAAATTTTATTGATCCTTAACTATAGCTGAAAACAGACAAAGCAGTGTTTTGAACGTGAAAAACTTGTTTCGGAATTAATAGCAAAAGTAAGACAGTATGCCTGCAAGTGTTAATTGTTACTTAGAGTTGCAGTTTTTGCTGAATCACTTTGTAGAAATCACATTATTATTATTCAGGTTTGTTTGTACATGCATAAAATAATCATGTGTTTTCGTACACGTTCTGTTGAATAAATGCTTAGTTCAGCATTTAATAGTTTCACTTTATCAAGAAACAGCTGTTAGTCTAGATTAGAAACACATGTTTATGTTGTGTAAACCAATTATTACACTTGTCCTTATTGTGTAATCAGGTTTGCTTTTCACCCATACTGCCCAAGCTAATTACACACGTGCAGCTATACCAGTTGTGAAAAAAGAAGATTTGGAGGTTCTCCCAACAGTAAATGTAATTATAAAACCAGCACGAGTGCAATGGTTTCTGCACTTTGCTTATACTGAGAGGGAAAGAAATGTGCAGCTATAAACAAGATACTTAATTTTCCTAATGTTTTGTCTTTTTTCATTTATAAAATGCATGCTGTATTCTTGAAGAAATTTAAATTTGGAGTATTTTTTTTTTTTTGGATGAATATGTGACTGAACTGAATCTGTTTTATAACCGAAATACACCACTTTTGAATTCCATTTTTTTCTGTCGTTTCACTGAGTAAAATTTGAATTCAGGCTAATGTTACTGACAAAGGGGAAACATAGGCAATTGGCTTGTACTAAACAAGTCTGAATGGTTGTTAATGTGAACGACTTTCAGGCAGTGAATGTCAGGGAACAGTAGATTACTTTCTTTACCTCAGGCATTTTAAACCATCTCTTGTGATAGAACTGACATTATTTTTTTCCCAGAACATGGAAAGCAAAGTAATTGGAGTCTTGTAATTTTGGCCCTTGGCTGATGAAGATAAATCATAACGAGCTCTAGGAATGCGTACAGACAATCCACACAGGGCTACTAGAACATGAACTCTTGCTCATCTATTATTCAGATGTGTTTCAATCGGACTGATGTTCTCAAAGAACCCTGTGACTATTAATTGCAGTGCTAACAACCGAGTTCTCCTTTTTAAGGATAAGTCATAAATGAGAGAATATCGAACATTTTTACTTGGGACAAAGCAGTTATTCTTTTATGTGCATTTTTCCTCTTTTTGTATCTTGTCAGTTTCCACAGGTGATCTGTGTACACACCTTTACTAGGAGATGTAACACTATATAGAACTTCTACAGTGTGTGTGTGTGTGTGTGTGTGTGTGTGTGTGTGTGTGCACATATATATATATATATATATATATATATATATATATATATATATATACACACACACACACACACACACACACACACACACACACACGAGCCCTTTGCTATTCTGAGTCATGCTTCCTAGTGACATGATCATTTGTCCCTGTAGATTGCTTGCTTGTGTTGGTTTCTAGTCTTCACTGATGATTCTACCATCGAAAGTGTACACCTCCTCCCAAAAAGAGGCAAACCGGTTTAAGCGGATTCATTACCCAGTCCCCCTGAGGCAGCTTCAGCAACTTGAACTGCTAGTAGAAAACTGCTTGTATGGGTCATAGTTGGGACTTCATTCATGTACATTATCAGAACTAGATAAACGGTATTATATTTTGATTGATGTTACTTTGCTGCTTGGGGCTAACGTGTTCCCACATTTGCAATAGCTTGTGTGATAATCACACAGTACAGGCGATCACTGTAGTCAGATTGGGCTGCTTGGTGCACAGCATTATCCATTGTAGAAGCTGGATGAGATCAGAATACCAGGCCCAATGCAACTCGGAATAAGGTGCTAAAGTAAAATAGGTGGGCGGCGCATAAGTAAGATAGTGCATATTTTATGTGAAAGCATGCTTCTGCTGTGATGGAGAAAATGAGATATGAAGCAGATGAACTTAATGTCAGACTACACAGAATAGTTGTCAGGTATTCACCAAGTCTGTGGTGTTTGATTATTTAACATTTTTTAACCGGGAAAGTCCAACTTGGAACAAAGACAATTTTCATTGGAGGCCTGGGGAGAAACACTCCAGATGCATGTCTTTGAACGTGGGAGGAACCAAAGCACCTGGAGGAAACCCACATGAACATAGGGAGGACATGCAGACTCCGCACAGAAGGCACTGCAGCCGAGAATCGAACTAGGAAACGTCTTGGTGTGCGGTGACAATGCTACCACTGCGCCATCCAAAAAAGCCTCATTTCAGAAAGTACAGCAGTTTGCTAACTTATGTATAATAGCCACTGTATAATATCCACTGACTGAAGAATGAAAGGTGTCTGTGAGCCAGCAAGAAAAATTGTCTCACAATACAAGACGGAATGTTTACTTAAGTAAATTCAAATACTGAGACAAAAGCCTGAAACTGGAAATATATGAAGTACAATTGCCAAAAAATGATGAAATCAAGCCCAAATGTTCAGTTCTGAAAGACCTAGTCTGTATAGCCGTGCCTTTCTACAGACACCCCCACCCCACAGTTAGTCTTATTCTGTGGTAACATAGCACTCTTGTGCTTCTGTAACCAGGTATTGCACTAATGTCAAAGGTTGTGAGACCTCTAGGTTGAGAGGATTTAAAAAGTGAGGGGGGGGGGACATAAAGGAACCTAAAGGGCTGGGTCTTGCACTCCTGCAGAACCTTGAACTTTGGATTCATAGTAATGTAATTGAAAGTGTGGTCTTTAATACTCTAATTTGGGCTACTGTGCTTTATTAGGCGTTTTCAGTTTCAGCCTCAGTGAAAAGAAACTTCAATGTTTTCAGTGAGTAGAGCTGCACTCTCTCAGGTCATGTTACATGAGCTCTGCGGTTCTCTCACCCCTTTATCCCCTTTTCATCCTTCCTTAGTTAAGATTATCATCCCCTTACTTACTGGTAATCATTCATCCTACTTCCCTCTTCTCTGTTTGCATTTCTCTCAATTTCTCCTTTCTACTACTGTTCCCTCTGTAGGACTGTCACATCATTACTCTCTCTTCTCTCCATAGTGTCCTTACCTGCAATTATTCTCATTTGCATGTTATAATATTTTCAGACCTCACTATGGTATACTTTGCTATGCCTGTAGCTTAAGCCATCTCAGTCATTATGGTTACATTTTATCCATGAGGGTCAGGTAAGCATAATTCCATTTTTCTGTGTTTTGACATTGTAAGCTGCTGCTTGAACTAAATGTTGTAACACATTTCTTGTATCTGTAAATGTGTGTCTGTATATATGTGTGTGTATGTTTATATATATATATATATATATATATATATATGTATATATATATATATATATATGCGCATGTGTTTTTTGGCATATTCTTTTATCTGTAAATATGTTTTGTTCATTTCTTAAGTGATCCTATTCACCTGCTCTCTGCCTGCAAATGTTCCATTGAGATTAGTGCACTAGCCCAGTAAACAAATCTAAGTAAAGCATTTTAGTCTTAGTGTTTTGAAATTCAGTAGTGTATGTTGTCATCAGGTATTCGAATAATACATGTGTGTGCATACATTTTGTAATAGGGAAGGGCCACATACCTCTCAAAGCAAACCAGGTCACAAAAACACAGAAAAACGCCTTGAACTCAAAAAAAAAAAAAATGCACTGGAGCGGCAACCAAGTGAAGAAAAAGCTGTTTAATAAAGTGCATAAAGCCATTTTCATTTAATTCATATAAACTTCCTCAGATGCATAAAAAATATTAAGTTAAACACTTCTTTATAAAACATCATGTGGTGATGGATTAACTAATCAGCGTAAAATGCTGTGACATCATAGATTGCAGAACCATTAACCCTTTTCGTACACATGCAAGATGTATTTCAAATAGGTTACACTGCTGCTGGAACGAAACATGTGTATACTACAAACTAAATAGCTACTACATATGCCAATTTTAAAATAAATACATATATGTGTGCATAAAGCAAAAAAAAAAAAAAAAAAAATATATATATATATATATATGTATATGTATGTATGTATGTATATATATATATATATATATATATATATATATATATATATACATACACAAAATAAATAAATATATACGCAATACACAAATATAAAATTAACGGCCGTCACTCTACTCTGTGTACATGAAAAATAAAATAGAATGTACTATAACAAAACCTGGACTAGAGGTGCTTATTAAGAAGTAATACATTATTCAAAATTGGCATATGACGTACTAGCTATTTAGTTCGTAGTGTACTCATGCTTGGTTCCAGCAGCAGCGTAACCTATTTGAAATACATCTTGCATGTGGAAGAAAATGGTTAATGGTTCTGTAATCTATGATGTCACAGCGTTTTATGCTGACTGGTTAATCCCATCACCACATGGTGTTTTATAAAGAAGTGTTTAACTTAATATTTTTTATGCATCTGAGGAAGTTTATATGAATTAAAAAAAAAGCGCTTTATGCACTTTATTAAACAGCTTGTCTTCACTTGGATGTCTCTCCAGTGCCATTTTTTTTTGAGTTCAAGATGTTTTTCTGTGTTCTTGTGACCTGGTTTGTTTTATGGCGTCCGGAGGGGTCAGCAGTCCGAGTTTGTTCTCTCAGCTACAGGATAAAGCTGAAATTGGGGACTTGACATCATTAATCGACATTATGTCCAAACGGATGGAAATGCTAACTTCACGTTTGGAATTATTGGATCAACAACACCGAGTTCTTTGTGACTCGCTGTCGGCATCTAATACTAGGCTAACTAATCAAGAAACCGCTGCAAGCAACCAACAAACACCATTATTAACTCGCTTGGATTTAAACATGGTCAATACTTGACAAAGCGAGTGGTTCATTGTCACAAGGTGCTATCAGGAGCTTAGAAACAGGAGGAGGAACCGTTTCTTGTTGGACAATTCTACCTTGGGGCTCATTGGGGTTCCCATTTTTATGGATTGCCTAAATGGAGGTTTTTCGTTCACTGTGGATGTGCATAATCCATCTTGGGGACAACCGGCTGGAGGTAATGAAACTAATAGCATTGTCAGCATGCTTAAATTGTTAGATTTTAAATTTAAAAAACTGCAACTAGAAATCTCATATTTTAAGGAATGCCTGCAACGTGCGGTGCCCAAGGGTTTAAGGAGATTTCAGTACCCAATGGGTTTAGAGAATAACTCTGTTTTCCATTCAGAATTGCTCCATTTGTATGACAAAAAGTTTGAACTTTTGGAACTTATGATCAAACATTATGGCCTATGGGTGGATACCATTTCTAAGGAAGTGACTGAACTTGATCATGCTGTTAAAGAACATATTGACTTCAATAGATGTCAATATGACTACGTTAGAATTGTCACTAGCATAGGTCAATACCTTACGAAACTCAAAGCTACTAAGGAAAAAAAGTACAGTGGGATTGTACAGCCTATGGTAATGGTTTAGCATATCCTAGTTCACCTAAATCGCAAACCTGGCCACCTAATAACTTTTTAAGATCACAAGACCAGTTGCAAGAAGGCAGTTTAGGTCAGGACCCCAGAGGAATGGCTTGACCTTTAGTCAGGGTAACACTACTGAATCCATTCCTGTGAGGAGGAGTGAAAGAATTCAGAGCTTGAATGGTGGGGTACAACAACCGACTGAGGGTAATACTGCACAGTATTCAAATTTTTTAACCCCAACTAACCAGCAGCTATTCCCAATCGAATTAAACATTCAACAAGAAGAACAACTGGAAATGCAACAAAAGGAAACGTTAGTTAGTAATTCTGATTTGAATAACAGTTTCACTGTCATTAAAAATAAAACTGGTGACTTTCAAATTTTCAACTATTCGACAGTGGATATTAGTCCAGAAATTGTTGAACCTTTGGCTAAGGGTCATACCTGTGTACCTTCGCAACGTTTTAATGTTGCTAAGACAATTTTGGATATTAAAAGTTTTACTAAGAAACTGAACCTGAATTTATTATTGGGGGAAAACAACTGTAATGGTTCAGAAATTCAGTCCTTTGTGTGTTCCTAGCACTTTTAATCCACCATTACATCTGATTTTACAGACATTTGAACACTTATGTGAATTTCTATGACATGTAGTGAGAAATTCTAGGAATAACTTTACTAGTAGGAATGTCAATAAGTATGAGTGGGAAGAGTTTAATTTTTTAAGAGCTGTTAAAATTTACATCTCCAAGCCTGACAGAGGGGGTGGTTTGACCATCATGGACCAGTGTGATTACGTAAAGCGTATGAAAATTATTTTAGCCAGAGAAGCATATCAAGTAGTTTCTCTGAGTGAGGTCAATACGGCTTATGAATACATCAAAACTCACTTGAATGATTTATTCACTGATGCTAGAATTGATTTTGACATGTTTAATTACATGTCCATGCCATATCCAAAGATTCCAATATTCGGTATTCCCAAGATCCATAAGGATCCGTCTGACCCACCAATGAGACCTTTGGTGGACGGACGAGACTCTGTTACCTATCCATGTGCTAAAATTGTGGATTATATACTGAAAAGATACTCGATGGATGAAAGTCGAGTATGTAAAGATTCTTGGTCATTTTTGAGGAATGTCAGTGAACAAAGGTACAATGAGGATTATAATTTCCTCACAGTAGATGTGAAGGATTTATACACATCTATCCCACATCTGGCTAGAACAGATGTTAAGAAGGAAAGGGGCCCCTGAGACAGAAATATTATTGGTATCTGAGTTATTGGACATTATTTTGTCTAACTATTTGTTTTTGAAAAAGAATTTTACCTACAAAAAAAATAGGTGCTGCCATGGGCTCCCCTTGTGGGGCCAGCCTGGCAAATTTGGTGATGGCATTTTGGGACTCAGAATTAATTTTTAAGAAGGAAGAATGTAAACATTTGATTTTGTTCTACACCCGGTTTTTGGATAATATTTTTATCATTCTTAAGGGGGATTTGGTAGATGCGAATTGGTTAGTATAATATTTCAATCATACTACACCCTTCTTGAAGTTTACCTTTACTTTTAACAGGGAGGACATTGCTTGCCTTGATATTAATCTTAGGAAAGACAGGATGAATAATTATTTGTCAAAAATTTATAGGAAGAGCACCTACTCCAATTCCTTTCTCTTTATTCTAGCTGCCATCCTCACTACCAGAAGCGCTTGGTTGTTAAAGGCCAGTTGGTGAGAGCAGCTAGGATTATATCGCTAGATGGAGATTTTGACATGGAATTTACCCTGTTAAAGAATATGTTTTTAGCCTGTGCCTATCCACATGACTTAATTGATTCCCTCATCACTGAAGTGAAAACTAAAAGGTCTGTGGGAACTTATACACCTATTCTGTGTCCAATCTTAGACTCAAATTTATCTTTAGGTGATGTATCAGTAGTATACGATCCATTAAGTAGGTCAGAAATTCAGTCGGATTTTTCCCTTAGCTTGGTCACTACTTATAGTCTAGATAGTAATCTACTGTTGAATTTAGTTAGTAAGACTTGGGAATGGTTCAGGTGTGACCCAGTCATGTTCACTAGATTAGGCAGCTCCCCCAAAATTATTTATAGGAGAGGATGCAACATAAAGAATCTGTTAGAGTCAAATAAGACGCAGTCAATTCAATTCCCAGGGATGTATAAATGTAAGTCTTGTAATTATTGCAGGTTTATAGATGTGGGTAATAGATTTGAGATCAATGACCATATTTATAGATTACAAATAGGTATAATTGTAATTCAAAATTTGTGGTCTATTTAGCTAAGTGACAGTTCTGCCCAATATTTTATATTGGAAAGACAGA